>NW_017729025.1:27008647-27010029 GCF_001723915.1 Gavialis gangeticus | reverse complement strand
TGCACTGGCAGCACTCACAGAGCAAATTTCCAAGACAACCCTGTCAAAAAGTAACCAGTATAGCTTACACTTAGATTTTGGTTCTGAATAACAACTTCCAAGTTACCACAGGAGACACTCAGTGCATCTACATGAGATGTTTAATGCCCATTGGACTAATTCTACTGAGCATTAGTACAGCTAGCAAAAACTGTGCTAGCGCTCAGTATATTATTCCAATGGGCATTAAACATCACACAAAAAGCATTCATCTGCGCAAATGTGCAGTAGCGCCGATTACAGCACATTAAGTTAGTACCTGTTATTACAGGTACTTGTGCCAGGGGCACAGGATTGAGAAGAGGGGAAGCCTCACCCAGAGGCAAAATCCCAACCGGAGAAAAGAAAGAAAAAAATAATGACTTACCTGTTCCAGGGGCCAGGAGGACCAAGGAAACCACTTACGTGGTTTATAAGCTACGTTCATATACAGCTGGGGCCAGGTGACGACATGAAGACACGCCACCCAGTGAAGATTAAAGTGGGCCACGAAAGCGCGGGAAGGCTGCCAAGGGCTGAAGAACTGGCAGGAACCCGCCAGCCAGGAGGGGACCAGCCACGGTGGATGACAGATGGCAGCAAAAGTGGCACCTGCACCAGCAGCCGTGGTGGGAGCGGCGATGGCAGCTGCAACTGCGGCAGCTGTGGAAGTGGTGGGGGATCCCTGACCCGGGGAAGACCGGCGGGGACCAAGGACACCTGCAGAGAGGCCAGCAGAGGCAGCAGCAGCAGCAGCTGCAGCATCTGGAGCGGAGGGAGATCCCCAAGCGGGGATTGAAGACAGCGGCAAGGAAGCCGGCAGGAAAGCCGACAATGGTAGCTGCAGCAGCATTGGCAGGACCAAGGAGGAGCCCCAAGCTGGAGAAGCCCGGCGAGACCCGGAAGAGCCAGCAGAGGAGCCCCATGGTAACCCCAGGGGGAACTGGTGGACAAGCCTACCTACAGGCAACAGGGCCCATAGCCCCAAGTGGAGGCAGGGCCTGGAGAGAGAAAGAGAAGGACCCTGGCTGGGGCGAAGGCACGGGTCCCGACCCATCGGGTGCCCAAGGCTTAGGGTGTTGAGGGTGCTAAGGGGTACAGAGTGCGGTGGGTGCTCTGTTTCCTCCAGGGTCCTTCCTTCTTTTCCTTTTTTTTTTCCTTCTTTTAGCTACACCTCACCAGTAACCACGGTGTTGGGTTTCTTCATTCGATGTCATGAGGGGTGTTTCAGGGAAGAGGGATTTAGGGTCCAGGCAGTGGTAGGGGTCCCCTTTTGGGCCCGTTTATTTCCATCTCCTTTGTGAGGGAAGGTGGGCAAAGTCCTCAGCATTAGATGAGGGTGGCCAGGACCGCGGGGAAGAGAA
>NW_017729025.1:26995902-27003647 GCF_001723915.1 Gavialis gangeticus | reverse complement strand
TTTTTCCTTCTTTTAGCTACACCTCACCAGTAACCACGGTGTTGGGTTTCTTCATTCGATGTCATGAGGGGTGTTTCAGGGAAGAGGGATTTAGGGTCCAGGCAGTGGTAGGGGTCCCCTTTTGGGCCCGTTTATTTCCATCTCCTTTGTGAGGGAAGGTGGGCAAAGTCCTCAGCATTAGATGAGGGTGGCCAGGACCGCGGGGAAGAGAAGAGAGAGAGAAGCGGTGCAGGAACACACTGGGAGCAGGCACTAAGAGCACCAGAGATGACAGGCCTGAAAGCCGAAGGTCTCCAGGCCCACCCACCAGAGTTCGACTGGGGCTCAGGGTGACCGCTGTCATGAGGCGACGCGGAGGCCAGGGAAGATACCTGTGGGGGCTGACTGCAAACTAGGCTTGGAGGCCCGTCTCACAAGGGTGGCACTTGGCCAGGGTGTAGGAGAGGTTGGAGCCCCGTGAGCGCCCACCAAGACATGTGACAGCCCTGGAGGTAGCTCCAAAGGGGACCCCCTCCACTGAAGAGTCATTCAGAGTCGTGGCAGGCAGTTAGGAGGTCTCCCGGAAAACAACCGAGGTATCCTCTGGGGTCCGCACGTGGGACCTCAGCAAATGAGATCAACTGCCCAGGCGAAGGCAGCGCGGGAGCGTACAGTAGAGTGGAGGCGGGCACAGTACTAAAGTTAATGCACCATAATTACGGCACATTAATGAACATGTTGATGCACCCACTGAGCCATATTGTCAGTTCTTTTAGGCCTACTTAATACCTGTATAACTATACTGACTTCAGTAAGGTCACTCCTAATTTGTAGTAGAGTAAATCAGACAAGACCCAAGTCTAGTGATTCTCATTTAGTGAGAGAGCATGGCTAGCAATGGACCCTCCACCTCCTAAAATTCTACAATGTCTTTTGAAAAATGAATGGTATTAACAGTTTCTAATCTGGGTTTTCTACAGTGAAGAGGAAAAGCAAAGTAAGGCACAAAGTTATGCTGTCTCACTAACAACTCCTATGAAAATGCAAATCAACTGAAGTAATCTATATTAATCTGTTACTCCAATTTACTTAGGTTGAGAGCCAGTAAAGTGCTAAGCACTTGCTTAAAAACAAGCTTGTAAATACCCTCTTTGGCTTCAGTAAGATTGTTTAAGCTGTACACATGCTTACTGTTTGCCAGACCAGGGCTCTTTACAGTACTCTGCATGTTAAGAGTAGCTCTTTGACTGGGTTCTTAATAGGAATGTCTCAGCCAGCGTCTTGCATGCTTCAAACATTATAGAAAAAAATCTTAATGTTGTTCTGTAAACACTGCTCCCAGGGCAAAACTATTACAAAACTATTAATAGAAGGAGTTGAATATTGCCTGTGATTTTCAGGCATTCATGCCGAAATTCTTTAAGAACCTGTACTTTAGTTGTAGATGTGACCTCAGTTAACCCAAAGAAAGCCACAGCTATGTCCCCTTTTCGTACTGACAGCTATTTTAACTGGCAGGTTCACAATAAGCACTTTTGTTAGCATCTTAAACATGCAGAGCACAATTAAAATGTTTGATACTTTCATCTTCCAAGTTCAGACATGACTACCATTTTATATAGGTCAGGTCTATTACACATTGAAATAGCAGCAGTCCAGCACTGAAGGGAATGGATTTATGGGAATTCAAGAGGCTGCCTTTTAAAACTAATAAGGATCTGGTTTTGCTTAAATACAGATATTCAGTCTATTTTGCATTCATCTGTTCTGCTCCTTAGCAGTATAGTACGTCTGTTCTATTGCTTTATATAGGACAAAAACAAAATTGCTCAACAGTGTCTCTGACAACAGACTGTTGGGTGCATCTACACGAGATGCTTTACTGTGAGCTAAACTAATCTAATGCACAGTAAACCATCACCACCTACACCTGCACAGCAATTATTGTGCAGTAGATTAATGCACCATTTTCTACTATCTGTAAATACAGGTACTAGTAATCAGCACATTAAACTAGTATGCTGAAGTACATGTGTAGATGCTGACTGGGAGCATATTGCTCCCAGTCAGCTTAGGCAATAGGGGGTCACAGAGGGCAGGGAGAGTTGTCGCAGCAGCTTGGTAGAATGGTGTCTCCCAGCCACGTGGAGATTGGAACCTGTCCCGATCTTCACATTGATGGAAGAGCTGAGGCAGCTGCCTCCCTGACCCATGTAGATCAAGACCAGCCCCCATGCTCCCTGCCAACCCACGGCTGGCACCTAGGGAAGCCCAGAGCTCCCCCTGGCTGCTGCAGGTGGGGAGAGCAGGGCAGAAGCAGCCTGCCTCCCAACTGCTCCCAAAGGGAGCAAATTTGCTCACAATATGCACGCATTCAGATGCGGGGACACATTTTTTTCTGCCCAGAATATTCAGGCACATTAATTGCCTGGCTGACACCTGATGTGCCCACTGACATCTGAAAATGATTCTCCTTTAGCTCCAGGGCATGGTGGACCTGAACTCTGTTCATATTTCTACATGAAGTTCCTAGTGGCAAAGTTGTAGGCCGTGTTGACAACTGTGAAGTATTAGGCTGTTACCAGAAGAAAAGAGACTGGAAAAGATTTTAGTTTTTATTTAGTGTGTATTATGTTTCCTGAGCAATTAAAGCTACATTACATAGTAACAAGTCATAGATTTCATAGATTTCTAGGGTCGGAGGGGACCTGGCAGATCATTGGGTCTGACCCCCTGCTCCAGGGAGGAAGGAGTGCTGGGGTTAAGTAACCCCAGCCAGATGCCTATCCAATCTCTTCTTGAACACCTCCAAGGTAAGGGAAAGCACCACCTCCCTTGGAAGATGATTCCATATTTTGGCAACCCTCACAGTAAAGAATTTCTTCCTTATGTCCAATCTAAATCTATTCTCCTTCGGTTTGTGGCCATTATTTCTGGTAACCCTGAGGAGCGCCCTGGTAAACAGAGTGCCCCCTATTCCCTGCTGGCCCCCCCGATGAGTTTGTAGACAGCCACAAGATCACCTCTCAGCCTTCTCTTGTTGAGGCTGAAGAGATTCAGGTCCCTCAGTCTGTCTTCCTAAGGTCTTACCTGCAGGCCCTCAACCATACGAGTAGCCCTCCTCTAAACCCTCTCAAGGTCATCCACATCCTTCTTGAAGTGTGGCACCCAAAACTGGACGCAGTACTCCAGCTGCAGCCTCACCAATGTTGCATAGAGGGGAATTATCACTTCCCTAGACCTGCTCGTGATGCACCTGCTGATGCAAGAAAGAGTGCGGTTAGCCTTGCTTATTACCTTGTCACACTGGCAGCTCATGCTCATTTTTGCATCAACCAGGACTCTGAGATCTCTTTCCACTGCTGAGGTACTCAGAATGGTACCCCGCAGTCTATAGGTGTGTTGAAGATTTCTTCTCCCCAGGTGCAGCACCTTGCATTTATTCTTGTCAAATTGCATCCTATTCTGATCCGCCCACTTCTGTAGTCTGTCCAAATCTGCCTGAATTTGCTCCCTGCGCTCCAGTGTGTTAACTGTACCCCATAGTTTAGTGTCATCTGCAAATTTGGACAAGGTGCTTTCAACACCTTCATCCAAATCTCTGATGAAGATATTAAACAGCACTGGTCCAAGGACACAGCCTTGGGGGACACCACTGCCCACATCCCTCCACCCCTTCCACCACCCCTCTCTGCGTGCGTCCCAACTTACTGTGAAAAAATCCACATTACAGCTACTCAGTTTGCTCATAAGAATTGGGTGCAATGCTGTATCAAAAGCCTTTTTAAAATCTAGGTAAATAATATCTACTTCCACTCCTGCATCTAATCACTTTGTGACCTGGTCATAAAAAGAGACCAGGTTAGTCAGGCAGAATCTGCCAGCTGTAAGCCCATGCTGGTTGCCCCCTAACAGAGTGTGACTTGCTGGCCCCCTGCAAATGTGATCCTTTATGGATTTTTTCGAAGGTCTTGCTGAGAACAGAGGTGAGGCTAACTAGCCTATAATTACCTGGGTTCTCCTTCCCCCCCTTCTTGAAAACAGGGACCACGTTGGCCCTTTTCCAGTCCTCTGGGACCTGTCCTGAGTGCCACAAGTGCTCGAACAGTTGCTCCAGTGGTTTTGCTATAACATCAGCCAATTCCTTTAGTACCCTTGGGTGAAGATCATTGGGGCCCGCCAACTTAAATACATCCAGCCCTTCCAAGTGCCCCTTCACTAGGTCAGTGCTAAGTCATATATACCTAGAGCAGTGTATGAATTATTTGCCACACAACACATGGTTTATTTTCCAGAAGCATAATGGACAGCCATTGAATCAGAATGAAGGCCTTCACACTTAGGTGAACAACACTTGCAAGAACAACTATTTACAAGCACAAGCAACATAGTTGCCTCTTTGGACTGATATCTGATGTGAAGGCACATTTGTACCAGTGGGATTATCCTTTCACAAGCTCCAAGCCTTGACATATAAATGTGGTAACACTAAAACCTACTTACCTCATGATGTGTGCATGAAAACATGTAGCCAAGAAACTTCCAAATAACTGCAAGTACAAAATTTTTCATGAACAGCTTCTGAAGCCACAGCTGATCATTGCTCCTCCATCTCATTTAGTGGGTAATTTTGTCCCTGGGTTTGGTTTTCTAATGGCTCCAAGTAGCATAAAAGAAAGAAAAAAAGGATCAGCTGCATGCACCAATGTTTTGTGGTTTGTTTGTTGTTTTGGGTTTTGTTTTGTTTTTGGGGGGGGGGGTTTTTTTGCATTGCACTTTATACAGTTAATCCAAAACATTTCAATGTGGATGTGGCTGCATTTGCTGGCTGGTCAGCTGGCTAGATAGTTTCCTGCCTACCTGCCTGACATGCAACTGGACAGCCCAGCTCCCCAGATTTCCTGATATCCATCAGCATTTTGCTCTCATACATCCTCATCTACTCAGCTCTTTGGCTACCTGTCTGGCAGGCAGATAGCCTGGCAGCCCCAGGGCCAGTCCTGGGTGCCTGGCTGGCTCCTCGAAATAAGTTAATAAATTCCATTTATATTCTCCCCAAAGAGAATGGCTTCAAAAATCATTTTGTGACCAGTTTTGTGAATATGACTTTGCTTTCTGATCTGGAATGAAGAAAAAAATTGCAAAATTTTCCACAGAACAGAAATTTCATTTCCCATTCACTGCCTCCTTCCTGCTGCCTTCAACAAAAGTGTGTAACAGTTGGCAGATATAGTTAATATTTTTTAAAGCACATTTATCCCACATTAAGTTATAGCAGCCTTTGAAAGCCATTTTTGTTATTCACTGTAAACTGAATTTTAACCTCACCATCCAGCCAGAATATGGGTCACTGCATAGCTGTGTTGCAGGATAGGACCTGTAATGCCAAGAATCACAATCTGATCCCTGCTTCTGCCTTGCTCCAGTGGCAAAGTAACCTACTCCACTGCTTTTCCTGGCACGGGTCACTCACTCCCCACTTGATGCCAGCACTGATACATGGGCCAGCATACTGGAGGGATTGAGCTATGAGGCTTCATCTCCTTACCCCTGCTTATCAAACTCTACATTTACACACACAGAAAGGGAAGAGCAATTTGGCAACTTCTGTTCTGTTCCTCATGTAATCCTTTCTCTGGTGATCCTGATAGCCCATATGGTAGATTGGGGCATGGTTTCTGTTACATTATGGCATGAGCACACATGTGGGTTCATGGCTATATTAATAATGTCTATTGGTTTTATACACCATTTCTCCCTCAGCAAGAAATGTCATGCTATTATCTTATCTTCAGATCTTGGCTCTGTTGACACTGTAAAACTACTATGACTACTACTACGTACCATATTTGCTTGCCTACCATGTGTATTTTTTCAAAAAATTAGCCATCCAAAATTGGGGTGCATATCTTCAGTGAAAAAGCTGATTTTTCTTCTCTAGAATAGCAGCAGAGTGAAGTAGAGCAAACAGACACTGGGCACATCTACATGTACATTAACCTCCGTTAGTTAACACGCATTACATCTATTACCAAGGGTGCATCTACACATGCACTTTAATGTGCAGTAGCCTATTTTAATGTGCATTAATGTGTCAAAAAACTCATGCTTTTTAGCTAATGTGCATTAAAATAGGCTAATGCACATTTTTCTAGTACCTCACAATAAAGCGCACCTATACATGAGCACAGAGGTTGCTCCAATGTGCTGGAATTCCAGCATGCTGGAGCAGACTTGATTAACTGAGTCTGCTGGAATGTGATAATTGCCATGCTCCAGCAGTCTCCTGTGTCTCATGTATCAGCATCCTCATGCTTAAAAATGGCAGTGGAGGTGTTTGAACTAAATCTTGTTCAATGAGCTTTAGTTCAAGCACCCCACCTGCCATGTTTAAGTGCAGGGACACTGATACAGGAGACACAGCAGTGCTTTAACTAGAGTGGCTCTTGGAGCCGCTGTAATTAAGCACTGGCTCTCCCCCACCTCTGGAGCATGTGTAAAGTACCCAGAGGTACTAGATTTAATACACATTACCTAAAGCATATTAATTGAACATGTAGACATGCCCTCCTCCATTATAAGGTACAAGTAAAATGCACAATAGCCTGTCTTAATGCACATTAACTAAAGTGCATGATTTTTAAGTGACCCTTAATGTGCATTAGCCTATTTTAATGAGTATTTACTAAAAAGCATGTTTTTAGTGACACTTTACTGCACATTAAAATAGGCTAATACACATTAAAGTGCATACGTAGATGTTCCCACTCTGACTTATAGCTGCCAAGATGGCTTCCACTTTTTCCTGGGACTGCAAACAGCAAGGGCAGTCCTGTTAACTTCACAGCTTCTGTTGAGACCATAGTTTTGGCTGAAGAGCCACTGAATTAGCCGATGGTGACTGAGCTGCTTCATGAAGTTTGTAGTGTCGTGATGAGGTTTGTGATGTGGAAACAACACTTTTTTAATTACAGGAACTTATATAAAGAACTATTTACAGTAAAGAGGTAACAGTCTTGCTACTACCTTTGCAAAGGTCTTTTCAGCCTTTTTGCTGTCCTAACACTTCACAAAGTTCTTCTTGGCTCACCCAAAATATCTCCTGGAATACTACACTTCCTAGGTACTTTCTGTTTCCAGGAGGACTAATTCTATGCCCCACAGTCAGCGATGACTCTGGAAAAATCTTTTTTCTACATTCTGCCTTTGAGAAACAAAGCAGTATCTTACAGTAAGATACAGTATCTGACTAGCTCAGCCATCAGTCAAAAAATCTTTTAAATACCTTTATAGTTCTAATGAAGGCCAGGAAGAGCCTATTTTCTGGGCTTTCTCAGTTTCTGCTGAAGCCAATGGTAGAGCAAAAATATCTATCATATCCCTACAGGCAGTCAGCACCTATCAAGAGAGACCAAAAACGAAATCTCATGAGGTCAGAAGTACAAAGTCCAGCACCTAGGACAGAACAATCCTATGCACCAATATAGGCTGGGAATCAACTCACTAATCAGCAGCTCTGTAGAAAAGGACTTGGGGGTTACAGTGAATAATAAGCTTAATATAAGTGTTATGAAGAAGGCTAACAGATTACTGGTATGCATTAGTAGAAGTATTGCCAGAAGATTGTGGGAACTGATTATTCCCCTCTATTTCATAGAATCATATCATAGAATCATAGAAGTTGGGTCAGAAGGGACCTTGTAGATCTTCAAGTCCAGCCCCCTGCCTGGGCAGGAGAAAAACTAGGCTCAAATGACTCCAGCTAG
>NW_017729025.1:26989460-26990902 GCF_001723915.1 Gavialis gangeticus | reverse complement strand
GTAGGCATCAATGCCACAGTCGCCTAGTTTTTTAATGAGGATGGGGTGAGAGACGGTGTCAAAGGCCTTGATGAAGTCCAGAAAGACTACATCCACGGCGACACCTGCATCCAAGGCTTTTGTGACCTGATCATAAAAGGCAATCAGGTTGGTCTGACATGACCTGCCCCTAATGAAACCATGCTGGTTGCCCTTGAACATCATCCCTGAAGCTGGCCCATCGCAGATGTGCTTCTTGATGATCTTCTAAAAGAGTTTCCCTAGGATTGAGGTAAGACTGATGGGCCTATAGTTGCCCAGGTCCTCCGTCCTCCCTTTTTTAAAGATGGGGACCACATTGGCTAGCTTCCAATCATCTGGCACCTGGCCCAAGCACCATGAGTGCTCATAAAGCCATGCCAAAGGCCCTGCAAAAACCCCTGCTAGCTCCCTCAACACCCTGAGGTGGAGAGCATCTGGACTTGCTGAGTTGAAGATGTCCAGCCCGTTCAGAAGCTCTGGAGTGGTGAAGCCACATCTGGAGTACTGTGTCCAGTTTTGGGCTCCTGACTACAGGAAGTAGGTAGACAAATTGGAGAGTGTCCAGCAGAGGGCAACAACAATGTTTAGGGAGGTAAGGCACATGACTGATGAGAGGCTGAGGGAATTGGGCTTTTTCAGTCTGGAGAAGTGAAGACTGAGTGGTGATTTAATAGCAGCCTTCAACTACCTGAAGGGTGGTTCCAAAGAGGATGGAGCTGGACTGTTCTCAGTGGTGGCAGATGACAGAACAAGGAACAATGGTCTCAAGTTGCTGCAAGGGAAATTTAGGTAGATATGAGGAAAAACTTTGCCATGTGAAGGACAGTAAAGCACTGGAACAGGCTACCCACAGTGGTTGTGGAATCTCCACCCTTGGAGGTTTTTAAGACTGGGTAGACAAAGCCTTGGCTGGGTTGCTTTGACCAGAGAGTTGGACTAGATGACCTCCTGAGGTTCCTTCAAAATTTAATGTTCTATGATTCTATGTTTCTATAACATTGGGCCCATCATCCTGTTTGATCTACTATGGATTATAGGTTGATCTATTATTAGATCTAATATTACATTACTGCTTCACAGCTAATACTGTGATACTTCACACAAATTCTGGGAGAGATATTTCAGTCGGATTTTTTTCATTTAGTCAGTATGTAGACCTGGAAGGTACCTTTGGAGGTCAAATCCAACCTGCTGCCTAAAGCAAGATCATCCATATCCTAACCATCTAAGTCCTTATCTAACCTATTACTAAAACTATGCAGCCAACCATGCAACTGCAAAACATGGTACCTGAACCTGCCATAGATTAAGCAGAGGAAAAATGGTGGCCAATGTCTTACTGCTGCAAGGGTTGTTAAAATATATTCAAGAGAGCCAAGGAAGAAGGCCACACCCACCACTACAAAGGATGGAACACCCTC
>NW_017729025.1:26982679-26984460 GCF_001723915.1 Gavialis gangeticus | reverse complement strand
TTTTTTTCATTTAGTCAGTATGTAGACCTGGAAGGTACCTTTGGAGGTCAAATCCAACCTGCTGCCTAAAGCAAGATCATCCATATCCTAACCATCTAAGTCCTTATCTAACCTATTACTAAAACTATGCAGCCAACCATGCAACTGCAAAACATGGTACCTGAACCTGCCATAGATTAAGCAGAGGAAAAATGGTGGCCAATGTCTTACTGCTGCAAGGGTTGTTAAAATATATTCAAGAGAGCCAAGGAAGAAGGCCACACCCACCACTACAAAGGATGGAACACCCCCCCCCCCCATAATCTGCATCAATCTGACTATGGGGTAAGATCCCTTTCTGACCCCAAATGTGTTTGGTCTGGCCCTGAGGAGATGGAAAAGACCCTCTAGCATGGAACCTTTAGGTTTTAGTCCCAACAGGAACTCTGGCACAGTCCAGTCACAATCTTCAGCCATGGCTGCAGGCAATATCCAATGTTTCTGAGGAAGGAAAGAAAAAAAACAAAAAATAAAAAATAAACTCTGACACACAGCAACAGGAGGGGAGAAAAGTCCTTCCTGGCCTCATTCAGCAACCAGAAAATTGTGCCAGTCCCTGTTGTTAACCCAATGTAGTTGTGTCTACTTTATCTCCCACCACCAGAGCAGAAGGAGGGTGTTATAATTAAAGTACTGGACAGATGCTGAGTGGTCTATGTTTTGTTAATTGCTCTGCCAGAAACTTTCTGTGTGACCTGGACCAGTCACCTTGCTCTCCCTGTGTCCCAGTTCTCCATTTGTGATACAGGAATAACAGTATTTCCACAATCCAGAAAAGGAGGCTTTATGCATAAGCATTTGTAACTAGCTCAGATCTTGTGATAATAAATGTTAGAAGAAAACCTATACATAGATTAAAACAAACATAAAATGAAGCTTTGCTATTTACATACAATTTAAAAAGTAGAGGTGGGGGGGCACCATTTTTCATTAATACTCTCAAGAGACCGTTTCTTTGGCATATCAGATATTGTTTGTGTCCATTCTATCTGATTTACCTAGGATGCATTCTACACAAGATGCTAAATGCACAGTAGACAAATTCTACTGCACATTAGCACATCATGGCAAAAGCCATGCTAATGCACTAATGCACAATAGAATCAGTCTACTGCATATTAGCGTAACTAAAAAAGTATTCACAGTAGCACCGGTTACTGCGCACCAGGCACGTCTATACAAGACACTTAATGCCCATTGGACTAATTCTACTGTGCATTATGGTGGCTGGCAAAAAGTGTCCATCTGTGCCGATGCACAGTAGAATTACTCCAATGGGTATTAAGTGTCACCTTAAAAGCATTCATCTGTGCTAATGTACAGGAGTGCCGATTATGGCGCATTAAGTTAGCACCTGTTATTACAAGTACTAAACTTAATGTGCCGTAATTACAGTGTATTAACGAATATGTAGACGTGCTCATTGAGTCACTACCTGTTATTACAGGTACTGAACTTATAGTTTCATAGTTGGTAGGGTCAGAAGGGACCTGAGCAGTTCATCAAGTCTGACCCCCTGTCATGGCAGGAAAGAGTACTGGGGTCAAATGACCCCATCAAGTTGTTCGTCTAGCCTCTTCTTAAAGACCCCCAGGGTAGGAGCCAGCACCACTTTGCTTGGAAGCTGGTTCCAGATCCTAGCCGCCTTGACAGTGAAGTAGCGCCTTCTGATGTCTAGTCTGAATCTACCCTCTGCCAGCTTGTGACCGTTATTTCTAGTCACTCCTGGTAGTGCTCAGGGG
>NW_017729025.1:26977488-26981599 GCF_001723915.1 Gavialis gangeticus | reverse complement strand
CTCCTTGGACCTGCTTGAGATGCATCTGTGGAAGCATGACAAGGTACGGTTGGCCTTCCTGACTGCGTCCCCACACTGTCAGCCCATGTTCATTTTGGCATCAATAATGACTCCAAGATCTTTTTCTTCCCCTGCACTGACGAGAAAGGAGTTCCCCAGCCTGTAGGTATGCTGCCGGTACTTCCCCCCCAGGTGCAGTACTTCTTACACTTGTCAGTGTTGAATCCCATCCTGTTCTCATCCGCCCACCCTTGTAACCTGTCTAGGTCTGATTGCAGCCTATTTCTCCCTTCTAGCATGCCCACTTCCCCCCACATCTTAGTGTCATTTGCAAATTTGAACAGGGTACTTTTTACCCTCTCATCCAAGTCACTGATAAAGATGTTGAACAGTGCAGGCCCGAGCACTGAGCCCTGCGGAACCCCACTGCCCACATCCCTCCAGGTTGAAAATGACCCATCCACCACCCCTCTCTGGGTGCAGCCTTCCAGCCAGTTACCGATCCAATTGACTGTGTAGGTGTCAACGCCACAGTCCCCTAGTTTTTTAATGAGAATAGGTGAGAGACAGTGTCGAAGGCCTTTCTAAAGTTCAGAAATACTGCATCCACTATGTCTAAGGATTTTGTGACCTGGTCACAGAAGGCCACCAGGTTGGTCTGACAGGACCTGCCTCTAATGAACCCATGTTGGTTGCCCCTAAGCATAATCTCCCCTGTTGGCTCCTCATGGACATGTGCCAGGATAATTCTCTCAAAAAGCTTACCCAGGATCGAGCTAAGACTAACTGGCCAATAGTTTCCTGGGTCCTCCTTCCTCCCTCAGTAAGTATGGTGCATTAATGCATGTGTAGATGTGGCCTTAGACTCCCTTTGCTTCTCTTCTCTTATAGCCAAAAGACCCATCAAGACACTGGGTTGGCAACTTCCCTGCCCACCTCCACCTGTATGAGTGGAACTCAAAAAGCTAGAAGGGAGCTCATAGGGGATGAAGTATGGACATTCCGAGACAGCCAGGGCTTCTGCTTTGAAGAAACTAGGTACACTCAAAAGACCAAAGGGTAAATCTGGGTGAAACACAAAGAAACATATGTGGGTCACCACTCACCTTCCCTTTCCACACGGCAGCCAACACGAAGTTTCACAGGCTGGTGAAATTATCATTCACTCAGCTCTACAACATGGATCCTGTGAATTTTTTTTTCCTTATTTGCTGCATTGTCATTGGTCACCTTTCATCCTGTTCTGCCTCTTCCTTTTTCCTCCCATAATCCCTTTCTAGCATTCATCTCCCACATCTCCATCTACAATGAGTGCCTACCCCACCCAAAGAAAACCAACTAAAGCTTTGTTTGTATTACATGAACCCAATATATAATCAAATACATTAAAAAATAACAGAACTGTAGAACCAGCAAGACGTAAGTCTACCCTCACCCTGTATCCAAACACTGAGGTTTGAGTTTGGCTCAAGCATTTATGAAAATGCCAAATGTGGTTTTCAACAAACATAGTGTAATGGATATATATCACCACCATAAACAGAATAAAGGTGCATTGTTTAAAGTTGCCCAGTGAATTAACTTTGTTCAGTGTAAAAGCTATGAAAAAAACTGTTACAGACCACAACCCTGCAAACATATGCACATAGCATTAAGCAAGTGACTTTTCCCCAGCCAGGTGACTTTTGAGCTTAAATTTTAAGTCTGAGCATATCTGTTTTGAGGATTGCAATCAAAATCTTCTAAATAAATCCCCTGCTGAAAAGTATGTAGCACTAGACCATATAGATGTTTGTAATATTCAAGCAGAAGGCTGGCTAGACTTAAACTTTATAGATGAACTAAATGAGAAATGTATAGCATAAGATCTTGTAAGCAGCAGGTTTACTTTGTCAGATGCTGTGAAGGGACTGCCAGAAGCAAGGCTTTTATCCTTATGGATTTTGTTTTCCTTGTCTCGGGGTTGGTACTGTAGCAGGTCAAAGTGGGGTCTGAGTCTGGCTCTGTTGATTTAAATGGTGACAGTTTTAAGATTTTATTATAACTGTAGGAATTCCTGCTCCAGATCCTTACGGTGTGCATCCCACTCATTAGGATCATAACAGATACAGTTGTAACTTAAGGCTTAACTGTAGACAATGGATCTAGCATAAGGTTAGGATGAGAGCTGCTGGCATGGAGGTAGCTGTAGCAGTTGGTTGGTTTCTAATACAGTGTGGTGGTGATATGGCCATTGCAAACTTCCACAGTAGTGTCCAATAAATTAATTTGCTGGGAGGACTATTCCAGAATCATCTTGATGGAGGGCTGGAAGTTGTTAAAGTCTTGGCAGAATTTCTCTAGATATTCCTTCCCATTTTCCATACAATTAAGATATCATCAGTGTACTTTGGGGGGGAGAGCATATATGTGCTCATGGCAGTGCCATGCATTTGTAGGTATAGGCAGTTCCCAAATCTGAAACAGTTGTGTACAAGGACAAAACAGGAGAGAATGATGGAAATAGAAACAGTGTGCTCATCAGGGATAATGTTCTTCCTCGCTTGTAATCCATCTTCATGGGGAAATGGTGCACAGAGATGTAAAATCAGTGGTAGCTAGTATAGTAGTAGCTGGAAGTTTGCCAACAGAGCCCAGTCTCTTTAGGAAATCTGTGGTATCTTTCAGTTAGCTGGCAGCTCCCACAGCCTGTGGAAATAGGATTGAGTCAACATAGCCAGAAACTCCCTCTGTGATCATGACAGTTGCAGAGACAGTGGGATGTCTTGGGTTGCCAGGTTTGTGGATCTTGGTAAAAGTAAAAGATTCCTGGGTTGGACTCCCAGGAGGTGGAAGCAGTAATCCTCCCCTGTGTTTCCAGAGGTAGCGTCTTTAAAAGTTTATCTAGTGCTTTCTGGTATTGTGCTGTGGGGTCTTTGGTTAGGAGTTTGTACAATTCTGTTTTGGAAAGTTGTCTCTCAGTTTTCTGTATGTATGTTTCTTTTGTCCATGACAAAAGTCACACCCCCTTTATCAGTCTGTTTCATGATGATATAATGTTGTTTATAAGGCTGAGTATGGCTCTCTGTTCCACAGGACTGAAGTTGTACCTGAAACTTTGTTGTTTGTTGGCAATCTCAGAGTGGGTGCAGAGGCAGAAACAGTTTTTGTCCAGGTCGAGTTGGGCTGCAGCCCTCAGCTGGAGTCTAGGAGCTGTCCTTGCACTGTTTATGGTTCAGGTCTGTGATAGTTAATCATGGTCTGGCTCCTTGTCGTGGAAACAGTCCCACAGTGTTAGGTGGTGGACTTGAGGACTCCACAGAGCTGCAGCTCATTGAGTTCTATAGTGGCACCGAAAAACCACAGGATAGTACAGATTGAGGATGTAATTAGAAAGATTGATAATATTGCCTTGGATTGTAGCATTGTTGTTGGAGCATGACAATTTGAAGAATTTTGCTTCCTTCACCTTCTTTAAGGAGTAAAGGTATTTGTGATAGGATATAACAAGTGTCAATTTCCACAAAGTCACCTGGAACCCTCTAGTGGCTCCCTGAGACCTGTTTAGACACCTTGGCCACCCCACCAGTTGCCTTCCTCAGTCTCACCTGCCGCAACTTTGATCTTACTAGAAACATTTGGGAGACTACCTTCCAATAACTGCAGCATGGCTTTAAGTGCAAGGTACTGCACCTGGGGAGGAAGAACCAGCAGCATACCTACAGGCTGGGGAACTCTCTTCATAGTTTCATAGTTTCTAGGGTCAGAAGGGACCTGAGCAGATCATCTAGTCCTACCGCCTGCCATGACAGGAAAGACTACTGAGGTCAAATGACCCCAGCAAGGTGTTCATCTAGCCTCCTCTTAAAGACCCCCAGGGTAGGAGCCAGCACCACTTCACTTGGAAGTTGGTCCAGATCCTAGCCGCCCTGACAGTGAAGTAGCGTCTCCTGATGTCTAGTCCAAACCTACCCTCTGCCAGCTTGTGACTGTTATTTCTAGTCACTCCTGGTAGTGCTTGGGGGAACAGTGACTCCCCCAATGCCTGCTGATCCCCTCTGACTAGTCTGTAAGAGGCCACTAGATCCCCCCTCAGCCTTCTCTTGTGGAGGCTGAACAGGTTCAGGTCCCG
>NW_017729025.1:26947517-26977414 GCF_001723915.1 Gavialis gangeticus | reverse complement strand
CAGGACCTGAACCTGTTCAGCCTCCACAAGAGAAGGCTGAGGGGGAATCTTGTGGCCTGTTATAAACTAGTCAGGGGGGATCAGCAGGCATTGGGGGAGTCACTATTCCCCCGAGCACCACCAGGAGTGACCAGGAATAATGGTCACAAGCTGGCAGAGGGTAGGTTTAGGTTGGACATCAGGAGGCGATATTTCACAGTCAGGGCGGCTAGGGTCTGGAACCAGCTTCCAAGAGAGGTGGTGCAGGCTCCTACCCTGGGGGTTTTTAAGAGGAGGTTAGATGAACACCTTGCTGTGGTTGTCTGACCCCAGTACTCTTTCCTGCCATGGCAGGGGGTTGGACTTGATGATTTGCTCAGGTCCCTTCCAACCCTACCAACTATGAAACTATATAAGATGCAAATCTCCCCTGCTTTCTGCCTGACATCAAATTAAAATGGCTGACTACCTTTCTTCAATATTTAAATCTCATGATTCTATTCAGATATGTTGCTTTACTTTTAATGTTTTAATTGTTTTAAAGGCAAACATTAAAAACAAATCAAATTCACAACCAATTAAGTTAAATTATTATGGGATTTGCTTAAATCTCCAAATGCAAGCAAGAAGAGTGTCAAGACAAAAAGTTCATCTTTAAGTCACCTCTATTTTGGGTATCAGAGAAAGACATATTGCATAGATAGATAGATAGATATTGCTTACAGATATGGTCTGTTGGCTGCCAAGTGAAGTCTAGGTTGGCAATGGATCGGCATTCATGTTGTGCCAACCATCGGTACCTGGTCTCCACACCAGGGAAACTAATGATCCTCCTAGCAAGCCAAATTCTGTGAACTTATTGAGGAATCCCAGTGTCCTTTCACCAACCACACAGATGTTGTGCAATCCTATGGCTTTCGTGCCATTGGGCCAGCACTCCGAATCCTACAACTTAATGTTAAGGGTCTGTCAGCTGCCAAGCAAACAGATACATTCAAAGTCCAGGAAGTTTGAGCCATGAATATGAGGCTTTTATCCCAAAATCCATTAAAGTTGACAGCAATATTGTCTTTGGCTTTAGATTTGAATCAGGTGCTGAGAATGTACCTAGACCTGTACAAAAAAAAAAGTTCAGATGACATTCATCCTCCAGGAGCCCCAAGTAGCTTATAGTCTGAATAGATCAATAATAAAAACACACAGGGCACGTCTACACGTTCAGTAATGCACCCTAACTACAGCTCATTAAGTTTAGTAACTTTAATAACAGGTACTAATTTAGTCTATCATAATCGGGGCTACTGTGTAGTAGCACCAGCACATGCTTTTTTTGAGATGCTAATGCACAGTAGACTAAGCACTGTATGCTAAGTAGTATAGCTGCATCCACTGAGACACCCACTGGGAGTTTCATTCTTAAAGTAGCTCTACACTATAACAGCTGTGTAGCATAGGCATAACCAAGCTAATTTTAAACTAGTTAACTTGAGTATTGGTAACATTGCACCTAGGGAAGAAGAGCTCAGCATGGGCTGCAAAGTCATTCTGCTCAGACCTCTGTGCTTCCGTGGCTACACTACTAGCGCTAGCAGCACCCAAACTGGCTAGGTTAAAGCTAGCCCAGGCATGCTAATAGTCTTTTCCCAGATTTTACTGTAGTCTCAGTTCTGAATGAAATGTAGAAACACCTTAATTTTTAGGCAAGAAATCTGTACAGAGGTGTAATAGAACAGCTTTGTGCCCTTGGCAGTGGCAGTGCATGGGGCAGTGCTAGCTGCTACACTGCCACTGGTTGCAGCAGGGCCAGCTGCCAGCTGCAGCAGCCACTGGTTTTGTGCCCCCTTCATTTTCAAAGGTGGTGCCAAGGGCTGCTGCCCCTTAATTCTCTCTGTTCATTGCTGAGGCTGCATGAAAAAGTATGGGAGGGAAAAGAAAGGAGCTATGATGAGAGGTAAGTGGGAAGCAAAGAAGTGATTGAGGAATGGCAAGGATTTTGACATAGCTTTTTCCGTTAGTTAATTGTTTGATTATTATTTCTTGTGGCACCAGTGAATCTGTGCATTTGCATCTGTTTGTAAAAAGTAACATTTGTATCTGTCTTCTGACCAATCTTCTGTATGTGAATAAATTAACTGCTATTCCACTGACCCTTGAAAATGCTAACTTGATTTCAGTGAAACTAATGGGACAGCAAAAGACATAATAACCCTGATTTCACAATAAGTAAAACTTGCCTGCTGTTTCTCTTCTCACATAATGCACTTGGGGGAAAATATGACTACATGCAAATTACAAGCAGCATAATAAATAGCATGTGCAAAATGTACAGTACAGTATAGTAAGTATGCTACAGGGACTCTTTAAGGAATCTCCCACTCCATAACCATCATCAGCCATCTTCTGTGGTTTGGCACATCAAATATTTTCTATTTACTTTACTATTTTAAAAGCATTGCAAGTCCTTGGCATGACACCAAGGAAATACTGTACATTATTTGTCAATCAAATTGTTTCCTTGTATAATGTATTACTGAACTTATCTCCCCCTACAGTCCAATATGTTGAAATGTCAGTAAAACACATGACATTAATTTCCAGTGACTGTCAAAATTATTGTTATTTAATATGTAGGGGCAAGCCTTATGTCACACTGATTGGAATAATTTTGTATAAAAAATATATTGTGACAGGCCATTATTTGAAATCATAGCAGGAAATTCTGTTTTTTTTAGAATACAATATTTTTATTTAGTTTCTGATCTTTTGGGTTAAGATCATCACAGCTGCATCTTTTAAGACGCCCACATCATAAGGCAACCTATAAATCCCTAAGATAGACAGACAAGTCATGTTAATTTTAAACAAGGAGTGACAAGAAAGGTCTCTTCTAACCAGTGCACTTGCTTTAAAGGTCAAGCTTCTTCTTGTTGATTATACTATTGGCTGATGTTCAGGAATGCACTTCTCTCAAATTAAGCTGGTATTGTGTGGGAAATACCATGAGACTTGTACCTATGGAAGAACTTCAGTAGGAAAGACTTATTTCTTAGTGCTTCATTAGCATTTTGACATTCCATGAAGGGTCTTTTCCCTGCTGTATTATATATCTCATTAATGTCTTCACAGATAGCTTTATTTGCCAAAAAATTGCCTGATTATTATTAAAATTATCTTTCACATACTAAATTCTAGAGCAAAAGTGTAATTATTCTAAATGCAATTAACATTTTGCCCCTAAAGACTTTCCTTAGAAACAGGAATCAAAATGCATCTATTAAAGGGATTTATTCATTTCTCAAGAAGTGACCATCTTCTGAATGACATGCCTGAAATATGAACAAAAGGCAGACTGAGCTAACGGTTAGTATAACAAATAAAGTGCAGCTTCTGAGTCCTATCCATTTTAGCAGCTTTGTCAGATATTCATAGACTTTAAAACCAAAGGGACCAAAATGGTCATTTACTCAGCCGTTGTGTCTAACACAGACTATAGTTTCTCCAGGTGACTCATTTAACTAGACAACCTATGGCTTGCTGCATAGACCCTGACTTTAAGTACATGTATGCAAAAGGAAATGCCCAATTTCATATACATTAGTCTGGGATACATACATCAATGGAGGATTTGTATTTGTGTAACATACTAGTTATAGGAGTGACATTTCCCTGACTAGTATATCAGCCCGCTACTGCTGTTAGTCAAGGAGTTACTCCTCTAGTTTACGTACAAGAGATCTGCATTGTACTGGAGAATCCAAGTCTGAATTAGCTGACCATCCACATGCACATGAGCAATCCTGACTTTGGCACATGCATTTTTGTATTTATAACTGACCATAAGCCAAAAATGTACGTACTCTTCCACAAGGGGATCTGAATAGCTCTGTGTTTCAGCTCCTCCATCCATAATACAGGTGTAATGCATGACTGATTTAGCAAGAAATTCACAATTTTGTTAATTCTGAGCACTTAAAGAATACCCCTTTGCTGGGTATTTGGACACTAGCTTCTCCTTGACATACCCTATCTTTACAGCTTTTATTAGTAGGGCTAGGGACAGACACTCAAAAAGCCTGAGCCCAAATAAGCTCAATCTTTGCAGGTTAGTTTAACCTGGCTAAGCTGAATCAGTTTGTAACCATACAAACATCCCCTCTGGACAAAAAAATGCAGGCACATGTCTGCAGTGGCTCAGGCTGGAAGCCAGGGGGCGCTAGAGCAGCCCTCCCTTCCCTTCCACAGTGCTGAGCTGAGGGGGGCATGGCCAGACCCTGGCAGGATGTTCTGATTACGGAGGGTTTCCTCCCCTCATGACCAGCCCAGCAGGGAATTGATAACACAATGTTTGTCACCCCTAACTCAGTGTTTATCAGCCCATTAAGAAAGCAACAGACGGACATTACCAGCTACCTGTTGATTCTGCCATTGTCCCATCTGTCACAGCAAGGACCATAGCCAGCATGTGGTCTGCTAGCTAATGCTGAGACCTGTATGTAAGGTAAAGGGGTCGGGGAAATCCCTGCTTAGCAGATAGTGGGGAGGAGAAGGGGCGAGCAAGGGGAAGCCAAGCAGACGCCTGCAGTCTCTGCCAAGCTCTAGCCAGGGAGCAGAGGGGAGGGGCCACCTCTGCTGTGAAGCAGAGAGCCCCATCCAGCCCACAGAGCATACCGGGATGCTGGGGGAGTCTGGTTTAACTTAAACCAGCAAGGGGTCTAGAACAGACATTGCATAAACCAGTTTGACCCAAATCAGTTAAGTCTGATACTAACCAGGTTTATCTCAAACTGGTTTCAGCCATTTTCAAACTGGTTTATGTGTACTGAACATCTGTTCTGTTACAGGTTTAAACCAGTTCCTAATCACTTAAACCAGTTTATGTGTAATGTCTGTCCCTAGTCTAGAGGAGCCCTTCCCATGAGAGACTGAGAAACAATAGGATTTCTGCTCTTTTAGAATACTAAAAGAAAATCTGCACTAAAATGAGTCAAGGATTTGGTGGCTGTTTTGGGGGGAATGTCTAGCTAAAGGACATTTTTGCAAGCTGCATTAGTGCATGAAGCTTTATTATGTGAACAATAACAAAGTATTCTTCTGTACCACTATGCACTCAAAGGATTCTTGTGCCAAGTAAATATACCACTGAGAAGACACATGCTGGATTTCAGTCAGGAAAACAACCTGGCACTGAGTCATAGAGATATAACAAATGCACAGTTTTAGGATCAGATGAACCTCAACAGGTCAGACACTCAGCAGGGGCAGAAAGTCTCAAAACCTAGACTTTCCAAGATCCCTATTGATAAAAGCAAAGCAGTTCATCTCCTTGGTAGACTGCCTACCAGCAGTATCATAGCTAAAGTAGTGCCATCAGTGCTCTCGCACCAGGTGCTCTAACACAGGGTGACATTGTATCAAATGGAAGAAGTGGAGGTACTCTGCACATGACCTGCACTGGGCACGAAAATGACTGGCTATGGCTCTATGAGTTTTCCCATATAATCTTGTGTCAAGTCTGCCAGAAAGGTTTAGCACTCCTCTTAATGAGAGGGCTGTTGTCTCCATGTCTGCAGAGAGACTGCCAGCAAGGTTACCAATCAGGAGGTCATGCAGACAGCTGCTCATTCAAAATGGAGCGATAAGTTCATCTTACACACACTACACCACAGAAGACTCAGGTGGCATCAGAACCTTAGATGATGTCAAACAGCATAAATTCATTGACGTCAGCTGACAGCAGCTGTGGATGAAGCTGTTTTGGGGGGAATATACACAAAGGGAACATAGTTCCTTTTCTATGAACAATTCCTTGTCAGTATTTATGAATTTTTCATACCAGATGTAGAAGAATTTGTCTGCTGACCTGAGCTGGATTCCAGCCTGTGACCTAGTGTCAAAAGACTTCCTAATTTTATGTCCCATACTCCAAACTTTCCCGTTTCCAGCCTTTCTTGTTCAACTTTTTTTACAATAAAGAAAAAGAAAAAGGGGGGACAAGGGTGGGTGTATAGTGAGAAAATGAATGTTTGACATGAAAAAGTACAGTACACTTTTACCCTGAAAAATATGTTAAGAAATCAAACATGCACAGCATATATCAGAATTGTATAAGAGCTAAAGATTGTTATTACCACTGTATGCCAGTCAGCATGTCCCTAAATAACCTTTCTAGCTCTCATAGATTTGAGTTCCTATGGAAACGTCTTTTCATTATTAGTTATAAAAAACAGTTGTTTACCATATTTTAGTTCATTTTTTCTCCTCTGAAAGCTTTTAGCATCTTGTCCCTTTCCTCAGAGTCAGCAAATTTGGGGTGTTGCTGCATTTTTGGAAATAGGACATTTCTAAAAACTGCACCTGCATACACTTAAAATGAGATAGCTGAAATACACTTGGTTCTCTATGACAGCTGAGTATCTTCACCTCAACCCTCAGTCCCTTTTTCATAGAGAGGGTACTCTCTATTCATATATAGATACAGTCCTGGAGTATTAAAATTACACCTGTCCACATATGGCAAATCCCACTGAGTTCCTGTAAAAAGCAAACTCCCTTCCTGCAGGTTGGCTGGAATTATAAAGCCCCAGGATGGTATTAAGCCCTTCATACTGAACTGTCAGTATGCTGAAGTAAATCCTTTGTTTATGAGATTGTACACCTATAAATAAGGACTAGTTCCTGTAGCTGGTTGCAATTGCTTCACTTAAAATAACCACTCTGTCCCTCTACTATAGAGAGATCATCACAAAGGGGCTCTGAAAAGTGCTGAAATGGGCCAGCTGAAGTTCAGCTGAAGCAAGCCTGCACATTTCGTTCTGCCCTTTTCTGTGCCAGCCCAAGTTTTTGTACTCGCCACTCCCCAAAAATAATTTACTCTCTAGGGCCATTGTTGCAAGGAGAATCTGTTCTTTAGAAGCCAAGTGGAAATGGATGCCACAATGTCTGAGTGAATTTGCCAACAGCCTGAGTGATAATTTTGAGAGGTGCAGCCTGCTTGGTTCAGCTTTGAGGGTATGCATAGACATGGATCCAAAGGGCTCCAAATGCCAAAACCCTCCAAATCTAGCATGTGCACCATGCACACATATGACTTCTTTTTCCCCACGGGAGCAGTTCAAAATGGCCATGGAAGCATGCACTGGCACTGCTCTCCAGCCAGGGTGATGGAAAGAAAGAATCCCTGCCTGCTTCTTGGCCTCTCTGGAGGTTTGAAAGGACAGCCAGGTACACAGAAAAGTCCTCTTGGGCTGTCCACCCTGCTCCCCCATTCCTGTGTGGAGTGGAGTGGAGTGGAGTGGAGGGAAGGGAACACTGGAGCACCAAAGTGTTTCAGGAAGCACTTCAGGAAGAAGGTGTTCAAAGACATGCCTCTTTTTGTGGGTCATTTTTTAAGCTTTTCACCCACGAACAGCTGCACAATAACTGGAGCACTTCAAGGTCAACTGGTGAGCTTTAAACAGCATGTCTATCCCTGGCTTCAGTGTATTTTATCACTGTGCCCAAATCATTACAGTTAAATATTCATTGTTATATACTTCTTCACTTACAATAAAAAACATGCATATAAGAAGAAGAATGCTTGTACTCTGGAGATCTTCACAAACTTCTGTGAATGGTCTCTCATTTTAGGGCTTCATTATGTCCTGTATTATTAATCATTAATAATACAGTAGCTCTAAAAGACCTCTCTCCTCAACTAAGCTCAGATCACTGGTGCATTAGATGCTTTGCAAATACTCAAAAGGATATGGATACTACCCCCAATGACTTTACAATCTAATTTACAAAACAATATGTGTATTAAAAAAAATGAGAAAGGGAAGATAGGGATCTCTGAAAGATTAATAGATTTTGTTTTTCCGGCCACAAAGGACCAATTGATCCTGTTTCCTGACCTTCTTTTTAACACAAATCATAAATAGTCATCCAGGTACCC
This sequence comes from Gavialis gangeticus, assembly GCF_001723915.1. Taxonomy (NCBI): domain Eukaryota; kingdom Metazoa; phylum Chordata; order Crocodylia; family Gavialidae; genus Gavialis; species Gavialis gangeticus. The sequence continues at coordinate 26,969,502 of NW_017729025.1, read as the reverse complement.
ATCCATAATTCATAGATCCCAGTAGTACTGTCTGAATAAAGCATGTCTTCAAGAAAAAATCCAGAAAGAAAAGCCAGAAAACTCAAATTCCATTGAATGACCAACTTTTGAATATTGTGGAACGTGCATATTTATTCAAAAACCCCTTAGATATTCATTTGATTTAAAGGAATTATGAAATATGGACCACTAATTTGGATCTGAACCTGAATTGCAGTTACTTAAAAATCTGGAATAAATCTTGCGCCCACCACCAGTCATATTAGGTAATGTCTGGGTATGTTTTTGTTTTGTAGACATCGTAGTCGAGAATCTTGAAAAAGGATTAGAAGATGATCAGGGCAGTGGTTCTCAGGACTTTGGCCTCGTTATAGTTATGGGACAGCTTGAAGAAAACTTACAGACATTTATGGAAGAACTAGAGAATCAGGCTCTCCAGCCTGGTATGTTTGGTGGAGGGAATGTGTTTCATCTCAGTGACACGTAATGCTCTCTCCTGACTCAGTCAAGTTCCTCTCATCTCCTTCAGCCTGCCATGTAACTCATCTAGGTGAGTTCTTTTCATTGCCTCTCATTCATGCTTTCCTAATACCAGTCTTTTCCTGTTACCAAACTGCATTTTCAGTATGGATGTCACAATGAATTTATGATGTTAAGTTTGTAAAAGTCTCTTTGATCCACACTATGAGAACAATAAAAATAAAAGATCAGATTTGGCAGATGCTTTCATCATAGCTGATGAACCAAATGAAACAGCCCTGGTTCATCCCAGCTGATGAACCAGTCCTGGGTTCAGAGAACCCTCACGGTCAAATAAAAGACTGGAGCATCACAAAGAAGTAATGGGTGCTAGCTCAGTTATTGCTTCTGGCAGAACCTGCATTGCCTCCTAGTCATCATGGACAACTTACAGCTGGCCTTCCCCAGGTGGGTAGAAAGGCAACAGTCTCCCAGCACAGACACATGGTGGGGCAGCAGCTTCCACACCAAAACCTCAGTTGAGTTAAAGTGCAAAGGAACATGAAATGAAGCAGAGCCCAGATGGGTATTAGGTAGCACGTGGAGTGTCTAAGAGTTAGCATATAGAGGAACAGGAACTTGGGAAGGAATAAAACAGCAACTGACATTATTCTACAACACCCGTTATCAAACAGAATGCTCTCCTTCTTCTAGGTTATTTGGAGAACACTGTAGCAGGGATATAGCTATTTTTTTTTCCTTTTTACATTCTATATAATGTTTCCCAAATTCTATACATCTTTCTCTAAGAGATGCTATCAGAGACAGTGCTGGAAGATATATTGTGGAGAGCATGTGGTGAGGGTAAATAGGAAAGAGAAGTTATTTCAAATATTGTCTCCACTGTCTGCCATGGGAGTATCAATCATTATGCTTATCATGCACTGTCCCTGAAAGTTGGTTCTGCTGGGAATGGACTCCCTTGGAGAGATGGTTAACAGCTTAGCACTGTTCCAGAGCTATTGCAATTGCTCTTGCAGAGAGTTAATTACCTTTTCCGGTGTACCACAATAGTAGGGCTTAAAATCTCTTCTTATTTAGCATTGGCCTTTACCTAAATTTCACTTTACGTGTTCTTCCGTATAAAATAAGTGCATCAAACTCTAGAAATTTCCCTGCTTTTTTGTCTTTAAACACCAGATGGCAGAGTGAAATTCAATACAGAGATTCATTCTAATGAACTCAGAGTTACCCACCACTACATTTTGAATCTCTGGATTTGGTTACTGTGATTCTTTAATGATAAATTTTCTAATCCCCCAAATACTCATCCTCTAACTAGTACATATTTACATCTGTCTCCTGTAACCAGTGAGCTCTGTCATTGGTTCTAGTGGCATAAATGCAAGACTCAGTTCCTTTGATTGTATCCAGCCACACATGAGAAACACCATCTGCAGAAGGGGAGGCATGTTGGATATATATGGTACCACTAGGGACCAAGTTGTACCAGACTCATTACCACTCCTGGTTGGCAGCTGTTCAGGAAATTATTCATAGATAAATATCCTTTTAGTCAGTATAGATATTTGCTGTTTTGTGTAATTTGAGTGCCCCTAATATTCACAAATCTTACTTTTCTCATTCTTGTGTTCCTAGCATTTGAGAGCACAAGATCCTTCACACTCTCACCAAGTTGGCTACATTTCTTTCCATGCCTTCACCCCTCCCCTTCCCATCTATGATTCTCCAGTGTTAACTTCACTCAAAAGTACTTAGCCACAAGTTTAAAGGTCTCGAGTCCCTTGGTGTGTGCAAAAGGGAATGAGAGGGCAGGATGTGCTGAATTAAGTAAACTGAAGAGCACTGGGGATAGTATAGATATACACTGAATCTATCACAGGTTTTAGTCTGACAACAATCTATTATCTCAAGCCTTTTGGACATGGCATGCTTGAGAACATCTTCTCCTGACAGCTAGGGATGGGATGTAGCCACACCTGCCTTCTCTCTCCACCAGGCTCAGATGAGGAAGCATACCATATGCTGACCACCAGGTTACATTTAGACTTGAAGTTTTGGTTCAAGCCCATCTCAAATTTAAGGTTCTAGTGACAGCATTAATACAAGAGCATAACTAAGGGTGGGCAAGCAGGGCACAAGCCCTGGGTGCCAGTTGAGAGGGGGCATCAAAATGGTGGCTCCCCAGGGAATTTGTTTCCGTGACAGCAGCAGCTGGGGTCCATGAGTCTCTGGGATCGGGTGAGAGACTAGTGCTCAGCACCTGCCACCAATACTGGTGTCTCTGCCAAGTTGCAACAATTGCTATTTATACCCCTGCATTCACAGATTTTCAGCTGTGGGCAAGACTGTAGCTCACCCTGTATATCCACTGGGGGATGCAAGGAGGCATAAGGCATTCCCTCAAACCACTGGATGGACTATCATGAGTTTCAGCAAAGGAGCATCATCCACTGGGTTTCCCACGCTTGTAAGTGCAATGTGGGTGTGAACATTGATATGAGTAGCAAAACCTTGACCTCACTGCAAAATATCAAATTCAGAGTCCCCTACCTGATCTGCTCCTGCTGCACCTAACTACAGGCTGGGTTTAAAAGATTATCTATCATTCAGGTGATGCTACTGGGCAATATTCACATTACCTAATGTATTAATATAGAAGATGAAATCCATGTACACGTTCATTACTAGCTGTGTGTCTCCTGCATGACTGCAACAGTCCTGACAGTGAATGTAGGAATTTGTGTTATATAGAGTTTAAAGTGACCCATCTGTCTGTTTTTATTATCGCCTATTTCCTTTGCCTGATTTTAAATCACTTCTCCAGACCAACATTATCTGATTATTTTTTCCAAGTGTCATGTTAAAATAAGACTGTTCAGGTCAGACAGAAAAGCCTCATTAAATTCCTTAACATCTCCCAACAAATATTCTGTCTCATAGTAGCCAGACTACTTGACATTACAAGGACACGCAGCTATTATAACTTCTCCTTGTTCTGGACACATACAGTATACAAGCGCGTAGACAATTTGGCCTTATATCTAAAGCTTGTTAGTGTTTTTGCCCTCAGAAATACATATCTGCCTTCCAAAAAAAAAAAAAATCACACAAGATTAATGAATATTCTCTTTGTTAAAACTTTTCACATTCTGTATTAGAGAAGAACAATTTCCAACTAGTAATTAATCTACACTATGGTTCAAGGGCACAATTATTTACTTACAATCTTGGAATGCTAGAGACCGAGAGCACATTTTTGTGCGGATAGGAGCAACAACAAGGGGTGTTTGAGGTCTGAAGAACTCAGGTGAACCTCTTAAAATAGCTTCCATAAAATTTACATGATTTTTTCCTTATTAACTAATGCTGAAGTTTCCACTGATTTGCCAGAGGGCCTCAGAGTGTCTTTCTCACCTTAAATAAACTTTACAATTCTCCCACAGGAGTATAGTTTTTTCTTTCTGAAGTACTCCCACAGCTCCCATCAATAGTTTAATCACATATATCAAGAGAGAATGTAGCATTTCTTTCATTAGAATGAAAATCCTCTTTTTTTCCACAGGAATATTTTTCTACCTTGACACTTTCGAGGACTTGTCTGTTTTTAACTTACCAAAGTTTTGAAGCATCTCTCATCTGGCCTGTGACCATGTAACTGTATGTTAATACTGCACTTTAAACTTTCCAGATTGCTAATTCCTATTTTAGAAACACTTTTTGTTTCTCTCTGCCATATACAGCATTTGCTTAGACAAGCTAACACCACAGGCAAAAAAATTCTCTCTCAGCATCTGAATTACTGTAAAAAGTTATAAACAAAGTCCTGGGTCTAGGAATTTGGGTCCCTATTGTCTTTTTGGCAAAATAGTCAGATTTTGTAGTGACCTTAAACTTGCACTCCTTGTTCTGCTAAAAATCTTAGGCTCAAAAGCAAAGCTCTTATTTTTGGTCATAGAGGACATCTGTTTTACAGGCTAAGGTAAACTGCTGTCTTGGTAACAAATGAAGGAGATGAACAAGGATTTTTTGGAAAGGCTCACAAATATTTTTAGCTAAGACTCCAGTTAGGTGAATGTCCTGAAATTCTTTGAATCTAAAGCTCCCAGTGATTTCACGGGATTTGTTTAAATGCAAGAAATATGGTGCCAACCCCTTAATCTACTCTCTAATATCTTCTTCAGGCATTGAGAGATTTAAATAACTGGTCTAGCCATGCTGCATTCAACTCGGGACCAAAAGGACAATATTTCCAGCAACCTTAGCAGGTCCTCAGTTAAATAATGCAAGTATAGTTTTCACTCTCCATGCACATTCAAGCAATCAACTTTTATTGACACTAATATTCAGAGCAAGGGAATTTTGGATTTGAATGGAATGCTATGGAATCACATTTTAAATCTGCATGATAAAAAAAAAGCATCAGGAGTACTCATAAATTCATCCAATCTGATAGCAGAAACACTGATGTGTACCTCAAACTGACCAATTCCAATTAAATATCAAATATCATGTGTTCAATCAGTACTGAATTTTTCACAATCAGTCAATCAATCAAAAAATTAATTTTAGGGTATTTCTCGTTTTGGAAATGTTGCTAAATCTGAATAATGAATAAGTCAAGGAAACTGTCATTGGCTCATAAACTTACTGAATCAAAGAAAGGTCTACATTTATCAAATAAATTATTCATTGGCAATTATTCATATTGCTCTGTTAATATGTATCATATAAATAAATTCCATGACTGGAAATATGGCTTAAGAAGGAATCCTGTCTGGTCTTAACTTTGAATTTCATAAGAATTACTTGGTCAAAAGATGTGAATGCAATTCTGAGGCTGTCTTTTAGCTAGTATCACATGCTAAAGTAAATAAATCAACTCTAAGCTAATTTTTGGAGAATTACCATACCCGAAACAATACATTCCTTAAAAAAATCAAACACTATCTAAAAAAAATGAGTGACATAAAACTATCAAAATAATGGGAATTTTTGGAAGAAAAAAGTTATAATTGTTGAACAAAGGGATTTTTTTTGCAGAGTGTAAATATTGTAGACACAGTATTGTTGCAAATTGAAATCAAATATTACAAGGAAAGTTGAGAAGTGAAATATGGACCATTTAAGATATCCAAATTTGGATGTGAGCCTGAGCTTGAGTTATTTCAAAAACTATGCAACAAGGAATCTTGAATTACTGAAGTTTTACATTCCTCAGTCTTGTTAAATACAACTAGTGAGCCAAATTCATTCGCATTATTGACCCATAACTGAGTTGATATAATGCTCTTTTGTTAAATAATAATACTTCCAACCAACTCAGTTCAATAAAGAGTGAATATGGCAGCCAGAATTATTTCTCAGTGTTTAGAACATCATTAAGGATTTATGATATTTCAAACAGCAGTGAGCCTTTACTTTTTTGGTGCTTGATATAACTCACAGCTGTTGGCCATTTCACTTGTCTTTAGATCATTTTTATTTAAAATAAATGCAAAAGCTCTTTGTAACATGAAATAAAGGCTGTGTCATAGATACATAAAAGTAAAACACCAAAATCAAGGGTTTATTAATTTCACAAGCTGTAACTATTTCCTGCAGATATAGTTGATAATGAAATAGTTTTTAATGAAGTTAAGTCATTATTATACCAGCATTGACAATTCTCATGGTTATACCATGAATTTCACAATATCTTGTTTTATTCTTAAGGTCCCAACACATGGAGTCCAATAATTAATTACAAATTTCATCTTCATTTAAAAATTAATCATTTTCTGGCCCCTGCGTTGTGGAGAAAAACCAAAAATGATTAAACAAATATATCTAAAAAGGCATAGTAACCAGTAGATAAATTAAGCATCCATGACCACGGCTACACAAGACACTACTGTCCAGCCATTACTGTGCATTTATTTAATACTTGTATAAACAAGTATACTTGTTTAAACAAGTATTAAATAAATGCACAGTAACCTGAGTTACTATGTAGTAGCGCCGGCAAACACATTTTTTGTGATACTACCGCACACTGACCTAATACTACTGCCCAGTAGCATCACATCACGGTTTTGCTATGCAACGCTACTGTGCTGTAGTATCAGGCTACTGCACAGTCAGCATGTCGTGTAGACATGGCCTACATTTATTATTTGGGGGAAGTCACACAATTTTGAAGCTTATCTCATGATTCCAGGGCCTGGAATTAATTTCCTCTTCCAGGGCTGAGCATGAGTTGGACTTAAAATCAGTTACTGGGATGCAGGAGAAATTCCTTGGGTATTTTTGCTTTATGCTGTTGATTCCAGGGCCTGGATTCATGAGTTTTGAATGCCTGGGAATAAAAACACTGTGACACATTTTCCTAGCTTTTATCAGAACTTAAAAAACTTAACAAGCTTTCTTTAAACTGACAACCTTGGAAAAAATAAGTCCCATCCATACACAACAACCTCCTGCCTGACTGTGGGAGTGTTTTAGTACAATCTAGCTGACCCATCAGGGAATACAGGTTGTAATCCACATGTAAGCCAGCATGCTGCTTGCACTGAGCCACTAATGTGATCATTTTGTAATGTGGATGCAGATCAAGTTTGACATTAAAGCCAAATGTATGAAGAGCAACTTTACTAAACGTAAACACTGAGTAAAAATATTAGCAATTCCAATGTTAGTGCATGTTCCACATTGTTTGAGTAGTTAGGCTCAGTTATGCCACTCTTACCTATATTGAGTATTATTAGTCTGCAAAGAGTCCCACTGAACTGAACAGACTGATTTATAGAAGACAATAAGCCGTGTACTGAAATCAAGGCCCTGATGAAGCTAGTGAGAGGTTTGGCTCTGACTGATACCTTCTATACCTTCTATACTAAGCATATTTGTATATATTGGGAGTTTGCTCTGTTACCATCTGAAACTTTGCTGTTGCTAGGGAAGGAATTCTTCTGTTTCAGCCCTATCTATCTGTTCTGGGTAAAATACAAAGAGTAAGGAAATTGAACTATAACTGAACAGCAGAGACTGTGAAATTGTTGAGGCTTCTGTGTAAAGAATATTTAAAGTTCTTAATCAGCATTGGGCCTTAAAAATAAATAGATCCACTGGGATCTATGAACAGAGACTAAATAGTGAAGAATATGGGAAGGAGATGAATTTTTTTTAAAGTGCAGAAGAGCCAAAATTATACATTCCTAATTGAATGAACAGAGGCAAGAAAATATGAAAGGGAGGCATGTACTTTTAGAAGCACTACATTTTATTTTGTACAAAAAGTTCCCTTGGGCTTGTTAGTATGTGTAAAGAACAAACACCAGCCATGAGTCCAAAAACTGGTTTATTGACAGGATATGGAATTGTGCTATAGTTGAACTGGACTAACCACCAATTGAAGAATTTACTCTGGGGAGCAGAAAATGTTTGGAAATTAGTTGAGAAAAAATGACTAAAACCATTTTTAAAATATTTTGAAATAATTACTCTCTGGGGTCAAAATGAATAACTGGAATGAATAACAAACAGGGCTAATGGGTGGAAGAGAACATAACATGAAGTGATATTGTGTCAAAGCAATGCATTCACTAACTAAACTAAGGAAATATAACCTACATGAAATTACAGCAATATGTGTATACAATGGGTTGAAAAATTATTTGAAGGGTAGTTAGTGGTTTGCAGTCAAAAGGACATACCAAGTGGGGATCTGCAAGGATCTATCCTGGATCCAGATCTATTCCATATTTTTATTATGGACCTGGACAACAGAGTAATGAGTATACTTAGAAAATGGGTGGGTGACACCATGTTTGGAAGGACACAATCACTATAGAATTCAAAATGATCTTGATACATTGGAGAAATAGCATTAAATCAGTTGAATGAAATTCCTGATAGATTCCTTAAAATACTACCTTTAAGAAGGAAAAATTAAATGCACAAAAAATATAATGATGAATAACTGATTAGGCAACAGTACCACAGAAAAGAAGCCCGATGTTATGGTGGATCATAAACCACATATGAGTCAACATGTGATGAGATTAAAAAAAAAGGTTATATGCCATTCTTGAATGTATTAATAAGCATGTCATAGGTTAACCATATGCAGCAATGATTCCCTCATGTTCAAAATATGCAAAACCTCAGTTAGAGTTCTGTGTCTGGTTCTGGGAGCCACACTTTAAGAAAGATGTAAACAAATTAGAGAGAGTCCACAAGAATGATTAGAAGTTTAGAAAACATGACTAATGGGAAACGGTTGAAAGATTGAAAGTACTGGGTTTGTTTAGTCTAGAAAAGGTAAGACCAAAGGAGATAAACGTCTTTAAATATTTAGAAGGTTGTCTGGGGGGAGTTATCAATTCTTCATCAAGTCCACCAAGTTAGGACAAAAAAATCAGTTTAGTTTGCACAAACAGAAAAAACTTTCTAATGATAAGGATAGTTAAGCAATGGAACAGGTTCTGTAGAGAGGAGGTTGAACACCTGTCACTAGAGAACAATTTAGACAAGCTTTTGCCAAGCATGTTCCAGGTAATCTTATTCTGCCTCAGAACTCAGGAACAGACTACATAACCTCTGAAATTTCCCCCCACTCCCTATTTTTGTATGATTCTATAAAAACAATGATGCTTAACTAGAAGTAGCATGGGACAGTCTGACTCTTGAAGGAAGAACCATTTTGTCCAGAGTTTCTGTCCACAGTTTCAGCTTACCTCTGTTCAACATCTGGGCTAACTATAAACAGTTAAAAAGCACGAGGCTGAATTGATTCAGCTTTTGCAGGTTAGTCTAAGTAACATGGAATTAACTGATAAGCAAGTGAACAGACATTCATTTTTGATTCTGGAAATCCACCCACATGCCTGCAGAGGCCCAGGCCAGAAGCCAGGGGGCACTAAAGCACACCTCCCTACTCAGCTAGAGAAGAAAGCCTGGGCCAATGCTAGCCCGCCCCACCTGCAAAGCATCCTGGGATGCTAGAGGACTGTGAGTTAACTTGAATCTGGAGGGGATCTGGGACAATTTCAATAAACTGATTCAAACTAAATCAGGTAGGTGTGATACTACATCCATCCAAGTTTATCTTAAACCAGTTTCAGCCATTTTGAAAAGGTTTATGTGCACTGAACTTCTATTATGTTACAGATTCAAACTGGTTTCCAATAACTTATTGGAAGTTTATGTGTAATTTCTGTCCTTAGACTTGGGGGCAGAACCTTAGCTAATATAAATCAACATAGCCCTCCTTACTTGAAGTCCTTCTTTACATAAATTATTGACTAACGGCTTATCTTTGTCTTTTGATTATTAAGAAAAATTTCAGAGGAGGGCACCCCTGGAAAAAGAAACTATATCCTCTGCTATGTAATTGTTAGATACACCCCTCTTGACCCAGTGAGAAAACAATTTTGACGGTAGGATGCCACAGTATATGATTGACCCTCAGAATATTCTTCCAAAAGCAAGTGCTTGACCCTGGTTTTGCCAAACTATATCATTATGTTTCGTCCACTGGCATGCATAGGGTAGTATCTAATCTCCTTCTTTCCTTCCTTCACTCGCAGATGTCACTCTACTTTATGAATGACCCATGACAAAATCAAGAAAGAATAGTAGCATAGTTTTGAAGACATAATTCGTCAAAATGCAGTATAATGCTTTTAAATATTTTTCCTGTAGCTGTGTGAGAAATATTTCCTTGCCAACACCTTAGCACTAGCAAAATCTCTTGACAGAAGATTTGTTTGGGGTTGTAGATAGCTTGGTTAATCCAGGCTGTCTCCTGAGTGGCTGATCTGGATTCCTCCTGTTGTGAGGAAATTTCTTGTTATTTTGCAGATAAAATCAAATGGATTTGGAAAAAGCTGTCTGCGTCTATGGGGGCAGAGCAATATTTTGAGAGGGAAAATGCCAATTTTTTTCTGCTTAGCTTCTGGCCAATGTCACTCACTGAGATATTGGAGGTGTTGGGGGAACTTTGTGCCATCAGATTTATGTACATTTTGGATCTATTTCCTCCCTGGCTTGTGAAGGCTATTGAGAATATACTGGCTCCATTGCATGTCTGTCTTAGAGAAGTCAGCCTGTTTAGTGATTTTAGTAAAGCATAGGAGAAGCCTTTGTTCAAAGTACCACTGCTCAGCAATCTGTCCAGTTATCATTGTTTATCCAGCCTCTCACTCCTGGCTAAGGTCACTGCTCAGACAGCTCTCCCTGTCAACAGAGCCCAGTGGGTTGGGTGATTGTCACGAGGACAACAACCAACTGTTTGGTTGATACAGTGTCCCGAGCCTGGTACTGTTTAATATTTCATTAATGATTTGGATGATAGTATTGAAGGCACAGTTAGCAAGTTTTCAGATGACATGAAGCTGGGTTGATGACAAGATATTTAGCAGATTTGCTCGAATCTGGTGGGCTGCAACTTCTGCTATGGCCATAACAGCAAAGCAACTGGATTTAATGATATATGCACAGAGCAGATCAAGCACTTTGGTCCCCCAACCAAGTTATGGATATTATGCCTTTTTAACAATTGCTCATCGACCCTTACAATACTTAAACTATGGCAACAAGCCCATGTAATAGCTGTCTTAAAGCCAGGGAAGGATGCCTCTGACCCAGAGAACTTTATGCCATTGTCAATTCTTTGCCATCTTTATAAGCTTTATGAATGCCTTATTCTTAATTGCCTTTCACCTCATATTGAATAACATCTAATACCAAAACAAGCCAGAGTTAGACCGGCAGGAAAGTTCTGCTCTGGCCAAATACTAAACATTCCTCAGCATCTAGAAGATGGATCTGAGAAAGGGATGATAACAGATGCTGTGTCTGTAGACCTATCAGCAGCATATGACACAGTCAACCACTGGAACCTGCTTGCCAAAGTCTTTGATATGATGCATAACTACCACCTAGTTCAGCTCATCCAAGCTCTTTTGGAAAATAGATGTTTTTATATAGAACTGTGCATGAAATGGAGCCACTGGAGATGACAATGAAACTGCCTCCCACAGGGTAGCATGCTAGCACCAGTACTTTTTAACATATATACCAATGACCAGCGCATACAGAGTAATACAAGGAGCTTCATATATGCTGATGATCTATGCATCACAGCACAAAAGAAAGACTTCACTGTTGTCAAGAACAGACTAACTGATTGGGGTGGCAGGGCAGCAAAATGGGGGTAGAGAGACCAGTTGGGGGGAGGGGCATTCAGGAATAATGGTGGGCAGGAGAGTTATTTGGGGGACAGAGGGGGTGTTCCAAGAGGAATGAGAGCCCCCCCCAGTTTATACTGTGGCAAGAAATCCAGTGAGAAGGACAAGCCTGGAGCAGACTTGCAGTCCCTAGCCCCACCCCTGCTCACCAGCCCTCTAGTGCAGGTCTGAGCAGTAGGGCTGTGCAAATCTTCAGCAGCCAAATCTCCAAATCCAGCTGGAATCAGGAGACCCTTTAATCTCTCTGAATCAAATTGGAACCCTCTGAATTGATTTGGAGAGATTCAATGATTCAGACATAGGAACAGCTTTAAATGTTTTTTCTACATACCTCAAGGTACCAGGTGGCTTGTGAATGCTGAGATGCTGGGGCGGATGGAGCATCCCACGGGAGCATGGGGAGGTCCTCAGAGCACTCGGTAGTGGACCCAGAAGTGGACAATAAGCACTTCCAATCCACTTCTGGGTCCACTGGGGAGCACATAGGAGAGCCCTGCTCTGCCCCCGGGCTCAGTGACTGGTGCCTCCTGGGTCTATGGGGGGCACCTGGGGTGCTCCCCCCAGCACACTCCCCAGCAGACCCAGTAGTGAGCCAGAAGTATTTCCAGTCCACTTCCTGGTTCACCGCCAAGCATGTGGAGGGTGCCCCCTGCACTCCTGTGGGACGCTCCGTGCACGCCAGCATCACAGCATTTCTAAGCCATGCCTGCTACCTGAAGGTATATAGAAAAACCTTTTAAAGCTGTGTCTATGGCCAAATCACTGATTCTCTCAATCAGCATCAAATCTTCAGATTCAGCTGAATCAAACTGGGACAGTGATCTGAATCAACAAATCGAATCACTGTCCCCGATTTGAGCCAAATCTGAAGTGAATACAGCCTGTTTCCCACATTCCTACTGAGAGTAGTGCTTAGAGGGGATTAACCCTGAACATATAACTGATAACCAGCACTTGTTATCCTTAACTCAGACTAACATTCCTTCAAATTAGCACCTCCTAACTATAACATGTAATCTCACCTTTACTCTCAGCTGTACCTTAATTTTGACCAGTTAAGATATTCAGTTGCATCACTTGGGTTGGATGAAAGGTAAAAATAGTTCTGGGTGGTGCTAAGCATCTGCTTTCTGAAAGCACTTCAAACTGAAAGTCCTATGACACACGAAATGAAAAGAATGACAGGATGGTAACCAGCAGCACCTCACATTTGAAACTTTGAAGGTGAGTAGCATCTGGGCACTACTAGCCTCTAGAAGCTCTGAGAAAATGAAAAATATTAATATCATCTCTATTAATAGGCACTAACTGTTGAAGCCAAGTCCATATCACTTCATGACGGGGTTTGTGATGACTGGCAGATTTGGCAATATCAGTACAGCAAAAGCTGTTTTATCCAACATCCAGGGAGAATGGGGAGTGCCGGTTAACTAAAATTGCTGCTTATCTGAAAGGCATCTGTTCGGACCACCACCTGTTCGGGGCACCGCCCCTTCCGCCATGTCTGGCACACCAGGGCTTTCACTCTCTGACATCAGTGTGCCGGGGGACAGGGAGGGGGACCCCACATAGGCTGCTTTGCCCTGGCCCATGGGACTTGGTGAAACCAGAAGTGCCACGGTGGGACTTCCGGTTTCACTTTTGCATTAATCGGCATGCCAGTTAATAGAGCATGCCAGTTAGTAAAGTGTTAGATAGCACATATTTTACTGTATTTCAGTCATCATGTAAGGCAATCATAAAATCATGGAAAAATGGGAATGCAAGGGACCTCAAGAGGTCATCTAGCCTAATCCCATTACCCAAGGCAGGATCATTCCTGCCTAAGACATTCCAGTCAAGTGTTTATTTAACTAACTCTTAAAAATTACCTAGCACAGAGATTCCAGAAACTCCAGGTAATGTTTCCAAGCTTAGCCACCTTCAATCTAAATTTCCCTTTATTTCAATTTAAGACCATTATTTCTTATCCCCATCCCCTGCAGCCAAAGAATATTTTATGTCAGGTACTGGTGGCAGCAGAGGGAGTAGGGCAGCATTCCCTCTCCCTGCCTGCTCCCAGGCAGCCCCTGCATACCCAGATCCAGCCCTTACCACATAAGGGCTAGGCCAGGACATAGGCAAATGGGCCTGTGGTAAGCTACTAGTTGCAACTAGGGGGTCAGCAGGGTGATAGAACAGATTGCCAAAGCATCAGGCTGAGGTCTAGGTTGGATGGACTGAGAACAAAGGGACCAAGTTCCAGGACAGCAAGGAAGTGATGTCCAAGAGGTTTGATTCAAGAAGCCAGCCAAAGTCAGAAACCAGGGTACAGAGAGCCAGGGCTAGTCCTATGGGAGATCCAAGGTCCGGGTCAAGAAAAGCCAAAGCCAAGTCAGGAGCTAGGAAAATTAGAAACAGCAGTGACTGCAAGGCTTGCCAGAACAGCCTGGGGCTGTCAAGGTGTGCCTGAAGCCTGAGGCTTAAAAGGGGTAAGTGGTACTTTCAGCAGCCAATCCAGTTGCAGAAAACTGGGGCAGTCACATTAACCAGGGATCAGAGTCAAGTGTGATAGCTCAAGTGCTCAGTCCAGTTGGGCCTGATTGATCAGAGGCCCAAGCACACCTGGCAGCTGCATACCCCCGCCTGCCCCCAGCCTCTTCGCCCCTGCCCCTCCTTCAGTAGCAGGGCCCACTGGGGTTTGGAGCCAGGTGCACAAGGTTAGCATAGTCTGCAGGGACCCCAGGAGCAGGCAGAGAGGGGAAACCCCCCCACCGGCAACTCCATGACTCCTGGACTGATCAAGGCAGCAAGGCAGTGATCCAGGAATAGAGGAGATGATGGGGGACAGAGTGAGCAATTGGGGTGTCAGGATGGAAAGCATGATTCATGAGTCATGTCAGCAATTTGGGGTGCAGAGGGGGCAGTAGCCAGGCAGCTCCCCACCACCTGCTCCCCTCCACCCCCTCCTTTCCCCTTCCAATCCTCTCCCCTTTCACCCCTCCCCATGTCCCCATCCCTTGGCCCTCCACTGAACCCTTTTTCTTCCCTTCCCACTCACCCTATCCACACCCACCTGTTGCCTAGATGTTCCCAGCTCAGTCCAAGGCTGTAGTGTCCTGGATGCTAACTAGTCCACCTGAAAGAAGTGCCCCTTAGAATACTGGAGGACCATAAATTGGTGGTTTTATCTCAAATGAACACACAAAATTTTACTTTTCTCAAGCTAGCTAGCACAGCTAAACATAATCATTGCCCAAAGTGATATAACATTAAGACACCTGGAGGGTGTTTAGTAGGGGTGTGCGAAGCAGGCCCTATTCAGTTCGGATTTGGATTCAGCCTGAATCAGGGACAGTCATTTGATTTGTTGATTCAAGTCACTGTCCCTGATTTGGTTCGGCCAAATCCAAATCTGAAGATTCAATGCTGATTCAGAGGATCAGCAATTTGGCTGTAGACACAGCTTTAAAAGTTTTTTCTGCATACCTTTAGGCAGCAGGCATGGCTCATGAATGCTGCAATGCTGGCGTGCACGAAGCGTCCCACAGGAGTGCAGGGGGGCCCTCTACGTGCTTGGCAGACAACCTGGAAGTGGATCAGAAGTACTTCTGGTCCACTTCCAGGTTTGCCAGGGCATGCTGAGGGGGTCCTCCGCACCCCCCAGCTCAGTGATCAGCTTCAGGGGGGCCCCAGGTGCCCCCCCGACCCAGGGGGCACCAGTCACCAAGCCGGGGGGGGCACGAGGGGACCCCCACATGCTCCCCAGTGGAACTGGAAGTGGACCAAATGTGATTCTGGTCCGCTTCCAGGTCTGCTGCTGAGCCCCCCGTGCTTCTGTGGGACACTCCATGTGCCCCATCATTGCAGCACTCATGAGCCCCTGCTACCTAGAAGTATGAAGAAAAACATTTAAAGCTGTGTCTAAGTCCGAACCTTCAAATCTTTCCAAATCTCTCTGAATCTATTTGGAGGGTTGTGATTTGATTCAGAGAGATTAAAGTGTCCTCTGATTTGATTCCAATTCGGAGATTCAGCCACCGAATTGAGCCGAATCTCCATGAAATTGACTCAGGGACCGAAGCTTCTCACAGCCCTAGTACTTAGCACTTGTTAAGAAGCCTTAATGTGTAATCATTCCAATTTTAAGTGTTCTTTATATGGTCTAAATGTAATGTGTAATCTCACCCTAAAACATTAGATCAAATTAGAGAAGGCCTAGCTGATGAGGATGACAGATTCAGAAGAAATGACAGAGTTTATAATCAGCCTTTTTGATTGACAGTTCTTGTTTACAGTTGCGACCAAAGTTCACAATTTAGGGGTGGCACTCGATACCCAGAAATACGTGGCATTTTATTACTATTATTATTTAAATGAAATAAATATCAATTAACTTCCATGGGAACCAAGAGCATCTGGTGCCTCACAAGATCAGGAACTTAGTCTGTAAACTCTCCAATCCAAGAAACACATCTTACTTTAGAAAATGTTTTTGAAAGAACCAAGTCTGCTTGCAATGTTTATTTAAAGGCTGGGTTGTCAACATCCTTTCTTGGCCACATGCATGTGAGCTCCCTCACCCCTCTTTATCCCTTCTTGTCACAGCTCTGGCTGTGAATCTTGTGGCTGAGGAACAAGAACATTGCTCCACTCTGTGGGCATAGAGAGGTCAGAGAGTAGCAGGAAATTGAGGTAGCTCTGGCTCCCTCCTACCCACTAGCCAGGGTAACTGGCGAGGCACAAGGAGGGGAATTTATTGCTCCACAAAAAAATGGGGAGTGAAGCAACTTTCTCCTTCCACTGAGTAAAGAGTTAGAAATGTGGGAGGGAGGAATCTGTGACCCAGAGTCACACTCCATTCTCTGATCTCTTCCAAGAGCAATGTCATTATGTCCCTTGCCCTCCACTAGCCCTATAACATAAAACCTAAGCCTAAAGTAATTTCATAATCATGTCTGTGATACGGGGCATCAAAACAGAAAACAGAAGCAATACCAGAGCAGAAGCCGCCTTCCAGAGTGAAACCAAGAACAGGAAATTCGCAAACCATCTCACAGTAGAGTAGGAAATAACAAAGAAAACAGCTATCTTAAAAAGCACCAAACAGCAAAAGAGTCAGAGATAAAACACTGTAAACATGATAAAGCCTTTCATAGCAAGAGAAAGACTGGGGTAGGAGGAACAGTACAGCTCTTGCTGTTTTGATTGGCATTACTGCATTCTTCTTACTGATTAGGTCACCAGGTTAAGGTTTGGGTCTGAGTCAGTCAGCTTCCCTTGAACAGCGGCAACCTCTTTGTTACTGATAGCAAGAATGGGAGCAAAGACAGTGACTTTAAAATGAAATCTTTTTCAACAGCAGCTTTTTTACCATATGATTAACTCAGAAGACAGCAGACTTTCATGGATCTAGTAATAAGTGCAATAAACCCATCTCAATGCAATAATATCTTAGACTTTTGTCATTATCTTAGACAAGAAGTCTTGAATACATTACAGGATGTCCATAAGATTTGTCTTAAACAAATCTGAAAGCACATAAATTTTATTTTATTCTTTGATTTAAAAGATAAAAAGAAGCCTCAGGAGTAAAACCTGCTTTCAACTTTAGGAGCTAGCTCTCCAACATACAAGAGATACATCTGCAGTGCCAGAACTGGAACTAATCTTCCACTTCAAAAGTATATGGTTTTACACCATTAGATAAAGGAAGCACTGTTTTTACCTATCACCTGCAAACTATACAAGACTTCCAGTAGCCAATGGAGGGCACAGCACACACATACACATGCTGAGCTGTGTCTTCCTCCCTCTCCCTAAAGCCAATGGCAAACAGCTCTCAGAGATACCTGTAAGAGCAAACCTGGTCACAAAATCACCCACAAAAGTCCTGCTGACAATTTTGCTTCATAAGAATCTCTTTTTTTTCCAAACGAAGTCTACAAGTTCTTTTTCAATTGCATTTTAACAATATGGAAATAGAAATATAAGCATAAGACAATAACCCATATTTCAATAATAATGTCTGGTAACTCGAAAACTTGCCTTTTTAACTCTCCTGAAACATTCTGTTTTATTTACTAAAAGTTTTTTGGTCAGAGAAGTACAAAGAAATATATAGATGGTACTAAAAGAATGGAAGCTATGAGCTCATTCTTTACATTGAAGAAGTGTCTATTTCTTCATCAGTAATTGCAATAATATCTATAGGATATTAACAGTAATGAAGAACCAGTGGACCAATATCATAATCACTGGCAAAGATAATAAGGGAAAAAAGATGGCCGAAAAATAACCCTGATTGCATAAGTGTTCACGAATAATACATAAGCAAGCATTTTATGGCTGGAATGAAAGTGATTTCTATTTACATAGGGCACTTGTACACATGCAGGGTTTTTTTCATCAATCTGTTTTTCACATGAATCTGTCCCCCTTAACGTGACATGGTGTTTCCCATAACTCTTTTACGCGTGACATGTCTAAAAGCTCCAAAGTGCTCAATGTGCTATTACAATTAAAATATGCTAGAGGTCATCTCATACCAATTCGACTCCACTGATCTCTTAGTACTAAATTACAGCAGGGGACACTGGTGATATGTCATATGTGTGACTAGCTAGAGTTGTCTAGTTTAATTAATTGATATATTTTATTTAATTCTAATTTAATTTTTTTCATTACTATTATAAATTGGTACTCTTATTTTAAGCAATGTATTCTGTCTTCTGACTTGGGGTTAATCATTATTTAGTTTATTCTGAAAGCTTTGTAGTTACTTTTAATTATTATTTTTATTCAAGTGAAGTTTATTTACTGTTCCAATCCGCTGTGTGGCTCACATTTATTTTCTCTCTTGAACACGGCACTCAGCTGGATATCTGGCATGAGTGAGTTTGGGGATGTTGGGGGCTTTTGGGGAAAATCTGCATTGCTTGTCTTCCAGCCTGCATTGTACAGCAGCCAGTTTGGGGGTGTTATATTTTGGGGATCCCAGCCAATCCATCCCCTGTTTGCAGCTTACAGTTACACAGCAGCCAACTACAGCAGCCAGTTTAAAGGGGTTGAGGGAGGGTGGGTAAAAGTAAGAACAGTTGCCTCCTCTGAGGTGGGTCCTTGTTTATACAGGGCTGTTGATTACGCTCATTAGCAGGATAACACTCACACTTTTTCCAATTCGTATCCAACAATGATTATTTGGTACTGTAAAAGCCCCTTCTTGCAAAATGCGTGGTGTCCAATGGCCACAGCATCAACACCTTTCCCATCCGTTCACTCATCGGACACCTTTTTTCTGCCTTCACCTACAAAAATTTGGAGTGATGACCATTCACCTTTCCGCCACTAACCCTGACTTGGGACTAGAATGCCTAGTGGTGCTTACACAACCACCTACACTGTTTACAAGGCCTTTCCTCTCTCACAAGCTGCAGAAGTTCCATCCCAAGTTTTCTTAGTCCAAGGAGTAACAATCCTTTTCCCATCTAATGCCTTGACCATAACTCTTGGGGCACTGACCAGACACCCTTCCATTGGGATCCCCACTTTGGGACTAGGCTGGCTAGACAGATTTCATGTTAGTCTGGCTGCAGGGTTGAACATGTGTGGGTGACTGCCCACAGTTCCCCCCGCTCCATGGAAGCCACCCCACACAACCACCGCTGCTCCTGCCAGTATCTTCAGGCATGTTCTTGCCATCATAGGCTGTTGCTCCACTGCCCTGCGGCTCAAGGCACCTGGCCATGCACCCTTCCCCTACATGGTCAGACTCTCCTGTCTGCAATGCCCTTACCAGCAATAGCATCGTCCCCAATGCCCCCCACCACCACACGCACACATTCATCCCCTGCTGAAGTTTCACTCTTCCCCACCCCTCTCATCCTTCCTTGTTCCCATCGATTCATTTTTAAATGAACTGTGGGAAGCTGCCCAAATGACCATGCACCCACACTCCCAGATGCCTCCCACAGACATGCTGGAACTCCCGCCTATGCAGATGGCCAGGTGCTCTCCAGAGCAGCCAGGTGTCCTTTTCCTTCCCCTCCACCCCCACCAAAGCAAAGAATTCAGCCCTGTATGCCTCAATCAACCACCTTCCCCCCACTGTTACCACAGAAACACCCCTCCCTGGTTCCAGTGTAGCCACTGATCAGATGCATCTGATTGAATCAAAACTTTGATTTAATTTCTTGAAACACTCAAGCAAAACAGCTTCACTCAACCTTAACAGCTAACTTCAGAACGTTGTACCGTGTCCTGCAGAGTGCACACTCCTTCTGCAGCAGCCAGAATGTGTACAGCCAGGAAATTTCTCACAATAGCCCCCCTACCACTGTTTGGTTGCGTGTCTAATTCCCCACCGTGCCCTGTCTGCCCCTGTCTAATCCTGTCTGCTTCTGGCCACTGCCTCCCTCACTTCCTGCAATTCTTGACCGCAAGAATTGCTAAAAATTTTATGCCATGTTTCACAAATATTGGGGAGCACGCGGGCTTCCACTATGAAAGTGGTGATGTTTTCTGGCTCTACCTTGAGCTTGTAGTTCAGTGACCTCCACTAGGCTTTCAGGTGGCCAAAGGCACATTCAACACTCATGCAGCATTTGCTTAGGTGAAAGTTGAAAGTCAGTCACTTGGCTGACATATAGCTTCATGAGCCATGGCAGGAGGGGGTAAGCTGCATCCGCAATGATAAGCAGTGGCACAGAAACACCCCAGATCACAGTCCAGTCTGGGCACATATTGCCCTTTCTACAACATCTGAGGCAGCAGTGAGTATCAAAATACACGTGCATCATGAGCACTTCCTGCCTGGCCAGTATAAATGTTAGTAAATTGTCCACGGTGATCAACTACAGCTTGGAGAATCACCAGATGAAATCCCTTTCTGTTGACAAATAATTGGCTCTTCTGAGATGGTGACAGGACTGGAATGTGTGTGCTGTCGAACGCACCCGCAGTTAGGGAATCCCATCACCTTGAATCCTTCAGCAGCTTCCCTGGGATTACTGAGGCAGATTAACTGGTTTCCTTCAACCTCTTCCATCAGCTCACATACCTCTCATATTGCCACCCCTGCCATGCAGGAAGCCATGCCAAACTGGTTTCCAATGAAACTCAGGCTTGTTAGGGTGACCAGTTTCATTATGATGGCCATGGCCACCTACTTTTCTGTGGTGATCAGATCCCCCAACACAGTTTTCTGTTGCTCAGTGTGTGGTGACAGCATATCAACTATGTGAAATAATGTTTCTTTGCTCATTCTGAATGTCTCCACCCACTGCTGATATACCCAAGCCAACATAACTATGCATTCCCACCAGTCAAAGCTGCTCGCATGTGCCCATACTTGGCGATCATTGCCCTTTAGGTTTAGCCACAAAGCCCTTATAGACTGCAGATCCAATAATTCCTCTTGTTCAAATGAGTCCACCACCACATAAAGTTCCTTCAGCATTGTTCGCCTTGAACATGCAATCATGCAATGGTGTGCCAGTAAGAGGTTCAACACACCACACCACAATGCATTCAGCATTATGAGCATTTGCTCATTGAGTACATCAGTTCTCCACTCAGACTTTTCCAGGGCCTGCAAGATCAACAGGTTCTTTTTGTTCAGTCCATTAGGAGTCGAGAAGGCCATATTCTTCTCAAGCACAGAACAGAGACACAGTTGGGTGTGCTAAGGGGGCTGCTGTTTGCATAGGGCTGTAGTATAGGCCCATTAGCATTATAACACTAATGCTGTTTACATGTCAATTCCTAACCACTACAGATCATGTTACTGTAAATGCACCAGCTTTTAATATATGGGGTGTACGATGCCTACAGCATCACCCTCTTTTCCATCCTCTCACCAAACAAACTTTTGTGTCGCTGACCAGACACCCTTGTGTGCAAGCCCCAGATTCAGACTAGGCTACTTATGGGCTGCACATGGGCAAGCACACCCCTTTAGCTCACAGTTTGCAGAGCAAGGATCACAGCCCTGTCTTGTATATGGGGATTCCGCCCCCACCTTTTGCTTTCACTGACACAACTTTTGGAGCACTCAGCAGACAACTTTTTGGTGTCTACCCTGAATTCTGACTAGGCTGGCTAGGGGGTTGAAAGGGGGAAAGACAGACATGTAGCAAGAGTTTTCCTGGCTCGTGGTTTGCAGAGCAAGGTTCAAAGCCCAGTCTCATATATGGGGGTGCCCCCCTTTTACCATGTCATGCTCTCATTGACCAAACTTGTGGGGCACTCAGGAAACAACTTGGTAGTCCTCCCCCCCACCCAATTTCTGAATAGGC
>NW_017729025.1:26935336-26943651 GCF_001723915.1 Gavialis gangeticus | reverse complement strand
GCTCTTGCCTCTGCGTCGCTCCACTCCGGGTCTGGTAAGGGGGGCACGTGTGTACAAAACGCACATGCACCTGTGTCCTCCTTCTCCCCACTGCTTCTAGCTCCCAAGTGCCCTGCTTGCAATCCTTATGGGTGGAGCCTGTCCAGCAGCCACAACAGGTCTCTGGGTGGTCTGGCTCTATTTTTCAGCAGCGCACACTTCCCAAGCATGCACCCCTCCAGTATTTTTGCAGTGGGTTTTTTTGACCCCTAGATATCCAGGGGTCAAAAAACCCACAGAAGAAAGAACTGGAGCAGTGCACACATGGGCAGCACTCCCTTGCAGCACAGAGAACTGTGTGATATGTGGCACTACAAACATGTTTGTGGCGCCACATACCGCACAACCAGGCATATTGCACAGGGGAGTAGCAAATTTTGGCACCACAACGAGAAGTTCAGCAGGGTCATTTATGGGGCAATCAGGGTTGAGCGGGTCAGGAAGCACTAACAGGGGTGGCAAGGTTTGGCAGTGTCAGAGGGAGCAATTAAGGCATGCTTCTCCAGTGGTACACTTTATACTTTGGGAACCCTGCAGACCCAAAAGTCGGAGACAAATGTGGAAATTTTAACGTTGAGCATACCCCATTTCTCAGTGATGGGGACCCTTTTGCAAACACTGGGTGCTGGGTGGCTTTGAGGTCTGGCAGTGTGTGCAGGACCTATTATTGCATGCCATACCTGCATGCAAGTGTACACTTTGGGGGACCACGCAGACCTAAAAGTCAGGGACCAAGACCAAATCTCTAACACTGAACACACCCCATTTCACAGTGATGGGGGACCTGCTTGCAAAAACACAGGGTGCTGGTCAGCAAAGAGGGGGAGAAAGTGAGAGTGATTCCTAGGTCAGTAAGTGTCAGGAGGACCCAGTAAGTTATGTTTTGCCTGCAGGGAAATTACACTTTAGCACAGCCCCAGTTTTGCTGAACATTAGTGATTCTGTGGCACTGTAGGCCCCCCAGTTTTCAATGATGAGGGACCTGCTTGCAAAAAGGGGGTGCAGCTTAGGGGGACATGAGTGAGGAACCCCCCCTTCCTCCCTAATGCCTGTGGAAACTTGCAGAACCAGACATTAGGCACAGAAAGTACCTGGTTTCAGGGCCAGAATGGGATGTTGACCAGGATCATTTTTGGGTCAGGCTGGGTCAAGTATGTCCTGCCCAGGATAGATAAGAAAACAGTGACAGGGATGGCTAGGTTCAGCAGTGTCAAGGGGAGCCATTAAGGCATGCCTCTCCTGCAGTTACCATTACACTTTGGGGTACACCAGTAACCCCAAAGTCAGGGACTATTGGCAAATGTGTACCACTGTGTATACCCTCATTGTTCTTTGATGAGGGAGCTTCATGCAAAAAGAGGTTGTAGGGTAGGGAGACATCGAGAAACCCCTCTATCCACCTAGATGCATTTAAAAGGACAGGGCTGGGAGTGATGGATTTCCCAACTGGTAGAGGGATGCCTAACTGTGGCTGTGAGAAGGGGACCAGTGAAGATATGGGGGGGGGGGCAAACCAGGCAAGCTAATACATCGAGACATATGCGCTGCTGGCCACTCAGTTCTTCCATGAATCTCAGACATCTTGTATCAATAAGGGGTCACACCACCCCTAGGGACCTTTGTGTTCAAGTAATAAGATTTGAGGTGCCCTGTCCAAAGAAAGTATGCCCCTACTCCTTTAGTGCCTGTGCAAAGTCAGAAGAACAGACATGCTGGGACATTTTGGGGGCAGACTAGGTCAAGCTGGGGTGGGCAGTTTTTGATCTAAAAAGCCCCTAAAAAGGGGGTGCTGACTGGGTGAGCTTGCAAAACTGGGAGTGGTATTTTGATGTGTGTCTCTCACACCTAGCTGTGGATGTGATAATGGCATCTATTGTTAAACTTTGGGTAGTGACCTGAAACCCACACTAGCCCCACAAGCCAAAATTAGGGGTTCAGGGGTTGAAGTGTTCTACGGAGCACACACAAATTGTTAGCACTGACAGCATCGCATGTAAAAAGTGGAGTGCTGGCTGAGAAAAAATGCAAAACTGGGAGTGGGATTTTGCAGTTTTGGCCAAGTTGTAGGGCTGACCTGGACAAGGAAAGTTCACCACTTTGACCCAATCCCATCTACTTGGGGAAAGTATCCACAGCTCTCATAGACCTGACCCGCCACTCCTGCAAGTTTCTGGTGCCAAACAAAGCGGTTCACCTGGGTCATTTTGGGGCCAGTCTGGGTCGACCCAGGGCAGGGGGATTTGCTCTTGTGTTCTGGCACCTTTTGTGATGGAGATTTTGGCATAGAACATGACTCCATCAGTAATCCATGTAGCCTGAATTTGGGGATCAGGGATATGAGCATTCTGCTCAGCACACATTTAATTTAATGCTGAGGGCATGGCTTGTAAAAATGGGTTCCTGGCTGGGCTTGCCACAATAAAATCATGCATATATACATGCTAATGCCATTATGCTACACAAATGGCCATTTTTTGTCATGTTTTGTCACATGTATATGGGCAAATTGTTATGTGTACAAGTGCCCATAGAGCTTACCCTGTTTTTCATGAGGCTTAAGCATCTGAATAAGCAGAAGTACTAGAATCAAATCAATCCCTTTAATATATAAATAACTTGGTGCTTATATGAAGTTATCACTAGAACTGCTAGGTTTCTCACTCTGTACAATGTATAGCTTTGTCTGAGCTTTTATTAGCAACGGCTTTTGTATCGATATTGGTGCATCTCCAGAAATACTTATGAAAGATTTAATGAAATGACTGAAAGAGTTGTAAGTACAATACCCATATGGTCTTCTGGGCTTCAGACAGCCAAAGATTTCACTGCTCAACTGTCAGTATTCAGACAATATCTTGTTAATGATTGTCGTCTTTCTTTAAAAAGTCATAAGGGAAGCAGAGATACCATTCCAACTGCATTTTAATGGGCAATGACTATTAAATACCTTCAGTGATTTTGAAAATCCCAGGGACATCATTAAAATTCTAAGGAGAATCATAATGAGTCTTAATTAGATTCATACATCCTGACAAGCATAGGGAACTGGTACAGGGGGCATGGGGGGGGCATGTGCCCCCCCCCAAAGGCCATCCCCACTGCTGCCACTGCTGGCAGCTTCTGTGGGTCCTCACCTGCCCTGTCCCCACTGCCAATACCAGCTTCTGTGGGTGCTCGCCAGCCCCATTACCAACAATGATGACGGCTTCTATTGGTGCCCCCCCAGGCTCAAGAGGCACCAGTCACCCATGCTGACAAGGTTGGTTTCAGAACTATTATTTTGGCCTTTAAAAAGGGTATTGATTACAATAGCTTAAAATGTTTTATAGAAGGTGCGCCTACATGAGAAGCTTAACTGCACAGTAGCATAGTTTACTGCGAAGTACGCATGTGTGGCTACACGTGCACATGCTTACTGTGCAGCAAACCTTGCTAATCATGAGTAAACTTACTACCTGCAAATGCAAGTGGCAAATTTACTTTTGATTAGTAATGGAGCACTAGAGCTCGTGTAGACGACCAACCAGAAGCAAATTTGCTCCCAGTCAGCCATCTACCAGGGGGTAGGAGATTGCTCTCTGCCCCCAGGAGCTGCCTGCTGCCAGGGCAGGCTCTACCACTGGAGCCCAGGCAGGGACTATGTCCCCCTGCCCCAGCAGCAGGGAGTTCCAAATCCCTCACTCTAAGATCACAATCAGAGAGTGGGTGGGCTGGGAGATTCTGATCTTCCAGCACCAGCTCTATGACCATGGGGCAAGCACAGGGAGACCCTTATCTCCCAGGATCTCCCAGTGCTGGAGATAAGGGTATCCCAGTGCTGGCCCTGTGATCATGGAGCTGGCACTGGGAGATAAGAATCCCCCAGCACTAGCCCTGTGATGAGGAGGTCCCTGCTGGCAGGGGCTGGGGAGCCTCTTCCCCTCCCAGCTCTGTGAGCACAGAGTTTGTAAAAGTCCATTTTTCTGAGGTCTAGTGTCTTTATTCCACTACTCTCCTTCCTGCTACTCCCTTTAGGATCTTGAACTCTGTCATTTCATGGTTGCTGGCCATATCTACACGAGCGGCAGACCACTCAGTTGTTACTGCGTAGTCATTTAGTACTTGCTTAAGCAACTAACTGGCATTACTGCACAGTCGCATTGCTGCACGATTATATCTAGCTGCTACTGCCAAGTAGCAACAAGTAGCAACTGTACAGTAGTATCGCCATCGCAATTTGTGCCCTGTGATGCTACATCACTGTAGCAATGAGTTATGGTGCAGTAGCTCGCTGCTATGGCAATGTAACATGTTGTGTAGATGTGCTCACTGTCAACCAAGTTGCCTTCTACCTTCACATTCTCAAACAATTCCTCCCTGCTTGTCAGCAGCAAATCAAGAACTTCTACCGCAGTTGGCATCCCTACCATCTGTGTCAAAAAGTCATGGCCAATATACTCCAAGAAGTTGCTGGCCTGCTTGTGCACTGCTGTGTTTACCTCCCAGAAAATGTCCCAATAATTAAAGTCCCCTATGAGAACAAGGTTCTGCAGCTTTCATCAGTTATTTAAAGAAGCTCTCATCCACCTCTTCTTCCTGGTTTGATGGCACACAGTAGACAACTACCATGATATCCTCCCTGCTCCTCTCCCCTCTGATCTTTACCTAAAAGCATTCAACAGACCTACCTTCCACTTCACAGTGCACCTCAGAACACATGTACATTCCTTTATATACAAAGCAACAATCCCTATCCCTGCTGAACAAGTTATACCCATCCTGACTATTCTCCATTTATGTGAATGATCCCATCACTACTCTATGATCCCAATCATATAATCATTCCTTGATGGTACTAGGATCACCAAGACTTCCTGTTTATTCCCGTGGATTCTTGCATAAGCACATAAATACTTCAGGTATCTGATTATCCTATCTTCTCCCTGAGAAGACTGCGAAGGCTTCCACTACTGCTTTCCCTTACTACCTTTTTATCCAGGTTCCCTAGCTCTTTACTTATCACTGGGCCTTTATCTCCATCCTCCAGTGAACCTAGTTTGAAGCCCTTCTCACTAGGTTAGTAAGCCTGTGTGCAAAGACACTTGTCCCTTTCTTTGTCAGGTAAACCCCATCTCTTCCCAGTAGTCCTTCTTCTTGGAACACTACCCCATGGTCAAAGAAGCCAAAGCCCACATCACTTAATCAATAAAATGCTTCCATCTTTTAGATGAAGCAAGGAATCTGTACAAAGTGAGCTACAGTTCACAATGATCTGAAAAGGGAAATGAAAAATAAGCTTGCAAAGTGAAACTGAAGGAGTTACTTTGGCCAACAGAATGTAATTTCACGGGATATTGCAAAAAGAAAACAAAAGAAAATTCTCTAGGCTTGCAGAAAGTGACAAAAGATATTAAGAGTAAAATTTTCAAAAGCCAGAAGCCTGTATCCACCTATAAAGATGTGTACATTAATTGTATGCCTGTATTTGCCAATAGGGTATTTGCATATGCCACTTGCCAGTTTGAATTCTCACTAGCCCTTTCAGCATGGAAAAACCCAACACATGCGCTCCATGGCAGTAGCTGTGCATGCACATGTAAACAACGCATTTTTCAGGTACACATATGTTCTTAAGAAATGTAGCCTATAAAGACCGTAATTCATCAGGAACTCAGTTTTATGCCTCTTTCTGAAGCTAATATGTGTAACAGGAAAATCCTCCTTTGTGGGTTATTGGGGTAATGCTGATTCTGACAGAAAAGTGACACCTACTGAAGCCAGCAACACCTTTCATTGCTTCTGGAATGGAGAGTTACCATCATATTGTTCCAACAATTTAGGATCATAGAAACCTACAGAGTTTCATCTGGATTTATTAAATGAAGCGATACATAATTCCAGGCTTTTATTTCACTTATGTTTTTACTTCACCGGACCCTTTAGATATTCCCAGAACTACTAAATAGAATATTGTTAAATAAATCAGAAGACATCTGGTGGACTAAACTGAACATGCTGATGGTGTGCAAGGACATTCACCCCACAAGGGAGCATTATCTGAAGCTGTTCAGAACAAGCCAGCTGTTGGCCCAGCTGGAATGAGCACTGAGAGGTATCTTTGAAAAAAAATCAAAAAGATGACAAATACATATTGCCCTCAGATGAATCAAGAATGGCCTTTTCTGGCAGAAAGCCAGGCTTCCAAGAGAAGTAGGGAAGTGTGGCCAGCTAGACTCCATGTATACATAGTTAGCTCCAAATTTTTTTCCACTGGGACATTTTTTTGGATCACAGTAATGGGAAGGAGAAGATTTGTCAGCATAAACTCTTCATCCACAAGCAGCTCTGCTGGATGCAGTGGCCAAAATGGCTCCATCACTTTCAGGCAATTTATGTTGAATAACTCCGTTAGCTGCCAAACCAAGATTTTTTTGCTTTGTTCAGCCTCCATACTTCCAGGGAGCTCTGTTCCTTGAAGGTAGAAGGAAATCAGTTGTTTTTCTGCCTAAATTTATATTGCAAATGATATTTTATAGCAATTTTTTAGCATAGGCACTCCCTTACCACAATAAAGGGTCTTACTGATTCAGCCCAAATGATTACACCCTAGCAGAGATTGTCTTAAACCCATGCTCATTAGAAGACATTTAAAAAAAACATTATTTTTGATTAATAGACTCCATGAAGCACCTGGGGTATAATCTCATAAGACTAAAGCTGCCATGATTGTTAAATAAGAGTTTTAAACCAAGAAGTAGGGGGGAAAGCATGGAAGAGACTCATGCAATTTCCACACTGGGTTTTCTTACTCAGTGGAGAAATATCAAATGAATTGGAATGTTGTAAGGGGAAAGGAACAATAACATATGTAATAAACAGAAAGAAAATACTAATATTGATGGGGACAGTAGTCAACCAGGCAACAAAGGCATTGAAAGAACTGTCCCTAGTTTAGTTCAGTTGGATGAGATCAGAGAAAAACAACTGAAATATCTACATAGTAATGGAAGTAGCCTGGGCAAAAAAGGAGTAATTTGAACTACTGCTTTAAGACATGAAACCCAAAAGAACAGCAATCTGAGCCATGTCTACATGGCAAACTTTGTGTTTACAGCAGAATAACCTGTAAGTATTCTGCAGTGATGTGGGAGGGCTGCCTCCTAAACCAGAAGCAGCGTAGCTGTATCTTTGCGGCATCATGGGCAGGCTAAATTCAGCAGTTCTAATTAACCTTCCCAAAACACTGCCCTGATTTAACTACCCTGCTTCCAGTAGATGAAACAGCCTGCCTAAGACAGCACAGCATGCTTCAGGGCACCACTGCAGGGAAGGTAAGCTTACTGGATAGATATTGCTATGGTGAACTATCAATCATGACTGGAACACAGGCAATGAAGGAGATACGTTGTTCAAGAAAGAGAAATAAAAGTAAAAGCATCATAGAAGTTTTTTGCAGTAGTGTTGCAATAGACAGTAAAGAAATAAGAGGTCACAGAGATAAAAAAATTAGTTTAGGTGAAAATAACTTTGAGGAATGACTCTAAAACTGGAATAGTGTTAGGGTTCTCTTAGGCCAGGGTCAGATCTGCTATGGATAGAGATCTCTTCAATATTATATAGAGAGAGTACTACCAGAAATTACAGGAGACTTTAACTTTGCAGATATAGAC
The DNA here is from genome assembly GCF_001723915.1 of Gavialis gangeticus. Classification (NCBI taxonomy): domain Eukaryota; kingdom Metazoa; phylum Chordata; order Crocodylia; family Gavialidae; genus Gavialis; species Gavialis gangeticus. The sequence goes on along the minus strand of NW_017729025.1, from coordinate 26,935,963 downwards.
TGGAGAACAAATGCTACAAGTAATGGCAGGACCCAGTTTCTGCTGGCTGTGACAGCTGAGAGACTTTTTCACCCCTAAGAACTAATACCAAGGGCCGCTTGTACACGTGATGGGGATTTAGTTCTCCCTAAATTGAAACGGTGGGTTTTTAATTGGTGGATTTTCAATTGTGATGATTAAAAACCCACCATTTCAACTTAGGGGTTTCTGTCACTGTTATGGAACAGTGACAGCCTGCTGGCAGCTCACCACCCCCTCCCCGCCCCACCTCCCAACACTGCTGCAGGCAGGCTCTGCCAGGAAATAAAACAAAAAAGCAAAAAAAAGGCGAGGGTCCTGATCCTTCGGGTTTTGTTTTTTTTCTGGTAGAGCCTGCTTACATCTCCCACAGCCAGGGGCGAGCTGCCAGAGGTCCGAGTGGCCCCTGAGCTGTGGGAGGCCCCAGTCCTTCCCCCTGCAGCGACAGCACCCCCCGGGGCCATCTGGGTGGGTGGCTAGTAGGTGGGTGCCACCCGGGGGGGGTGCTGCCACTACAGAGGAAAGGACCAGGGCCCCCCGCAACTCAGGGCCTGCTGGCAGCTCACCCCACCAACCACAGGGGAGGCGGGCAGGCTCCACTGGAAAAAA
>NW_017729025.1:26915605-26930336 GCF_001723915.1 Gavialis gangeticus | reverse complement strand
GGAAAGGACCAGGGCCCCCCGCAACTCAGGGCCTGCTGGCAGCTCACCCCACCAACCACAGGGGAGGCGGGCAGGCTCCACTGGAAAAAAAAAAAACAGGCCCCTCACTGCTTTTTTTTTCTCCATGGAGCCTGCCTGTGCGAGCTGCTACTGGGCTGGAGAGGGGCCTGGTGCTTCCCTCTGTGGTGGTGGCACCCCCCAGGACCGCCCGGGGGGGTGATAGCGGGCAGGTGCCACCCCAACTCACGGGCAGCACCTGGCGTGATCCAACACTGTACAGGGTGCTGGAAACTCAGGCATGCTCAGGGAAGCTTGGAAGCGGGGCAGGTAGTAGTAAACCTGCACCCCATGCACTGCTCCTACTGCCTTTCTGCCATCTGGAACCACCCAGGAATGGGCTGGTTTCCCCCTGGGGCAGTGCTGGAGGGTGGCAGGGGAACGGCTGGGTGTGCTGGCTGCCAAAAAAGGTGGTGGGGATGGCGCACAGGGTGCTGGAAGCCCACCAAGCCCGAGCTTCCCTGAGCACACCTGGGCTTCCAGCGCCCCATGCACCACCCCCACCACCTTCTCCAGATGTATGGCTGCAATTTAAGTAAAAAACTAAAATACATCAGATATGTTTTACTTTGCTAAGTAACAGTCATTTAAATTGAAATATGCCACCACACATATACACTGTAATGAAACTGAGTCATAACATGCTGCCACAGGTGTAAACTGTAACACCATTAAACAGGTAAAAGAGGCAATTAAACCACTAAAAAGGCCAATTTCATCACGTGTACAAGTGCTCAAGAATTACTTCTGTAAACTGGGTGCTCATCACCTGGAAGTGACTGAGCAGAAGAAAGACTTTAGTGTAAGTATTGATTAAAGGTTTCCTCTGAGCCATCAATATGATGTGTCTATGATAAAGGCATATTCTGTCCTACAATGTACTGGGTAAACCATTCTATTGAAACTCTTAATGGTAGTACACCTCTGCTTAAATCATATGTATAATTCTGGTTTACAGCAATCAAGAAAGATGAATCTGAACTGGCAGAGATGCAGAGAAGGGGTACTAGCATTATCCAGAGAATAGTGATCCTACCTTAGGAGGCAACTACAAGAGCTTGGCTGGTTTGTCTAACATAGGATTGAGCAAGATATGGCCTGCAGGGCAGATTTGGCCCATGGAATTGTGTCATCTGACCAATGGGGCTCCCCATAGGTCCAGAAGTTTGGCAGTATGGCAGGCAGTGGCAGCATTAATTGCCTTGGCTGCCAGAGTTGCAACAATTAATGCTACTGTCACTGGTTCTACTACAAAATTTTCAGTCCCATGGGGTGACCCATAGGCCTGATCTGGATCACAGAGCTGTGGAAATTTGGCAGCAGGAGGAGAAGCAGCTGTCACAGCTCTGGGGGCTACAGCAATTAACACTGCTGCCTCCAAGTTCCAGCCCCATGCGCCAGATGACACAGCTCTGTGCTCTGCATCCAGCCCACAGGGCCAAATGAGTTAGGCATCACCAATCTAGCAAAATGAAGGCTGACAGAAGATCATAGAAATCATAGAAATTAAGGGCTGGAAGGGACCTCAAAAGATCATCAAGTCTAACCCCACTGCTCTGGGCAGGAATACTGCTGAGATCAAATGACCCCAGCAAGGTGTATGTCCAGTCTCCTCTTGAAGACTTCCAAACTTAGGGATTGCAACACCTCCTTGGGAAGTCTATTTTAGATTCTGGTCATCCTTACCATAAATAAGTTCTTCCTTGCATCCAACCTGAAAACCCCTCCAACTGTTTATGGTCATGGCTCCCCTGGGTCTCCCTAGTGATCAGTTTTTCTCCCAGTTCCCAATATTCATTCCTTACATACTTTTAGATGGCCACCAAGTCCCCCTTCAGTCTTCTCTTCCCCATGCTGAACAGTCCCAGATCCCTTAGTCTTTCCTCATAAGGTTTGTCCTCCAGGCCCTTAATCATTCTTGTGGCCCTTCTCTGGGCCCTTTCAAAATTCTCCACGTCTTTTTGGAAGTGCAATGCCCAGAACTGGATGCAGTACTCCAGCTGGGGTCGCACCAATGCCGAGCAGGGAGTATCACTTCCTTAGCCCTGCTCATGATGAATCAACTAAGGCATCCCAGTATGCTATTAGCTCTGTTGACTACAGCATCGCAGCTCATGTTCATCCTGTGATCAACCATAACCCTGAGGTCCCTTTCAGCCATTATGCTGGCCAAGACATCTCCTCCTAACCTATATTCATGTTGCTGGTTACTTCCCCCCAAATGAAACACTCTACACTTATCCTTATTGAATTGCATCTGGTTCTGCTCTGCCCACCTTTCCAGCTCGTCCAGGTCCACTTGGATCCATATCCTGTCCCTTAGCAATACAGCTTTTCCCCATAACTTAGTATCATCTGCAAACTTGGCCAGCATGCTTTCCACATCCTCATCTAAATTATTGATAAAGACCCAGCAGATGGGGCAGCGGGCTGTGACCTGCCTCTCCCCTGAATCTCTTTCCAAGTCCCCTGCCCTCATTGGGGAGCCAGGGACAGGAGCTCCCTGCTGCCAGGGCAGAGGGGCATTGTCTTCACCCCGGCAGAGGGCAGCCCCCCAGGGGCAGGGAGCAGTGTCCCAGCCCCAGTGCTCCCTGCCAGCCTCTGCACTAGCACCCAGGGGGAGCCTAGTGCTCCCCCTGGTGGTAGCAGGGTCCCATTGCAGAGTTTGCGGCCATTAGCAGCGAATCTCCTCTAACTTCCCTGGACATGTAGACACCTGCCCAGTACCGTTTACTCACAAGCAGTTTACTGGCAGGTAAACTGCTTCCAGATCTAATACACGTGTAGACACACCCACAGTGAAGGGTAGGGTTAGGATTCAGAGAGACCTCAACACGCTGGAAGATTGAACCAAAAGAAATCTCATGACATTCAATAAGGATAAGTGCAAAGTCCTGCACATAGGACAGAACAATCCCATGCACTGGTACAGACTGGGGACGCATAGGCTAGCAGCAGCTCTGCAGAAAAGGACCTGAGGGTTAAAGTGCATAATAAGCTGAATATAAGTCAACAGTGTGCCCTTGTTGTAAAGAAGGCTAACAGCATATTGGGCTGCATTAGTAGGAGTGCTGCCAGCAGATTGAGGGAAGTGACTCTTCCCCTCTATTCAGCATTGGTGAGGCCACATCTGGAGTACTTTGTTCAGTTTTGGGCCCCCCCAGTACCAGAAGGAAATGGACAAATCAGAGAGAGTCCAGCTGGGGGCAACAAAATGGTTAGGGGGCTGGGTGACATGACATATGAAGAGAAGTTGAGGGAACTGGGCTTATTTAGCCTAGAGAAGAGAAGACTAAGGAAGAATTTAATTGCAGTCTTCAGGTACCTGAAGGGTGGTTACAAAGAGGATGGAACTCAACAGTTCTCAGTGGTGGCAGATGACAGAACAAGGAACAATGGTCTCAAGTTGCAGTAAGGGGAGTTTAGGTTAGATATTAGGAAAAAGTCTCTCATGTGGAGGATAGTAAAGCACTGGAATTCACTTTCTAGTACAAAATATGGAGAGAAAAAAGGAACATCAGAAGAAGTTTCAGGATTTTTGTTTAGAACCAATAAAATAAAATACCATTTTGTGGTGAGAGGTATCAGTTTAAAATGGGTTCAAAATGTAACAAAGTCATATACAATATGTGCCCCTTTCTCCTCTGTCCTTAAAATAAGTCAGTTACTCAATGTGGCTACATATCCATATAAATTTTCCTTTTAGATCTTGACACACAGAAATTTCATAAATATTTTTAAAAGCCCAGATCTCTCTGTGTTACCTACGGAGAACCTGTGGAATGCATGGCTTGGGAGGTCATTGAGTCAATGGCTGTGGCTAGATTTTTTTTTTAAAGGAATGAATCATTTTATGACCATTAATAAATTCTGTGGCTATGAAAGTTAGAACAGTGTGTTGGATAATAACATTACATTCTTCAGGAAATATTTTGATTGTCTTGGGATTGTGGGGTCAGAAAAGAATTTTCTCCCCAGTCTCAGCTCCTTATAGTTGGCTAGATGAATAATGGGACATTTCTACTTTTCTCTAGTGGTGACAGAGACAGGATAGTGGACTAGATGAGCCAACAGTTAGATTTAGTTTCATTATTTCTATTCTTTCCACAGGGAATTGGATTTCTCCCTCACACTCCTGTAAATTAGGAGTAGCTCCAGTAAACCCAGTGGAGGTACACCGATGGAAATTTGATGCAACATAGAAGAACTTCAATCCCACAGTCTTCCTAAAAGTAAAAAGGTGTATTCTAAGTTTGAGGCAGCAATTGAAATATCTATTCTCAGAAGTCACTTACAGAGCCACAAGGTAATGAGATGACATAGCTAGTGACAACAACTAAGAGCTTGTTTCCCCTCAATGAATGTGATTAAATATAGAAAGAACAGCTTTATATATATTCTGATCTATTCAGTACTACTGAGGACACATCTAGAATATTATAGCCAGTTCTGGTCACTGAACTTTGAAAAAGGTGTGGACAACTTGGCGAGAGTCCAGAGAAGAGCAACAACAATGAAGTGACATAACTAAGGGAGAGGTGGGGCAGGAGAGTGACAGGGCAACCATCCTGGTCACTGACGTGGGCAGCAAAAAAGCAGCTGCTAACAGTTGTTGTGCTTGTGATCGCAGACTGGAAGTCTCTGCTTTGCCACAGGTGCCCAGGTGAGCCCCTATGCTGCTGCAAAAATTATCAAGAGATTTGCAAAAATGTGTCATGGGAGGTAGTTGGGGGGGGGGGCTTTGTGACAGTCTTCAAATAAAGAAACAGTTGTTATAAAGAGGAAGGTGATCATCTGTTCTCTATGTCCACAGGGGACAACACAAGAAATAATAGGCTAAAATTGCAGTATGAAAGATTAAGGTTACCTGTCAAGAAGAGTGTTTTATCCACAAGGGTGTTTAGGTCCTGGAATGGATTACCTAAAGAGAAATTCCTCCACCGTTGGAAGATTTTTACTGCAGCTTAAAAAGAACATTTGCTTGGGATGGCTTAGATGCAGTAGATCCTGCCTAGAGCAAGGGGCTGGACCAGATGACATCTGGAGGCCCCTTCCAGTCAACATTTCTAAGATTCTGCAATCTTTCTTTGAGTAAGAGAAATAACTCGATTACTTTACGGAATGTGTAGTCATTGGTTTATAGTGTGTGTGTAACTCACTATAAGAGCAAACTCATTTAAAAAGAGAACAGCTTAGTATTCACACAGAGCAAGTGCAAATCTGTCATCAGAAGCACTACTAGAACACAAACTTTGGGTAAAAATACAGCTTTATAAAAGAGGCAGAGTGAGTAATGGAGGTAGAGAGAGCGGGACACACACACACACACACACGCACGCACGCACGCACGCACGCACGCACGCACAAACTGCCACACAGTCAAATCTTTTTCCTAACAAGGCCTTTAAGTTTATGCTGCGCATCTCCAACCTGCACATGGATCTATAATTGCCATATCCCAATTGCTTTTTGAGGAGCATAAAATTATGAAGAGGAATAGAGGGTAAATTGAACCTCCTGTCAAAATGAAACAAATTAGAGTGAGATCAAACCCAAACCTTATACATTCAGGCCACTTGTCCATGTTTTTACAATATAAAGATGTTTTACCTTATGAGGAAATACTGTTAGACAATATTAAAATTACTAAACATCCCAAGCTACACGGGCGGTTCCACTTCAAAGTTCACACTAATTCTGCACAGAATGAGCATAGAATACATCAGAGCAACTCACTGCTGGGAATAGTTGTGAAGTATTGATCTGGAGTTGGGCCTTTGAGAAAGACATCTACACTTTTCTCTCTAGAAACAGACAAGAAGACCGACTGCTGATTTAAGTCACACAAGGACTAGAAAGTATGAGCCAGTGTAGAATGTGGTACAGAGTTATGTCTGTCATAATCAAGGCATCTAGCCTACATAACTTGAAGCCAATTGCAGCTCATCTGTGTGTGGTACATGTGTTAATATTTTGAGTCATGTGATTATAATGTGGCAAGTGATACAAAGCATTTTCAGACTAGAATCACAGGTAGATTGTCTGGGGTAACGCTGCCCAACTGGAAATTTCAGATTCTGCACATTTACGTTCACAGAGGATTTTGACATATCAAATATTAGTGGTTTACAAGAATGCTCATGTGTATTTCAAATATATAGTAGTTATGTAAATAATTGTCATGTGATAAATACCCAAACCAAAACAAACCTTTGAGATGATTTATTCCAACAGTTACAATATTTAATGTCATAGAAACAGATTTTTAACTAATACTTCACTGCCCAGTACTGAAAAGGATAGCGCAGAGGGATTGCTTCTTTTTTTCCCCAATTCATGTATGCCAGGATGTATCTAACAATGAGAGCAGTGCATAACAGTATTCTACAGAATCTTCCTGCCATATGCTAAGGTTACAGCAGAAGCAACAAGGCTTTCTGCAATGGTTTTCACAATATATTGCAGAGCAGCATAGATCATCTCTAATGACAAAGGGATCAAATTGTTCAGAAAATAAAAGGTGTTCTGAGAAGAAGGTAACAGAAAGCTAAGTAAGGTTACTTCTGATTTGTATAGCTGGATAAAGCACTTAAAACTAGACCCAAACAGAGAGCACGGACATACAAAAAATTTACAGTGGGTAAATTACCTCTGTTTCACTGGGGGCCAAGCTGCCCTGTTTAGCTTCCACTGAACACTGGATAAAAACATATGCATGATGGTTACCAAAGAGCAGCTGATGTGGTAAAGCCCCATCCCCTTCTGTCCTTTAGTAAGTAAACTGTATGAGCACACTGGCAGGAGTATGAGACTCAGCCCCAACATCTGAACTCTATTCTTGTCTGGTGTTTCTACCATCTAAGCTTTGTACAAAATTGGCTCTGGAACCAAAAAGGAACTTGAAAATATGCCCCTTCTGCTTCTGAGACCAGCCATAAACCAAAACAGTAGAAGCAGGTTCAGATCAAATCCCTTCACACATTCAGCCTTCCAGTTTGGGTTTCTTTTCTCAATTAAAATGACAATTTTTGCAAGTCAGACTGAAAATACAGTTTTCAGCTAATTATCCAAGAATGTACTTTTATCCTTGCAGCTGGGCAAAATATTTGCTCTGAACCTCAAGCCCATTCATACGGACCCTTGGGTTCAAGGCTGCATGGATTTATGGCCCTCAACTCATTCATATGAAATATGGGATGCGGTTATTCATATAGCCAGCATGCTCTTAAAAAAGCCCTCCCTTCAGCTGGCCTCCTTGACTCACTCAAGCTCTGTCCACTCCCCCAAAGTCATCTAAGGTAAGTGGAGTCCCAGGGCTTGATGGGAGGAGGGTGGTGAGGGGTGAAGCTGTGGTGGGTCTGGTTCACTTCCAAACCCTGCAAACCAAAATGCAGGGTTCATTTCACCCTGTGAAAACTGAAACATTCAGGGTTCAGACAAGCTTAATTATCATCTGCATTACATGTGGGGAAGCAGGGAAGGACCTACATGTTATGTTATTTATATTTATTCTGCAAATGCACATTATACATGCATCACATTTCTCTGAATGTCTTTGCAAAACACATTATAAGAATAGCAGAATAAACAGTCATCAAACAGACCTACTGTCAGTCAAAGGACACTGCCCCAAACCTAGTGAAAATGCTACTTGGAAAAAAAAATAACCCAACCTTCTCCAAACTTCCCTGTTGGCAAAACTGTGAGCAAACAGACGGGCCTTGCAGTGTTTTCACCCTGGAGATTAAGAAAGCAAAGCCCTTTTGGACAAATTAGTTAACTGAATAGCAAAGGGTCTGCACTAAGAATGAATAATATACTCCAAGTGTCCCGATTCATCTCAGCTGCTAAGGAAGGACATCATGGACCCAATCCTCAGCTGCAGAGCTGGTGGCTCTCGGCAGGTCCACCAGCACAACAAACGAGGATGGCAGAACACCGTGCTGTAGGGTGTGATAAAGATGACATAACTGCTTAGCTGCCATTTCTTCTCAAGGCTACTGCAGTAGGGAAGGTGTCAGAAAAGAGCCACAGCTGTGGCCACTTGTTCCACCTTTACACAACCCTTACTGGCAGTGCCATTACTCTGGTAAGGGTTGATCTCTCCCAGATACCATGCATCCACAAAGAGTGATACAAATTAAAATCAACACTTAAATATAACCCAGAAATTAATTGCAGCAATTACAGATTGCACAGTAAAGAGATCATATTATGCACTGCAAGAAAAAATATTAAGTGAGGAGTCATTCATCCTTGGAAGTTGTTAAGAACTGGCTAGACAAAGCCTTGGCTGGGATGATATAGTTAGGGATGGTGCTGCTTTGAGCAGGGGGTTGGACTAGATGACCTTCTGAGGTCCCTTTCACCTTAATTTTCTATGATTCATCCAACTGGAGACTAGTAGGGATTCCCAACTGGTCTTCACAAATATTCACAACTGCAATCCACTGTAGTAACTGATTCTTCGAATGACAAAAGTTAATGATCAGAGCTGGATGATCCTTTTCATGATGCAATTTCAAGGAAGATGAAACTTTGTGAATTCAGGTCAAACGTAGCAAATAGTCTTGGTGGTATTAATTTAACATCTGAGCAAACATTTCATTTTGACATTTGCAAAACAAAAATGTGTTTAGTTTTTGGCTTGAAAGGATGGGATCTTTCAAAATATACCAACAATTAATAAATCAATGTTAAAAAAATAGTTTAAAACTCTAAAATGAAATGATATGTTTCATTAAGAGTTCAATTAAATATTTCATTTGACATAGAATAAATATTTTGGGTGTGTTTTTTCCATTTGACTGAGAAAATTGAAAAAAAAGTTTCAGGTTAGTCTAAAATAAACATTTTTTAAAAACTGACTGGACCAATAAATTAATTGGTTCTGGTGACAATTTCCTCACTGGGGAAAAAAAAAGAAAAAGTCTGCAGTATTTTACATGTTCTTCTTTCTCATTGCCTGTGACATTATACCAACTTGGATTTTCTCTTGAGCGAGCTACTTACCTGTTTGCTCAGACACAGAATATCATGCTTTTACATACATTTGTCAATGAAACTGTGGCCTTTTCAACACCTTAAAAACCATGTCGATTTGGCTAAACTAAGAATTCAGCCATACTGCAGGAAGAGGGTTAAAAAAATCATTTTGTATTATTTTTATAAATGGAAGATCTGTCCAAAATTGTGATCTTATGTTGTTCCCCATACATGTAACTAGCCAAAAAAGAATAGAAGTAACTCTGCATTAAACTATATCTTGCAGCATAACATATGGTTTGATTTGCAGTAACTATGTTGTTTGGTAGTGTGAACAACAAGTCAGAGAAGGTCATCAGAGTCCAGACACTATGATACAATTTACTAAAAGTAACAGTAACAGATAACCTTCTACGAAGGAGTGCTACAGCCAACTGCCCCAGCTATAACGCCTTCTGCAAGGGCTCCACCTCTTCTCTAAATACCTTTCAGCAAAGGCAAATGTAACAATTCATGGAAGCCTAACAGCTATCTTCTCATCACCCCTTTTTATTACAAGCATATCCAAATATCATAAGCAGATTTCAAATATGTGAAGTATAAGGATGCATTGAAGCAGTCTCAATTAGTTTTTCATCTCTTTTTCACTTCTCATTGGTTCAGATCTTATGTCCTCTTCCACAGATGTTTCCAGTTCAGTCTCTTTCTCTGCAGTCTCCCTTGCAGAAGCTTCTTGGCAAGATAGTATCTCAGGGCATTTGTACACAACACAGGGGTTTAATTCTCCCTAAAATGAAGCGGTTGATTTTTAAAACCCCGTGTCATATACACCCACGCCGGAGCCCAATCCTTACCTGCCTCTCCAGTGGTGGGGAGGGGAGAAAGCTGCTGGTGGGCAGAGCAGCCCCTGAGCTAGGGTGAGCTGGTGCTTCCCTCCACGGCAGCAGCGCCCCCCCTCCCCCCAGGCAGCACCCACCCACCTGGCTCAGACAGTCCCGGAGGGTGCTGCAGTCATGGAGGGAAGCACTGGGCCCCCATGCAGCTCAGGCAGACAGGCAGGCTCCAGAGGAAAAAAAAAAAGATCAGGCTTGCCACGCGTGTTTTTTGCCTTCTGTGGAGCCTGCCTTCCTGGGCTGCTGCCGGGTGGCCTGCATGGGCTGCCTGCACAGCCCCTGAGCTGCACAGAACCCGGTGCTTCCCTCCACTGCTGTAGGGTAGGAAACTAAAACTCCTTAGAGGTGTTTTAGTTTGCAGTGCCCCAAAGTCATTTGCTGAGTCCCAAAGTCATTTAAGGCACAAAACAACCCTCAAATGTGCTACAGCAGCTGCAATTAATGCACAATACACTGCTGAATGTGTAAACAGCAATGCCATTAAAGTGGTGCAAAAGGCATTTAACCCACTTTAAACCTGCTTTAAAGTGTTGTCTACAAACACTCTCAGTATCTGATGTGATGCTCTTTGTTTCCATCTTTAATAAGCAGTAGGTGTCTTCTGTTCCTCCAAAACATTTGACCTTCTGGGGGTGACAACTTGATAGGATCTAGGAGCTACCTAACGTGCTACTAGCATTTTGTGCCCATTCTTTATGATCAGATATAAGCACCATGTCCATGGTTTACAGTGGTGGTGACTTGAGCCACTGTTATGGTACTGTTTTTGATTAATCTTATCCCTTTTCAAATTCCAGATGTCAGCAACAACATCATCCACTAGATTAGGCTATGTTTCATGTGTGCTGCCCTAAAATTAGGGCAACTTAGCTGAAGACTATTATTTCAGAAAACCTGGGTTCTGACAGACATGCAACTCCCCACTCTAACTCATGGCACTTCACAGGAAGCAACAAGAGTCACAGTGTTCCCCCTAACCCAACAGACATTTGCTGTTGAGTCCAGGGGGTTGGGGGATTGAGCTCCAGTTCGGAGCAACTGCGTATCTGCAGCCAATTTCCCCTGGCTCCACCTCCCTCCCCCCAGCTCTGCTGCTGTTTTCAGAATGGGACAGGAGGGAGGAGGGAAGGAGGAAGTGAGGAAGGGAAGAAGGAGTTCTGACACAAGTTAATGAAGGTGCTCCACTTTGAAGCACCTTCATCTGAACCCTTGTGTAAATGAGGGTTCAGACTGTCTTGCTATCAGGCACTTTTCAAGTGCTCTGCAGCCATGCTCTTCTATAAGGGCATGGCTGTAGAGTGTTTCAGGAGGCCGACTGCACAACAAAACTTCATTTGTGTCAGTGCTTCCTGTCCGACAAAAGCTAATTTTATCTTGAGTAATGAAATGACTTCCTGTTGTGTTTTCCAGCAATGCAACTTCCAGATAGCATGAATAGTAATCTGTGACTCATAAGAAAGTTTTTCCTTCGTGCATGTATAGGTTAATACCTACATGAGACCAAGGAGCCTCCTCTGTGACTTCCTCTTCTGAGTTAAGCTGTATTTCTGACATGCGCAAGCTTTCATAGCTCCTTCAACGCCCACACTTATATTGGGTCAATACAGAGCATCCCTTGCTCTTTTTTTGCCTTTCTCAATGCTCAGATGTCCCTTATGTATTCTACTTACCACGTCTTTCCTTAACACCTCTGAAACAGTAAGTCTTAAGCCCCTGAATAAAATGCTATCTAGTACCAAAAGCTGTCCTGTGAATTTGAAATAGGGGCTGGTTCTGTGCTTCCAATTCCACCCAACGTAGAAAGCTAGCATCGCATTGTAATATGTCATCATATGCAGTAGATTCTGCAATGACTGCCAACATTTTATCTGATCTGGGAACTGTTCTTTTGATCAGATTAACATATACTGTATCTGACCGTATAACTTAATCATCATGTATCTGCTATGACTGGTATGAATTTTTTGTTTAAATCATATGCTTGCAGCTGAAAGAAAAGACTATTCTGAAGATGTATCGACTAGTCCCTCTTTGGCTAGTGTTATCAGCAGTTTGTGATCAGTTTCAACTGGAAAAGGCCTCCCATAAATGAACACATGAAGTTTTTACAGCTGTAGATCAGAGCTATCACTTATTTTTCAATTGATGCATACAGCCAATGTTTTGGTGAGTGCCATCAATGCAAAACTCGCCAGCAGTCTCCAGTTTTCTCCTTGTTATTGCATCAGGGCTTCCTGATGCAATAACAAGTAGAGGCATGTGTTGAGAGTTTAGTGGATTTTTCAGGGTCACTGTATCTTAACACAGGAGCCTTTTCGATTAATTCCTTCAGATTTACAAATTAAGTGGCATGGTTATGTTCCCAAGCCCACCAGACATTTTTTCTAGGAGTGTTCTCGTGTGTGGTCTTTTCTGGTAAGCTATATATAAACCTCCTTTGATCATTTCCATAAATTTTTATACTCCTTTTTATCTTCAAGGGGTGGCCTGTTGGTAATGGCCTCAACCTGGTCAGGATGACCTTGCCCCCTTATTCCGTTAAATTTTCTTCTAAATATTTTATTTGTTCGAGCTTAAATTTTCATTCTTTTGCTTGTTCAGTTTCAAGCCTGTTATAGGAGCTCGTCTTAGTACCTGTTTTAGTCTCATGCTTCTCATTGTTTATCCCCAAATGAAGATATCATATATGTACACTACAGTTCCCTCAAGATGCTCAAAAATACGTTGTACCTTTCTGTGAAAGGCCTCAGATGCAGAACCCAATCAAAAAGGAAGTCTGTAAAAGAAATATATTCCAAGAGGTTTAATGACAGTACACAACCTAGCACTATTCTTTTCCAATAGAACTTTCCAAAACCCAGAGGATGCATCCAGACTGGAAAAATATTTAGTTTCTTCCATGCTTCCTAAACTTTCATCTCTGATCACCTGTTTAATTGTTTAAGACCTAGACACAATCTTTAAGATCCATCTTTCTTTTCTATTATGAAAAGGGAATGAACCCAAGCTTTTGAATCCATTTTTTCTATAATATCCAAAACAACTAATCTATACAGCTTTTCTTTAACTTTATGTCTTAAAGCAAGAGGAATAGTCTTTGGCTCATGAAGAGTGGGAGTGTTTTCTATCGGTTCTATCTTGGACAGGTTTTACAGTTTCCCTATGCCATTAAAAATAGCAGAAAACTATTCTATATTGCTGTCTTTTGGTTTCTTAAGGGAGCCTACTCTTTTAATTAAATTCAAAGCTTTATATCTTCTTAACCCAAGACAGGCACCGATTTTCCTGAAACAATTATGAATCCAGCCTTACCCATATTGTATTTGTGCCTAACAATCAGTTCACACACACCTTTAGTTGGAATTAACTCCCCACTATATGCTCTGATACTTTCTTATTTCTTAAGTATACAGATTTAATGTTCATTTGCTTGATAATAATATCAGATATTATATTGACCTGTGCTTCTGTCCCCAATTTAAAAGTTACAATTAATTTATTTGTCTCCAAGGTGACTGTCCAGGCTTTGGATGAAGTGACTTTTTCTTTCATAATTCCAAAGAGTTCCTCCTCTTCCTCATTGTATAGGGCATGCACCTGCTGTTTCTTGTGCTATTTCTATATGCAACCTCTTGCAAAGTGAATAAATATCTTGCACATTTTGCAACACTTCCCACCTGCTGGTCAATGTATGTCTTGGCTGTGGAGGTAGCTGCATGTGCAGCATACTGTGATCTCTTCAGGAAACTCACTTTTGCTTCTGCATGCCTGCTTCAAACTGAAATTCTCTGCCATATGCTGTTTACACATTGCTTTGGGCCTCTGTGATTCAATAAGCCTGTCCAGTTCCACTGGCTTATCCTGCCTCTGCAGTCAGGCATTTGTAATTTCAGAAGCCTGGCAAAGTTGCTTGTTCCTAAGTGGGTTAAGTATTTTCTAAACAGCCTAACCTCCATATTACTGATTCCCAACACAATTTGGTCTTTTATAAGGGACTCTGTTAACTTTACAGTGGCAAGTCAAACTTAGCCCAAGCTGAGAACAAATTCCTGCTAACTATCTCATGTTCTCTCCACTTTCTTTTATAAAAGTCAAATTTATCAGAGGTTTTGCTTTGTCTTCTTATGCAATACTCTTCAAACTGTTTTAGGATCATAGGAAAGCAGGGCTAGAAGGGATGTTACAAGGTCATCTAATCTGGACCCCTGCTCAAGGCAATATCAACCCTGATTAAGCCATCCCAGCCAAGCATATTAGAGGTGTGCAAAGCACACCCTATTTCATTCGGATTCAGCCCAAATCAGGGACAGTGATTCAATTAGTTGATTCGGATCACTGTCCCTGATTCAATTAGTTGATTCGGATTTGGTCCCTGTTTGCGTCAGTGTTTGCGCCGGCAGGTGAGCAGGAAGGGCCAAAAGGGAGACTCCTGCTAGCACGGGGCATAGGCACCACACTAAGCCAGAAACAAGCGGCAACTCCTACGATGGTGTCGACACGGAGTGTTGCCAGGGCCCCTGCCCAAGGGGTGCAGCCTTCCCAGGGCTTGTCTAAGGCCTCCACCCAGACAGAGCCAATGGGGGGGCTGGCGTCCCCTGACCCCCTGGCCTGCGGGAGTTGCCCAGCAAGGCCTGGGGGGGCAGGGATTGGGGACCCCCACACCCTTCCTGCAGGCACCCGCCTTAGGGCCCTGGAGGCGCAGTGAGGGAGCTCCAGGAGGAGGTTAGCAGGCTGAGGGGAATCAGGGAGGCAGAGGAAGAAATTGACGGCTATTTCCTTTCCCTGCAGGGCCACAC
>NW_017729025.1:26915321-26915542 GCF_001723915.1 Gavialis gangeticus | reverse complement strand
GTGCCCTCCACTGCAGAGTGGCAGATGGTCACCTCCAGAACCAAGGCTGCTTGTAACACAGCAGTACCAGTCCCTCCAGTCCGGCTAGAGAACAGGTACGAAGCCTTGGCAATTCTGGAGGAGAAGGAAGGAGAGGAGGCAACTCCACGCTCTCCACAAGCTGAGCAGGCCGAAAAAGCTAAGCAGGCCAGGAGGAAAAAGCGTCGAGTGATCGTCATAGG
>NW_017729025.1:26914687-26915310 GCF_001723915.1 Gavialis gangeticus | reverse complement strand
TATAAGTACCACATGCTAACCCATTGCACCACTGGAGCACAGCTTGGGACAGCTGTGATGCTGGGGCATATGGAGTGTGCCACAGGAGTGCAGTGAGGCCCTCCACATGCTTGGTGGTGAACCTGGAATTAGACCAGAAGTACTTCCAGTCCACTTCCGGATCCACCAGAGAATGCGTGGGTGCCCCCCTTGTGTCCCCTCTGCTCAATGATCAGCCAGACGAGGACCCCAGGTGCCCCCCACCCAGACCCAGGAGGCACCAGTTGCCAAGCTGGGGGGCACAGGGGACCCCCCCCCACGTACTCCCTGGCAGACCCAGAAGTGCTTCTGGTCCACTTCCAAGTTTGCTGCCAAGTGCGCTGGGGAGCCTGCTGTGTTTCTGTGGGACACTCCAGCAGCAGCACAGAGGCAGAGAGGGATCTTGGAGTCAGGATTGACTCCAGGATGAATATGAGTCGCCAATGCGACGAAGCAATAGGCAGAGCCAACCGCACCCTGTCATGCATCAACAGGGGCATCACTAACAGGTCCAGAGAGGTCTTGCTCCCCCTCTATGCAGTGCTGGTCAGGCCGCACCTGGAGTACTGTGTCCAGTTCTGGGCACCGCACTTCAAGAAGGACAT
>NW_017729025.1:26910582-26913937 GCF_001723915.1 Gavialis gangeticus | reverse complement strand
CCACCCCCAGTGCTCCTTCCTGCCTATGGCAGGGTGTCGGACTAGATGATCTGTCTAGGTCCCTTCCGACTCATTGATTCTACTGTTCTATGATTCCATGCACCCTGGCATTGCAGTACTCACAAGTCGCCTGCTACCTAGAGGTATGTAGAAAAAACTTTCAAAGCTGTGTCTATGTCCAAATCACCGAATCTTTCTGAATCTCTCCAAATTGATTCAGAGGGTTCCAATTTGAATCAGAAAGATTAAAAGGTCCTCTGATTTGATTAGGATTTGGAGATTTGGCCACCAAATTGGGGCAGATCTCCCCCAAATCAAATCAGGGACCAAAGCTTCGCACAGCCCTAAAGCATATATGTAACCTGTTCTTCAAATTTCTAGGGATTCTACAACTATCAAAGTAGCCTATTCCAATGCATGACCACCCTCAGTCATAGAGTCATAGAAAATGAGGGTTGGAAGGGACCTCAGAAGGTCATCTAGTCCAACCCCTTGCTCAAAGCAGGACTATCTCCAACTAGATCATCCCAGCCAAGGCTTTGTCTACCCAGGTCTTAAAAACCACCAAGGGTGGAGATTCCAAAACCTCTCTGCTCTGGGTAGCCTGTCCCAGTGCTTTACTACCATTCACATGAGAGAGTTTTCCTTCATATCTAACCTAAACTTCCCTTGAGACCATTGCTCCTCCTTCTGTCATGTGCCACCACTGAGAACAGACTAGCTCCATCCTCTTTGGAACCTCATTTCAGGTAGTTGAAGGCTGCTATTAAACCCCCTCTCATTCTTCTCTTCTCCAGACAAAATAAGCCCAGTTACCTCAGCCTCTCCTCATAAGTCATATGGTAAGTCATGTGCCCCAAACCCCTAACTATTTTTGTTGTCCTCTGCTGGACTCTCTCTAATGTCTTCACAACCTTTCTGTAGTGGGGCCCCTACAACTGGACACAATACTCCAGATGAGGCCTCATCAGTGCCAAAAAGAAAAAAAGAATCACTTCCTTTGATCTGCCAGAGTCAAAGTATATCATATCCACTGCTCACCCCATCACAACAGAGTCAGTCATCTCACCACAGAAGGCAATCAAGTTAGTCAGGCATGACTTATGCCTGGTGAATCCATGCTGACTGTTCCTTATCACCTTCTTCTCCTACAAGTGCTTGGAAATGGATTCCTTGAGACCTGCTCCATGATTTTTCCAGGGACTAAGGTGAGGCTGACTGGTCTGCAATTCCCTGGATCCTCCTTCTTCCCTTTCTTAAAGATGGGTACTATATGTGCCCTTTTCCTATTATCTGGGGTATCTCCCAGTTGCCATAAGTTTTCAAAGATAAAGGCCAGCAGCTCTGCAATCACACCAGCCAACTCCCTCAGCACCCTCAGGCACATCATTTCTGGTCCCATTTTTACACATCCAGGTTTTCTAAATAGTCCCTAACCTGTTCTTTCACCACTGTTGGATGCTCCCCTCCTCCCCAAAAATGTGCTGCCAGATACAGTAGCTGGGAAGCTGACCTTGCCTGTTCAGACTTTTCTGCATCCTCTGTCACTTGGTTGCCTCCTTCATTCAGTAGTAATGGACCCACACTTTCCCAGATCTTCCTCTTGTTGCTGACATACTTGAAGAAACCCTTCTAGTTACCCTTCACATTCCTTTATAGTTGCAATGGCAATTGCACTTTGGCCTGCCCGATTTCATCCCTGCATGCCCAAGCAAATCTTTTATAGACCTCCATAGTCATTTTTGTGTTTTAGCTTGCTGAAGAGATCTGTCATAAGCCAAGCTGGTCTTCTGCCATACTTGCTAGTCTTCCTGCACATCAGGATGGCTCATTCTTGTGCCCTCAGTAAGGTTTCTTTAAAATACAACCAGCTCTTCTGGACTCCTTTCCCCACCAGATTGGCCTCCCAAGGGATCCTGTCCATCAGTTCCCTGAGTGAGTCAAAGTTTGCTTTTCTGAAGTCCAGCATCCTTACTCTGTTTCTCTTCTTCCTTCATTTGCTCAGAAGCCTGGACTCAATCTTGTGGCTTACCATCTACTTCTACATTCCCCACTCAGTCTTCCCAGTTTGTGAGCAGCAAATCAAGAAGAACATGGCCCCCAGTTGGTCTCCCCAACACTTGCACCAAAACACTGTCCCCAACATGCTCCAAAAACATTTTGGATTGCCTGTGCATTGCTATATTGCCCTCCGAGAAGATGTCAGGGTGATTGAAGTCCTCCATGAGAACCAGAGCCTGCCATTGGGAAACTTCCAGTAGCTGTTTGACAAAAGCCTTATCCACCTCATCATTCTGGTCTGGTGGTCTGTAGCAGACACCCACCACAACATCACCCTTGGTGCTCTCCCATCTGACCCTAATCTACAGATTTCAACAGACCTATCTCCACTTTTATACTGGTACTCTGAGAAATCATACACTCTTTTACATAAAGCGCAACTCCTCCTCTTTTCCCCTGCCTGTCCTTCCTGAAAATTTTATACCCATTCACAATAGTACACCAGTCATGCAAGTTATCCCACCAAGTCCCAATTATTCCCTTCCCATCATAGTTCTACGGCTGCACAAGGACTTTCTACTGTGCCTGCTTGTTTCCCAGACTCTGTTTATTTGTGTGTAAACATCTTGGATCTATTTGTCATGCATCTGCTGATGCATGATAAAGTGCGGTTAGCTTAGCTTCTTGCAATCGTTCCCTACCCTCCAGAGTGTGCACTTCACCCCATAATTTAGTATCATCCACAAATTTGGACAGAGTACACTTCACACACACATCCAAGTCACTGATGAAGATATTGAAGAGTACAGGTCCAAGGACCGAACCCTGAAGGACCCCACAACCCACCCACCTGACCGTGTAAACATCTGTGTCACAGCCTCTTAATTTATTTATGAGAATAGGACGAGATATCGTATCAAAGGCCTTGCTAAAGTCCAAGAAAATGACATCCACCTCTACTCCTGCATCTAAGTATATTGTGACCCTGTCATACAATGAAACCAGATTGGTCAGGCATGATTCATAGATTCATAGATTATAGAGTTGGAAGGGACCCAATGGATCATCGTGTCCGACCCCCTGCCCCTGGCAGGAAAGAGGACTGAGGTCAGATGACTCCAGCCAGGTGACTGTCAAGCCTCCTCTTGAAGATCTCCAAGATGGGTGATAGCACCACCTCTCTTGGAAGCCCATTCCAGACTCTGGCCACCCTTATTGTAAAAAATGTCTTCCTAAAGTCTAACCTAAATCTACTCTCCACTAGTTTGCACCCATTATTCCTAGTTACTCCCTGGGGCACTCTGGTAAACAATGCATCCCCAATTCCCTGCTGTCCTCCCCTGATAAATTTATA
>NW_017729025.1:26895899-26910400 GCF_001723915.1 Gavialis gangeticus | reverse complement strand
TTCCCCTGCTTCTTTTTTGCCCTTAGACTCTCCTGGATTTCTCTGTTTAGCCAAGGAAGTTTTTTGTCTCCTTTCCCCCTTTTCCCTCATACTGGGATAGTCTCCTTCTGTGCCCAAAGGATTGCTTCCTTTAGGAATGACCACCCTCTATCTACTCCCCCAAAGTTTAGTAGCTTGCTAGCAGGCCAAAAAGAACAACTCCACAGGCCAAATGTGGTTTGTGAGCCACGTGTTTACCACCCCTGAGCTAAATCATAGTGTAGATTAAGGTTAGAGTATACATCATGAGAAAAAGAAAGAGAATTGTCTTTTACTTTGAAACATTAAATAGCCAAGTTTATTTCAGAGTTTTAGAGGATAAAAAGCAGACCTTGCCTGCTTTTACACACCAAAGGTGTGAGAATCCTTGTGTGTTCTTTTTTCTCACCAAATTATCCTCAGAAAATGTTTCCCATTGCCAACAAGGTACTTAGGACCATGACTCAGAGGTCCTGGCAGGGATTTTGATCACTGTATTCATGGTAGTAACTCACCAATCCAAATGTATGGGTTATTCTTATAAAAATACAACTATTTCCTACTGTGATAGCCCCAAAATACTACACTATCTGTAAGAAAACCCATACCATGTGGTGCAATTATTTGTAGTACATTTTTCAAAGCAAAGATGAAGGGCTCGAGCTCTTTTGTGTAAGTGACAACTCAAAGCAGCTATGAAACTGGCTTATTCAGACATTGAACGATTCTCCTGAGGCAGTAGGATGACTGGGAGGCAAGGGGCTACTGCTATGGCCAGCACATTGTCAGATGTCAAGGCTAAGGAAAGAGGACATGCCTGGGGAATCCCCAAACCCCAGCAGTCTTCAAATACTGGAACAACCCAAACCTAACCTAATCTCATCCAAACCTAAATTACGTCTTTCTTTATATTGATTTAAATTATGCTGTTACCAAAACCAACGTCAGTTCTCCAACCCCATTCATTTGCTAACTGTAGTCTAATGACAAGGCAACTTACTGACAGAGAACACCTTTGTTCAGGCTCCTTGTATATAAGAGGTGGGTATGGGTTCCAAGAGCTCTTCCACTCTTTGGCACCTCCTCATACCATACAAAGTTCTCACCATTTAAAGCAGTGGTTTTTAACCTGTGGTCTGTGGACCCATGCAGGCTATGTCTAAAGGGTCTTCAAAAGATGGCTATGATCAATCAAAAGTATGTGAATAATACCCACGCTGACAATTCAAAAGAGTCTGCACCTCCATTAGAAATTTCCAAAGAGGTCCACACCTCCATTCAAAGTTTTTTAGTGATCCATAAATGAAAAAAAGGTTGAAAACCACTGATTTAGGGGGCATCTGCCAGATGAGCAATCCTAAGATTTATTGGTTACTATAAAGAAAATTAAATCAAAACAAAAATAAACTGATTTCTGAGTACTGGTGAACTTGAGGACATGCTTAAATGCTTTAAAGAATTAGGATCTTTAAAAGACATGAAGTATAAACAAGGCAGTAGAGAATCAAGCACATAAGTTTCAGATAGCCCTAAAAATAAGAATACACAATGTATGCAAATACTTAAGGCATTTTAGATATGTACTATTGCTGATACAATACCACACACTTATCATTCAGGCTGAGTCAAAAAAATACTTGGTCACCTCATTTGTCAAATACTGTCAAATAATGGTCAAGCATTATTTATTAGAACAATGAAGGGAGAGACTTTAATCTTCAATATGTTCAATACTTATGCTAATTAAAAAGTTAACTATTATTTTTAAACGATTAAATTACATTCTAAAAACTGTAATTAATTTTTATAATGATCATTTTATAACAAACAATGTAAGGCAAGTCTAAATGTGAATGATGTTCAAGAGTGAACAAGACCTTTCCTGGGCTTTTATCTTGAAATCCCAGAGTCAACTTGAACAGTTACAAAACAAAACAAAAAAAATAAAAGTAAACACGTAATAACTATAAAAAACAAGAGTTGTTTAAAAAAATGTGGTTATGCTAAGTAGGCAATAGGCCAGCTCTTCAAGCATTCTGCTGTTTGCATTCGGAGATGCCTGCAATAACAGCAAATGGCCAGGAGGAAAAGTATTTCCATACTGCTGGTTTTGGTTCTTCCCTCAGTACAAAGTAGTTGCGTAAGCCCTACATGGCCTATTGAGGGGAAGGGACAGGTGTCTGGAATTCGTCATGAGAGAAAAAGAAGGCAAGGGATGACTGCACATAAATACAGAGGAGGGGAGAAAGAGAGAGAGAGAGGGAGAGAGACTATAGGACTGAGGGACAAGGAGCCCTAACTCCTGCCCTCGCTAACAGATGAAACTATGACACAATAAAAATGGTAGGCCACCACCTACGCAAGGACATTCTTGGCTTCATGGAATATTTGATTTTTTTTTTTACTGTGGTCAAATAATAGGTGATCATTTAACCAGTTGATTGACATTATTTGACCAGTCAGCTGACCAACTTGCCAACCCAACTTAGAATCCTTGATCTTTATTCACAAATCTTTATTCTTATGTAACATAAGAAAACCTGCAGAACACAAAGTGACACATATGCCCCAGGATATTCTTACACTGCTACCTCCTTTGGGCAGGCACAGATTACTTACTCTGTGTACTGTAAAGCTTTGAACATAGGCTGCATACACATAAATGATCTGGAAGAATTCTCCTGGGTTTCTTCTCCTGGTAGAAAAACTTACCTGGAAACACTTGAAGAGACATCTGAATACTGAGTCCCTGAAGAGCAAAGAGTTTGCAGTGCTGATGTTGCGTAGCCAGGGGAGGCTTTGTGCACACATTCCAGTGTAATCTGCAGGCTCCTTCAGTCTACCTGGAGAAAGACAGCAGCAGCGTGTAGGGCAGCCCTGATTGGCTGACCCAGACTACTCAGGGTCAGCCTGTGTCTCCCTGCAGTAAAATGCATGGATTGTGAAGGAGATGTGTTCTGCTCACCACTTGGCTACGGCAGTAGAGTCCAGTGAATAACACACTTTCTTCCATGGGGTAGGGAAGAGGGCAAGAGCAAAGCATCCTGCCAAGATGGAGGACTGTGCTATAGTTTCTCTCAAGAGAATGTTTAGATATTCACTTTCCCAGGAGAAACTCTCCCGCGAGTGATTTAACTGTGGTTGTTCCCAGGTTATTTTTCTCCCAAGGCGGCCATTTTTGCTCTGGGAGAAAAATCCTGAACATCTGTACACTCATGGTTTCTTCTGGGAGAGCAGCAACTCATCCAGAAGAAAGTGAATGTCTGTATGTGACTATAATCTTAAAACTTAACAACTAATAAAAGAAATAGGCTTGGTCCTTACTGAAAATCCAAGTCTTCCTTAATTTATGGCATTCTATCAACATAAACCTGCACATATATCAGTAGCCAAGCAACAGAAGATATTTATAAAATTTTCAATAGTTACATAAAATAGCATTAGTTTTATCAGTAAAAACAAAGTTATAAAAATTATTGTTTCAGAATAGGAATAAAGTTAGTGGCTTCCTATAGACATGCTGGTTCATGTTGTAATTAGAATGCATCAGAACAGACTTGACTAATTGAGTCTGCTCCACGTTCTAATTAGAATGCTCCAACATTGCCTCAACATCAAATGTATTAAGCCCCCCCTGCCTCCCTTCCCCCACATTTTAAAAAGACCATGGAGGGCACTTTAACTAAAGCTCATTGAATGAGCTTTAGTTAAAGCTCCCCTGTGGCCATTTTAAAACATGGGAGGTAGGGGGGAGGACTCAATACACATAATGGTGAGCCATTTTAATTAGAGAGGCTATCTGGGATCTGCTCTAACTAAAATGGCCCCTCCCCACCCCTAAGCATATGTATAGGTACCCATTGCCACTAAGCTCCTATTCAGCAGTCATTTCACCAGGAGCGCTCTTGTGCTTAAATAAATATATGTATTAAAGCCCAGATAATTTGCTGTAAAGAACCAGCTTTTAAGTCTCAAGATACTCCTTGTTGGACTTAAAGCAATCCTCAAAAAATGTTAGCTCTTAGATTTCACTCTTTTTTGAGCACAGAAAAATAATAGAGGAATTCTTCTATTGCAAAGAACTCAGAAAGAAAGATTCATATTTTTAATCTCTGGGTTTATCTTATAAATCATATGTAACACCAAACAAATCACATTGTTTGCACACATAACAATGCTAATATTGCATGGCACCCTGCAGCACCCTGAAAATGATTTCATAGCATCCCTGCTGATAATCACTGCTGTGGAGTCTTTGCACTATCTTTCCATTGGGGTTAGTTGTTCTCTATACCATTTCTATCCCACTCCCATTCTTTATACTCTTACTTATTCCCAGGAGCTATAGGAATCTGGCTATCAGGGCCGCATCTACACAAGACACTACTGCATAGTAGTGTTGGGGGCACTAATAGTGATGCCACGCTACTGCACCGTAGTAACAAGCTACTGCACAGTAGCTCATTGCTACTGCACAAAAGCATCAGAAAAAAAACATGTGGGGATGCTACTGTGCAGCAATGCCGGTTACTGCACAGTCACTTATAACTTGGTTATGCAAATACTAAATTCACCGCTCATGTAGATGCAACCTGTGTCAAGAAATGTAGAAGCTTCTCCCCAGGGACAGACACAAGTTACACTGACTTCTTTATTCCAGGCCAGTTTTGCTGGATATGCTCCCCCATTGATCTGAATCTTTGTTTAAATAATAGTTAGGATGTATACTTTTTAAAAGAAATAAAAGTGTGCACTGATCTCTGCCTTATCCATTGCATAAATTAGTTGCAGAATTTTGTTATGAAGTTGTCAAAGAGTGTACTGAACAGAAGTAAATTCTAAAACTCTGATATATAATCCACTGGACATTTCAAGAGAGATTAAATCTACAGATTCAGAACAAAAACTTGGCTTACAATTTGGCACCAAAAACCACAAAACAAAACAAAACAAAACAAAACAAAAAATGCCAAAAATTCTAAGATCCCAGCTTCAGTTTGTTCTTCATTTCCCAAATATCTCAAATTCCTCATGTTGACTTAATTATTTAATTCCTTCCCGTCTTTGTTGACAAGCCTTTTTACAGAATCATCAAAGATTTATCAAGATGGCTAGAATGGATATTTTTTAAATCCACAGCTCTGCTTTCCAGTTCTGGCATTTTTAGCTTTCACCTAGTTTTCATTGAGAGAGAAAAGCTCCAGTCCTGATCCAATGAAGTCAGGGACTTTAGGCCTTTGAAGTACAGCCTGATTCAATATTAGTGTGTCTACACATCACCGTGCTTTAGTATTTCCTTTTGTAAGCTGTGGCAGTGCACCTTTGGGTGCTTGCCACTTTAAGGGCCTGAGCAGGCTCTGAGGCAGCCTGCAGGTGACTGCAGAGCCAATCAGGCAGCTACATGACAGGCAGGAGGCTGCCTGATTGGAGCAGGCCTGAGCAACTGCAGTATAAGAGAAGGCCCTCATAAGCAGAGCTAGCAGTTGCTGCAGAGATGCTGCTGAAGTAACATCTCCTCGGTGGAGTAATTCTGCTCCCAGAAACATTCTGGAGGTTCAGGGTAAGAACTCTGGGGAAGAAGGAGGTTCCTAGGGACCCAGTGAGGTCCCAAGCCCCAGGGAGAAGGCCTAGGGAAGAGTGAAGCCAGCCTTGCAAAAGGGGCTTAGAGTTGTGGGCCTACAAAGGGGCCAGGAAAGCCCCTGATTAGAACTGGCAGGGGTGAGGCCAGGGGCTGCCTCTGGGGATCTAGGCAAGATCTCTGGGACTCTAGGCAAGCCTGGGAGAGTTAATGGATTTATGGTGGGGCCCAGAGGGGACACCTATGGAGTAGAGAGGTCACCTGCTGCCAGACTGACTCTGAACCCTCGACTGGTGAATGGAAGGGGGCCAGGGCTGAAAGGCTGAAGGGCAGTTGAGCCCACCACAAGGGGCAAGCCAGGGCTCCAGAGAGCTGTCTGGCTCCCTGACTGGCTTAGAGGTGGAGCCAGAGCCTAGAAGAGGCTGAAGGTCCCCCCTTCTGGGGGGCAACATCACAGTCAAGAGGGTAGGGGTCAACCAGCTTGCAGGCTGCAATGACAGAAGCTGAAGTCCAGCCTCTGGATGGGAGGCATCCTATAAGGAGTCAGAGTGAGTTGGGCCAGAGGCTGATGACATGGGGAGGAGGCTGCAACAGAGTACGCAGGAAAGAGAGAGAGCCCAGATACAAGATTCAGGGGCCCATTCTGGGAATAAGACCAGGCCAGGTAGGCCTGCAGTTGGTCCTGGGCAATGACCTAAAACTACACCCTGCTGGGAAGGATGGTGTGGTGGAGCTGCCAGTGGTGAAGCTGTCCTCAGGAAATGGCACACCAGTGCCTCCCTAGTGAACAGTGAGTAGGGGGCACCAGAAAGCTTCAGTCCCTGCTGCCTTGCAGGTGACCCTGTAAGGGGAAAGACAAGGGGAGCACACCCTGAGAGAAAAGCACCACGCTTGGGCAACAACATGGAGGACAGGAGGGCTTGTGGCCCAAGGCATGAAAGTGAGGCTTGAGCAACAGCACAGGGCCCAGGAGGGCCTATGGCCCAATGCCTGAATGAGTGAGGTCTAGTGGGAGGTCTGAAGGAGAGTGGGGTTCAGGTATGTCAACAGATGGCTGAAGCCTGAGTGGGCCGTAGGCTGAGGATGGAGTCCAAGCATGTTGACAGACACCTGAGGCTCACCGAGCACAAGGCCCCTCAGCCCCAATGCAGGGATGAAGTGCTGACCCCAGTGACAGCGTAGAGCTCAAGGGGCTAGAAGCTTAATAAGGCCCCTGTGAGGAGGCATGTGGCCAAGGTAAGTGTCCAGATGCCTGAGGCCAAGTTTGGGCCAGAGGCCAAGGGTAGCCCAGCAATGGGGCCGGGGGGAGTAACAGTGAATCTGGAAGCCACCTACAAGGCATGGAATATGGTAAAGGGGAGGTCAGAGCTGTGTATTACACTTCCAGCATCAGGGCATTAAATGTGCAGCCTCCCGCAATTTTCCATCTGTTTATTTAATACATTCAAGGCGTGGCAGGAGAGTGAGGGCAGACTGCTCTAGGCAGGTGGGCGGGCCAATATTGTGACTGGCTCCAGGGATGGCCCCCCGTCACAGAAATACTAAAGTATGGTGTAGGATAGGTATTTACTGCACCGTGCACATGGCGCATGGGTAAACTTTGCTGCTATATCACCATAGCAGTGTGCTATAGCAGGAGAGAACAACACTACGGCAACACAGCTGGTGATCATGCGTAGATCCACGTGACCACTATGTCACCACAGCACACTGTGCAGTGACATAGCACATCACTACGTTGTTGTAGGGTGCTGTGTAGACATGCCCTATATAAAGGTTCAGGCCACAGGAACAGTACAACTCCCAAACACTTACATATTAGATTCATGCTGTCAGATTCTTTTAAAGGTCTCAGTCCTCTATCCAGGCTTATCTTTCAAAGAACAGAAGAGGCATTATCTTGAGGATCATTTCTGTTGGTCTGCCTGGGGAGCCTTTGGTCCTAATCAAAAGTCCAGGTAACCTCTGAGTAAGACTTCTGTACCCTGAACTCAGTAGCGTAACTAAGCGGGGTGATGGGAGGCATGTAACAGGACTGGTGCTCCAGAGCAGTTATGATGCCCTCTAGTGGCCATACAGCTCCTGCTCTGCTCTGGGTCTGGGGTTCCCTCCTTTTTCTCCCACCTACCACAACTTAATGTTTTATTTAGTTCTTGGAAGGGAGGCTGCCCAAAGATCCTAGAGTGAGCCTTAGCCTGTCTTCTGCCAGCAGATCCCTCTTGGACCCTGCTGATCCCAACCTAGCACTCATGTTAGGTTGGCCCTCCTGGCCTGTATATGCCCCCAGGGCACTAATCCCCTTATGGGCTATTCACGGCCTCTGACCTCCCCTATAGCTGTGCCCATGCCTCACAGGAGTTATCATTCCATCCCTTCCTTGTCAGGGGCTTGGCCTTCTCAGCCTCCATCCCTTTTTTCTTGCTGGGCCTTCTAGTTCAGGTCTGTTATACTGGACTGGGCTTCTGGGCTTTGTCTCGCCTGTTTTGGTTCTAGGCCTCTGCCTCTCCTGGGCTGTCTGGCCCTGTCTGGTTTTTTGCCTGTATTAAGCTTCCACTTCACTCTCTCACAATGTAATCAAGCTCCAAGCACCTGGCAGGGCTCAAAACACTCGCATGCCCCTCAGGCACTACTGGGATCTCCAACCTCCCCTAATAGCATCTGACCCAAACACAAACTGCCAGTTAAAATTCAAACAAAACCATAAGCCCTCTGGCTGTAACAAAACTCTCAGCCCACTGGCTGTATACCAACTCTTACTAATCCTCTGCCAACACTCAGTCCCTCATTTTCTGTTCCCAAGTATAGCAGGATCTCAGCCAGTCAACCAGCAGCAGGTATCTCCCTGTAGAGATCTTCCCCCTGCAGCCTCCAGGGCCAGAGACAGACTGACTACCCTGGCTCAGTATCAGTGCGTCCATGCCTCTTAAGCCCACCCCTTTCTGACCAGGTGACTCCCCCAACTACCTGCAGGTATTTTCTAATTAGGTTTGCTGTCTAGCTTCCAGTGCATCCTAGTGCTGCCAATTTAGCTAGTGCAGCAGGGCCCCTACTTTCCCAGGCAGGGGTCTGCCCTACTAGATTACTGCAGAGTAATCAGCTCTGCTATAAGCACTACTAACCTCTGTCTTTCCCCTCAGCTGACCATTTTCCTTGTAGTTAGCTCAGCTTGCTACTCTTTCCTCCTCAGGTAACAGGAGCCTTCTGGCTATCTGTTACAGGGCAGAAAAGTAGCAGCTACCACCACAGTCACATAATCAGATCAGCAGCACGGCAACAGCCAGAAGTTGCCACTGCCTCTGTGCATCGCAGCAAACCTGAGCACCCAGCTGCCTTGTTATGCCTCTGTACAAACTATAAGGCTGAAAAAAACAAAATGCATAGTAGAGCAGAATACATCCTGTTGGCCTGTATAAAATATGGTTTTCACCAAAAAGGCAGGGATTTTTATGGGTAATATCTTTTTTGGACCAACTGTATAGCTGAAAGAGATTTGGGCAGGGACAAAATGCCTTTCATTGATTCATAGATTCATAGATTAAGGGTCGGAAGGGACCTAGTAGATCTTCTAGCCCGACCCCCCACCAGGGCGGGAGAACAACAAAAAAACCCCAAAAAGAGAAACGGGACTCAAATGAGTAGAGAAACGGGACTCCTTAAATCACCAAGAATAGTCCACCTTTAATTTCAGAATATAGTCTCCAGTATCTGAGGCACACTTTACACCTGCAATTAAAGGAGAATGCAGACTTGTATTTTAATGCGTGTATGTACACAACTGCACCCCTTAGCTAATTAATTATTTGACCATACCCAAAAATCAAAGAGTTAAATATCTAAATAACTCTGTAGAGAAGAGGGAATCCCACAGATGCCAAAGCTAGTGCTCTAACCACCAAAGTATTGGGTAAAATTCTGTGTTTTAAAAGAATGGTCCTTTCAGTTTTGACTCATGGCTGTGATCCTGTATAAAGGAAGGAACCCGCAGCCTAAATTTAGACATCTAAGTCCCTAAGAAGGGTGGGGCATAGCTCCCACTCCCCTTTTCTTTCTTTTTGGCTGCCAATCTTGCTGGCTTCTTTACATCTCATTTTTAGTTGCCCCATGAATTGTATTAGGAGTTGAGGCACCTAATTCACAGCTGTAAATTCCTCTAGGCACCACCAAAACAGGCAAGTCAGTAGTGGAGCTCCTAAGTCCTACCTGGGAATGTAGCTTGATGTGTCCCTGGTTTTAAACCATACTTTCCAATGTATCAAAGTGCAATGTTTGAAATTCTCAGTAACTTTCCTAGGTGCTAGTTGGTAACTAAGTCCACCAGTTATACCACCATTGTTCCATGACATATATGAAACACACTTATAACCACAACTCTATCTCATGCTAATGGATACTTAATTATATGTCAACCCTGTCACCGAACAGTGCTAAATCCTGACAACACTTTCAAAAGTACCTAACTGACTTAGAAGCCTAATTCCCATTTTCAGAAGCACCATATGAACTAAATAACCTAAGTCTCCTTGAAGGTCAATGGCACTTAGACAACTTCGTTTTTAAAGCCCAGATTGTCAAAAGTGTTTAAGTCACTAAAAGACAGAAAACTGTGGCTGAAAATGTTATTGTTGGTCTGTCCAAAGTTAGTGTGTTACACTTAGCCCACACTAAATCTGTAGAATGTTAAATGGTATTCAAGTTAGAACATGCTGTGGGCAGTCACACGTTAAGGCTTAATACTGTTTCTTGCCTACACAGCTCTGACTTGCCACTAGAAGGCTGGCAAGCAGAGGAGGGGCTAGGAGCCAGAAAAGCTGAGTTCTATCCCAGCTCTAAGGGAGCAGGGAGCTTTGCATTCTGGGATGCTGGAGGACTGCAAATTGCTCATTTTATCTCTGTGAAACAGACTAACATTACCCTGAAACAAGCTAGGTACCACAGCCAGAGTTAACCTTTGCCTGAAGTGGCATAACTTCAAGACATTCAGAGGGCACTCGGCATGAGTTAAAAACTTTCATGTGTGGACGCTCACATTTTAAGTACCTTTAGTATAGTCTAAGTGTAACATATAACTTCACACATCTATAAAAGGATGTAAATGGAACTTGGGTGTTTAACCACCTATTGTATATGCTTAAGAACCAA
This sequence comes from Gavialis gangeticus, assembly GCF_001723915.1. Taxonomy (NCBI): domain Eukaryota; kingdom Metazoa; phylum Chordata; order Crocodylia; family Gavialidae; genus Gavialis; species Gavialis gangeticus. Next base: position 26,899,665 of record NW_017729025.1, on the reverse strand, counting down.
TATGAACACCTAAATGAGAGTTGGTAGCTTATAAGGATATCTAAATGATATAGTGTGTATGATTAACTGAGAAGACTCCCTGTCACATATGTTTTCTTATTTACAGCTCCTCTGGGTTTAGATTCACATGCATTCATGAAAAAAGGTTTATTGGACAAACCTGTAAAGTAAATGCACAGAAAGTTAATATAAATACAGAGAAATAAAATTTCATGAATAGAACCCTTAGAATTTATTATTTTACCAAAGACCACATTTATAAACAGAATCAAAGCATGTGAATTAGTTCACTTAGGTCTAAGATCTCTGATACTTTTTGCAATGAATGTTAATCCATTTCAAACTCCATTTTGAAAAACATACCCCAAATTGAAATTTTCTATAGTGCCAGCTTGACTGACACTTTTGTATCTGTATAGTAATGCTTCTTTGTTTTCTGATCCATGCTAAAACATTTTCCGGTGTTTTATTTTTCACTGAAGAACACGAGAACTCCAAAGGTGTTTCCAGTTTAAAACACTGGGTCACATAAGGTCACAATGACTTGGCTTAGGTAGCTATACAAAATACTGCTGCTGGCATAGATCTATCATAAACAGCTAAGCAATAATTTTAAATGAAAGTGTGCATTCTTAGAAGCCTGTGAAGAGCTGAATATAAAGGAAGAGATTTCTAATTTTCAGTCACATTCTTAACACTGGCAAAACTACTTGCATGTTGTTATAGACAAATGCCAAACTTATTTTGGCACAATAGTTTATCTCCTCCTTCACGTACAGATTTTATGGTGCTCTGATACAAGCATTTTCTAGGTTTAGCATGTGAATAAGAATGATACTGGTAATATCTTCTACTCTCCAAGAGTCTTGCCTCCCTATTGCAATTCAGACATCATCTTAGCCACACAAACATTTTAAGCAGCATTTGGCTGTTTTAGGTCTGCACACATTTCTCTCACTCCCAACCCCAAGCTCTCTAACCCTCCATTCTTATTTCCTGCTTCCAGTAGAAGGGGTATGAGTCAGTGCTGCATCACATGCTCTGATTCACTGTGGGTAAATAATCCCTCCTTCCTACCTTCCCACCAGTGTCTTCATGGAGCCCCACTGGAGACATTAGCTAACAATGATATTTTGGAGTAGCCCTGCTGGAAGATCAATTGTACTCCCAAAAGCAGGATGCCATAGCATTCCTGCAAATTTCCTTCTGATGCAGAAGAGGCTGAAATTCCCCTTGCTTGCTCAGAAAATATATTGGAGTCAAATTGTTTGTGAGAATCTGTACTGTTTACCTTCTAATCTGCGTTAAAAACTTTTTTGGGGTCAAACATGTAGCCTTCAACCCTAGCAAATCCATGGGGAGTTCTGACTCCCAAGGCATTTGGGAACCATAGAAGTTAGTGAACCTAAATGTCTTTCCAAAACAATATTTGTGGTCTGGTTATTTCAGGGCCAAGTTGAGAAAAGCATATTCCCCTTCAAGATGTTCTCTGGGTGTTCCAACCATCTATAGGGATTCTTTGGCCTGCTTTGAACCTTATGGGGGAAAATGCTGTTCTGTTCAAACTGTGAACATGTGGATTCACACCAGATTCCACCATCTTTGCCAGAGCCATATACACAGCCTTCCAAGAAGGTAATAAAATTGTAGGCCATCACTGTCTGAGACTCCCAGATAAAATGGTAGCAGACCATTTTTTCCTTAAACATGGTTATGTCCATCTTGGAAACTGTTGAGAGATGATCAAAGAATAGTGCTTTGGAATATAGGGTGGACTCGATGCAAGTTAAAGGTTGAGATAAGAACAAGACAGATTTCAAATTGTTTATGATCAGGCCATGAATTATGGGAAAGAACCCATGGGCTTTTAATCAACCATTTGTCCACCTAAATAGGTAACCCTGCAGCTTACTATAGAGTGAGATGAATAAGGAAGAAATCTGAAGCTCTGAACACTCCAAGATTAGTTTGGGTCTTCTGATGCATCCTCAGAGTATTTGGACCGATGCAACATCTTTGCCTTCTCTGACAGGAAAAGAAGAGCTTACCAGATTGTCTGGGTCTTTGCTGGTCACCATCTCCCAAGGACCATGGAAAATGCTCCTTAAAGAATATTAAAACGAAGCTTTCCATTAGAAAACAACCTGGTAAGGATCCAGAGACATGAGTGTCCACAGAGTTTTTATTTTTTCTATGATCTTACCTTTCCTGGATCCACAGAGCCTAAGCCTCAGAAAGCAACTCAAGGAATCATAAGGTTTAGTGGGACCTCCAAGGTCATGTAATCCAAGCCCCGGCACTTCCTGTATCATTCTAATATAAAAAAAGGCTTAATCTGTCTGTGTGTCTGTCTGTCCATAATGCTTTTGGGCAACCATGTATACGCTGTCAAGATGGCGGGTGGCGATCGGCTGCACAGCCCAGACTGCATGGACCCATGTTTGCACCACCTCTAGGGAAGTTTGCGGTGGCAGCAAACATGGTCTAGCCACCTGAGCACGAGGGCTTCCTCCCCACCTCCCTAACTGAAGGCGACAGTTTGGGGGTCACAGTGGCAGCCCCCTCTGCCACCCGGCCCTGATGCCCCGCAGAACAGCCAGCAGGGAGGGGGATGTGGTGGGCAGGGAGGGAGGGGTGGGGAGGCAGACAGATGCAGGCCAAGTAGATGCAGATGCAGGGGCAGATGCAGACATGGATGCAGAGCAGGGTGGGGGAGGGGAGGTGGGTAGAGTGGAGCTGGACCCGGAGCACCGGGAAGTGGGGGTGGAGTGGGGCCAGACATGGAGTGGGGGAGGGGCTGGGATAGTGTGGGGCCAGAACTGAAGCAGTGGCAAGGCGGGAGTAGAGCAGTGTTGGACCCAGATTGAGAGGTGGGGGTGTGTGCGGTAGAGCAGGGCCAGGCCCGCAGTGGCAGGGGAGAAGAGGGGTAGTGTAAGGCCAGACCTGGAGCGGCGGAGGCAAAGGAGGGCCGGACATGTGGCTCCGTCCCCACCTGCCCCACCTCCATCATGCTTGATGGGCAATTGCTAGTTCCAAATAAATACTTATCTAATCTCTTCTGGAAAACCTCCAGCACAGGAGATATTACAGCTTCCCTGAGCAGTTTGTTCTATTGTCCAGTGGTATCGCACACAGCAAACAATATCTTGAGAAAATATTTGGACACCTGTGGCTTTTCATGAGTTGTTGTTCCCTAAATGCCAGGATTTTGCTTTAGTTTTATGTTAAGCCATGTACTAAACCCAAGAGGGAGCTTTAGACATCAGTGAAAAATGACACCTAGTTATAATTGCCTTATAACTGGCAGATGCCAACAAAAAGACTAAGACTTTCTTCCATGTATATCCAGTCATTTTTTGTGATGGCTTCTGAATCTGAAATTTCTCAATTTCTAGTCTTCTCCTTTACAGCCAAAATCATAAGTGAGCTGTAAAAAATCTATATCAAATTCTTTCTTGGGACTAACATAAGGAATCAACTTTCCTTATAGTTTCATAGTTTCTAGGGTCGGAAGGGACATGAGCAGATCATCGAGTACGACCCCCTGCCATGGCAGGAAAGAGTACTGGGATCAAATGACCCCAGCAAGGTGTACGTCTAGCCTCCTCTTAAAGACCCCCAGGGTAGGAGCCAGCACCACTTCTCTTGGAAGTTGGTTCCAGATCTTAGCCGCCCTGACCGTGAAGTAGCACCTCCTGATATCTAGCCTAAATCTACCCTCTGCCAGCTTGTGACCGTTATTCCTGATCACTCCTGGCGGTGCTCA
>NW_017729025.1:26892274-26895168 GCF_001723915.1 Gavialis gangeticus | reverse complement strand
TGGCCCCTCGTGGATATGCGCCAGAATAATTTTCTCAAAAAACTTGCCCAGGATCGAGGTAAGACTAACTGGCCTATAGTTTCCCGGGTCCTTCTTCCTCCCCTTTTTGAAGATGGGAACCACATTGGCCCTCTTCCGGTCCTCTGGCACCACACCAGAGCAGCACAAGTGCTTGTAAAGCCATGCCAGGGGTCCCGCAATGACCTCAGCCAATTCCCTCAGTACTCTAGGGTGGAGATCATCCAAACCAGCTGATTTGAATACATCCAGTCCTTCCAGAAGTTCCCTAACTAGTTCCTCACTAACCCTTGGCCTAGGTGTGCCTCCCCTGGGATCCAAGGGGGGCCCAGAGAGGGGGTGACTGTTCCAGTCCCTGCTTAGGAAAATGAGGCAAAGAAGTCATTAAATATGTTGGCTTTGTCATCTGGTGTGACAACCAAATTTCCTAGTGTGTCCTGCAGGGGCCCCACATTACCCGGAACCTTCTTTTTGCCCCCTATGTATTTTAAAAAAGGACTTCTTGTTGTCCTTGATCCGGGAAAAGAGAGAGAGGAAGGAAGAGAAAAAATTATTCCAACATTTCTTAGCCAGTTCCAATCCCTAACACAGATAGGATTATTCTTTTCTTCCTCCAAGGCTCCTGGATGACAATAGCTTATGCTGGGTTCTTTGCAAAGTTGTTTAGGGAGTTTCAAAAGCTGTGGATGTACTGACCATCACATTCTGAAAAGCACTGACTTCACTCAGACAGAGGAAAGGAATAAGCATTGCAGACAGCCCCAGTTTAAAGCTGTAGTAAAGGGCACTTCTATAAATTGTCCCATCGATTCCTATTCAGAGAAAAGAAAGAAAACAAAAGAGAGAGGCCTATCTGTCTACAAACAAAACAGATCCACAGACCCTAGAGACTCAGATGAGCATGCATTCACCTTACTTGGAGGAAGACATTTTTTGGATGAGTAGACAGTAAGTGTGAATGTGTGTGTAAGTATAAGCGTAAGTCTCAGTCTTAGTCTGTGTGAGGCACTTAGCTTGGAAAATCTAAGTGACTGAAATCTAAATGATGCCAAGCTAGAGACTTGCCTAATGCTGAGTAGGGCGCTTGGAGGGTTCCTTTCATCCTCTTATGTATAATATTACTGATTTTTAAAATAAATCAACCTCCCCAAAAAAAGGAAAGAAAGAAGTAGATAAAAGCAAAATAAATAGCAATCCCATGTATTTATTTTAGACACTAATACTAGTCACGTGCTACATTCAAAGAAAGCAAACAGAACATTGACAAATTAACTAGGCTTGAAGGGATAACAAGAATTGAAATTACTGTAATTACTTTTCAGTGTGTACAGGAATGCCAGACTGGAACTAAGATGTATTGTAAATGAAACCTATGGGTCACATTCTGCACCACTGAGTACTGCAAGCAATGCCATTGAAGTTGGAGAGGCCGCACCAAGTCTACCAGTGCAGAATTTGGCTCCCTATTTCTCCAGCTAGAGTTCTACCCCTTCCCTCAGTCTTCGAATCTGTAACGTTAAATGCTGTTCTCCTGTAGCCTCGGCAGTTAAGCCCTTGCTCTAACCTACTGTTTGCTTCCTAAAAAGAAAAAGGATCAAGTATGTTGAATACACATTCATCATCCTTGATAGTGAGATCTGTTGCCTTTTCTTTTATCACTTTTGACATTGAGTTGCCATCATTGTTTCTGGACAAAGAATGTGCCCGTCAACTGTGATATAATACCCCCCCTACTCCCATGAACTTCTGTGCTTTAGGCAACTGGACAGTCTCTGAGACAGGTCACAAATGAATCCCATTCATTAGCAACACATTTACTGTATTTACTCAAATCCAAGAAAAGGGTTTTTCTCTCCATTTAAGAAATGGAAAAAAACCCTTCAACTTAGATTTGAGAATGAGGTGGCAGGGGACAAGCAGCTGCTGCCTGCCTCCCCACCAGCATCTCTGCCCTCCTGCCTCTTCTCTCAATACAAACCTCAGCTCCCCTCCTCCAGCCTCAAGTCCCCCACCCCTCCCCACTGCATGTGCCCCCTCCCAGCTGCTCCTATCAACCCCCTTTGCTCCTGCTTTGCTGGCTCTGTGTTCACTGCAGCCTGGGGCATGGAGCATGTGTTTGTTCCAGCCCCAGCTTGGCCTGGTAGCATTCAGTGGTGGCAGCTCAAGCCAGGCCCTAGAGCCAAAGCACACACTGCCACTGCCACTGCTGCTACAAGGCGAAGCTGAGGTTGGGACAAACACATGCTCTCTGCCCCAGGCTGCAGAGGAGACAGAGTCAGCTAGAACCAGATTAAAGGTAAGTTATGGGGAAGGAGAGACAAAGGGAAGGGGGAACCTGAGGCTGTGAGGATGAGGAGAGGGTACAGGAAGTGGAAAATGATGCAGTGGACAGATACCAGGGAGCATGGGAAGGGGAGGTAAGGGGCAGGGATCAAGCCACACTGGCACCCCTACTTCCTGCCCCTCACTGTCTGCCCTACCACCTGCTCCCTACCACATCCCTACCTCCTTCTCTCCACTGCCTGCCCTCCTGCTACTTCCCCCACTACTTGCCCCCTACCTCCCCACACTGCGCAGTGCCCTTTGGCTCTCTCGATACCTTCAAGAGTTGGTGGGTGCTGTGTGGGGTGCTCTGTCCAGTGTCCCCCAGTGGTGCACTCATTTTGAACTGCTAGTCCACTTGCACACCCTTTTTTCAGTAGCTGTCTCCTGTAATCAGTTGTTCCCTTACCCATTAGCCACCCCACCACATGGCGGCTCTTTGGTACCATGGTGGGCATAGCCCACGCTACTGAAGTTGAACAAATAGGCCTACTTCCTCCCATATCCTGTTCTTCTACTCCCCCCCCACAACCCCCATCACCTGCCCCCCTGCA
>NW_017729025.1:26889863-26892263 GCF_001723915.1 Gavialis gangeticus | reverse complement strand
CAACCCCCATCACCTGCCCCCCTGCAACTGCTTTTCCCACTGCAATGGTGGGGGTGGGGGACAATTTAAGATGATCCTCCAATAATTACATGGAAAATTATAACAAATTTATAAATTTTCCCTGTATTGAATCTAATTATTTGGGGTTATCTTAGAGTCAGGTAAAAACAGTACTATTTAGAGCTTGGGAATGTATATGTATGATGTGTGGGGAGACAGTATATGGTTCATTAAAAAGGATGAGAAGAATTTCAGTCCCTTAACTACATGGCAGACCTGCTCCTCAGACGCTCAGAGGAATGCTGCATCCAACCTAAGGGAAGGTCAAAGTGCTAATCACTCCAGGTACTCTGCCTCCTAGCCCCAGTGTACTCATATATGTAACCAAGTGGCTGTTCTGGCCATGCTACAGCAACTTTATATCAGAACTATAGAGTAAAGGGATCACAACAAGAGGCAAAATCTGGATTTGGGTATATAAATTGCATTCATTTTGCATGGAAATGAATGCCAACTTGGTGCAAATAACACTATATAACTATTTGCCAATGGCATAATCCAGCACATAATTTGCTTTCCTGTCCCTTAAACTAGACTCTTCTTACTCCTGATCTCTGATTTGAGAGGAAGACATTCTGACTCATTTATCCACTGCATGTAACTTTTATTTAAGTCCCTGCTGAAATTATCTCAGAGATTGCACCTGCTCACAGAAAGACCCTTGAAGCCTTTTTAACGAGATGTCCTGTGGTGGACTTTGGCAGGCTATTGGAAACAAGTTTATTTTGCTTGCAAGATTACATAGCCAAGTCAGCAGTGCTAAAATATGACAATGAATTCCTTTCCCTCCACACAGGGGTGATGATCAACAATCCCACTGATAGATCTGAAAAAATAACCAACTCATCCTAGACAGTGGATTTCGCATTCTGTATAACACATACGCAGTAATTTGCCTCTGCTCCACAGCAGCTGTAACCTATTATCTGTGACAATGAAGTACATTTTTAAACCAACAAATATGACAAATATTATGAAAGTTTTGCCATTATCACATGATGTGCAGCCTTTAAATTCATCCTCTGCTGTGTGGCAGCACTTTTATTGAAAAATATAAAAAAGGTTAAATGAGGACAGACAGCCTCTTCATGAGTCACAGTATGTGTCATGCACTTCATTTAAATGTCAAGGCCAGGATATCGTATTTAAAGTATAATGCTGCATAGATAACACAATTCTACTTGACTGTGATAACAAAAAAGCATTTCCATCCATTGCACCACTTCCATAGCACCATTAGTCTTTTCTGTGCTCTTGATAATCTCCCAATTAATAACCCAGCTTCCAGTTGGTGGGAATCCCTTATGCAGGAGGCACTCAGCACGACTCACCACAGCCTGTTGTCACCTACACATTTTCTGAGCAACAGTGATATGAGCAAAGAATAAGGAAAGCCGGCTATCAATCTAATGTTTCTACAGAAATGGTAAATTAAGATTTTGGCTTTCTGTGTCAGCACAGTTATGTACTTGAGGGATTTTAAAAGTGGCCTGCTGCATGCAGTATAAGTAACCATGCAAAATAAATCTTGGGCAGTGCCATACAATATAACAAATGTTAATACTAGAACTATAATTATGACTAGGGCCTGGTTTAAATTGCAAGCCCAGCTTGCAGATGTTGTGGCCAGGCTGGGTTGGGGGCCACCATTTTCACAGCACCCTCCCCCCTCCACCCCAAACACATCCCCTGATTGGCTGAGCGGGCAGGTTTAGTGCCATCTGGCTGGCTAAGCGTGGCCCCAGTGCCAGGGTGAGGGCAGGGATCAGGAGTGTTTACAGATGTAGAAAAAAAAAATCTGGCATGCCCCTATGCCAAGCACAGCGCATGCCCAGAAGAGGAATCATGTCACCTGGGATTAAGGGGTTGGGGACACATGTAGTTTTCTCCTCCATCCTCCTGGTTGCGGGCCGTGGGCCACGGGCCACCTCTTCGATAGATGTATTGAAGAGGTGAACCAAAGGCTCCAATGATGCTGCTACTGAGAGGGTTTCAGCTTCCTTGACCAAAGCACACACTTCAGACACAGAGGTCTTCTGGGAAGGGATAGTATCCACCTCACGCTGAAGGAGAAGGCTCTTTTTTTGGCCAGGATGGTGAACCTCTTGCACAGAGCTTTAAACTGAGATTGCCGGGGACAAGACCACTGGGGGACTGAGATTGCTTGTGCTTTTAACAACTTATTTCTCTCCTCTTTCTTTATGGAGGTTGATTTATTTTAAAAATAAGTAATATTATATGTAAGAGGATGAAAGGAACCTTCCAAGCACCTTACTCAGCATTAGGCAAGTCTCCAGCTTGGCATCATTTAGATTTCAGTCACTTAGATTTTCCAAGCTA
>NW_017729025.1:26876970-26889852 GCF_001723915.1 Gavialis gangeticus | reverse complement strand
ACTTAGATTTTCCAAGCTAAGTGCCTCACACAGACTAAGACTCAGACTTACACTTCTACTTACACGCACACTCACACTTACTCTCTACTCATCCAAAAAGTGTCTTCCTCCAAGCAAGGTGAATGCATGCTCATTTGAGTCTCTAGGGTCTGTGGATCTGTCTGGTTTGTAGACAGATAGGCCTCTCTCTCTCTCGTTCTCTTTCTCTTCTCTGAGTAGTTATAGTAATGCCCTTTACTACTTCATCTTTAAACTGGGGCTGTCTGCAATGCTTCTTCCTTTCCTCTCTCTGAGTGAAGTCAGTGCCTTTCAGGATATGATGGTCAGTGCATCCACAGGTCTTGGTACTCCCTAAGCAACTTTGCAAAGAACCCAGTATAAGCTATTGTCATCCAGAAGCCTAGCAGGAAGAAAAACTTATCCTATCAGTGATAGGGATTGGAACTAGCTAAGAAATGCTGGAACAATTCTGTCTCTTCCTTCCTCTCTCTCAAGGAAAATTGATTCCTTATGCTATTCCCAAGAAAAGATTTGATTTTTTATTAAAGATCACTTATGATTTTGGTTGTAAAGGAGAAGTCTAGAAATTTCAAATTCAGAAGCCATCACAAAAAATGATTGGATATACATGGAAGAAAGTCTAAACTTTATGTTGGCATCTGCCAGTTACAAGGCAATTATAACTAGGTGTCATTTTTCACTTGTCTAAAGCTCCCTCTTGGGTTCAATACCTGGCTTAACATAAAACTAAAGCAAAATCCTGGCATTTAGGGAACAACTCATGGAAAGCCAGGCATGTCCAAATATTTTCTCAAGATATTGTTTGCTGTGTGCGATACCACTGGACAATAGAACAAACTGCCCAGGGAAGCTGTAATATCTCCTGTGCTGGGATGACAATGAGCAGGGCAAGTTCAGGGGCCAACAAACAAGCAACCGTTAGAACAGGAGATGACAGGAAGGACACTATAGCATGAGCCAAGGGAATTGAGATCCCTCAATGTGACTGGAAATCAACGACCTCCAGCAGAGAGCTCAAATGCCTGTACACTAATGTCAGGATCATGGGAAACAAACAGAAGGAACTGGTCCTTCTGCTTTCCAGCAAGGACTATGATATTATAGGGATAACAAAGACCTGATGGGACTCTACCCATGGTTGGATTGTGGCTATAGAAGGCTACACCCTGCATAGGAGGGATTGCATAGGGAAAGTGTGGTTTTATATGTAAAGTAACAGTATACCTCCTTGGAAGCCAAAACTGATGCTAAGGAAGACGGACTTTAGACCCTCTGGGTCAAGATACAGGGGGGACATGGTGGAAGGGACCTAAGTGTAGGAATATATTACAGACTACCGAATCAAAATGAGGAGCTAGATCTAGAATTCTCCAGAGAACTGGAAGAGGCTGTAAGAGCATGAAATATGGTCATCATGGGTGACTTTAACTACCCAGACATCTCCTGGGAAGAACACTTGGCCAGATCTGACCTGTTGCATTGATAAGCTCCACTTGTCTCAGGAAACATACAGGCCAACCAAAGGAAATGCACTCCTAGATTTATTTTTGGCCAAGGAGGACAACCTGGTGAGTGATCTGATGATAGAGGGTAACCTAGGCAACAGTAACCATGACACTATCACTTTCACTGTCCATCATAGGGCTGGGAAATCTGTCAGTAAGGTACAAATTCTTGACTTTAAAAAAGCTGACTTCAATAAGCTAAGGACTTTAGGGATCATGGACGACAGGGGGAAAGTGTGGATGAAAAGTGTTTTTTCCTCAAGGACACAATCCTCAGTGCACAGAAGTTGTCCATACCTATACACAAAATGTGGCACAGGGCTGGGAGGCCATCTTGGCTCAATAGAGAAGTCGCAGATCTTCTGAAAAAGAAAAGGGAGGCTTACCAATGATGGAAACTAGGGGTAGGCCCCAAGGAGAAATACATAAGATTGGCCCACGCTTATAGGGGTCATATTAGAAAAACAAAAGCAGTGACCAAATTCAGGTTAGCAACCAAAATCAAGGACAATATGAAGTCCTTCTATAGGTACATAGATAACAGAAGGAAAACCAGTGGAAACATGGAACCACTGCTCAATGCATCTGGACATCTGATCACTGACACCAAGAGAAAACTGAACTGAACGAATACTTCACATCTGTATTCCACCAGTCTAAGAGCAATAGCATGCCGAATGCAAATATGACACAGCATAATCACAGTAGGGATGATCACCTACCAACAAACAATGTAGAGCTGGTGAAAAAACAGCTAGAGAGGCTGGATATCTGTAAGTCATCAGGACCAGATGAACTCCATCCAAGAGTGCTGAACGAACTAGCCAAAATCATGGCAGGACCTTTGGTGAACCTCTTTGAGAATTTGTGGCACTCAGGAGAGGTCTCAGAAGAGTGGAAGAGGGGAAGATGTGCCCATCTTCAAGAAGGGGAAGAAAGAGGACCCAGGGAACTACAGGCCGATCAGCCTAACCTCAATCCCAGGAAAAATCCTCAAAAAATTTCTCAAGGAGTCCATATGCAATAAGCTAGTAGAAGGAAAAATTCTGAATGACAGCCAGCATGGTTTTGCTGCAGGTAAGTCATGTCTGACTAACCTCATCTCCTTCTATGACCAGATTACTCACCACCTGGATAAGGGAGATGAAGTTGACACCACCTGGATAAGGGATATGAAGTTGACTTTAGGAAGGCTTTTGACTTGGTATCCCATGAGGCTCTCAAGGTAAAACTAGAGGACTATGGACTCAACAATTTAATGGTCAAATGGCTGGGAAACCGGCTGCAGAGTCGGACCCAGAGAGCACTAATAGATGGATCTGTGTCAACCTGGTGGAAGATAGCCAGTGGTGTCCCACAGGGTTCTGTACTTGGACCAATACTTTTCAACATCTTCATCAATGATCTGGATGTGGGGGTGAAAAGTACACTGTCAAAATTCTCCAGTGACACTAAGCTGTGGAGAATTGCGGCCACGCATTAGGGTAGGTAGGCTGACAATCCAGGCAAACCTAAACAGATTAGTCTGATGAGCAGTCCAGAACCAGATGCTATTCAACACCGAGAAGTGTAAAGAGCTCCATCTAGGGAGGAAAAATCCGCAACAAATTTATAGGCTTGGTGGTGCTACACTAGCTAGCACCACATCCAAAAGGGATCTGGGGAACATAATCGACCATAAAATTAATATGAACCACCAGTGTGATGCTACAGTTAGCAGAGCAAACACAATACACTGGCATGCATGAACTGATGCATCTCAAGCAAAACTAAGCAAGTTATTCTCCTTCTCTATTTAGCAACGGTGAGGCTGCAGCTGGAGTACTGCATCCAGTTCTGGGTGCCACACTTCAAGAAGGATGTGGAAAAGCTTGAGAAATTCCAGAGAATAGCCACTCATATGATTAGAGGCCAGAAGAGCAAGCCATACAAGAAAAGGCTGACAGATATGGGACTATTCAGCCTAGAAAAGAGAAGACTTTGGGGGGATTTGGTGGCAGTTTACCAATATATCAGGGGAGAGCATCAGGAGCTAGGTGAACAACTTTCACCAAAGCACCCCAGGGGAAAACCAGGAGCAAGTCATAAACTCCTAGAAGGTCTCACACTAGATATAAGGAAAAACTTCTTCACAGTTCAGGTGACCACACTCTGGAATAGACTCCCAGCAGGGATGGTGCAGACACCTACCCTGGAGATCTTCAAAAGGAGACTGGATGTACATCTTGCTGGGGCTATTTGACTCCAGCAGTCTTTCCTGCCCAGAGCACAGGGGCTGGACCCAATGGTCTCACAATGTCCGTTCCAGCCCTAAATTTCTGTGAATCTGTGACCCAGCTCACCCAGTGTCTATATGGATCATGTGCTTCAGCGGGGCATTTGGGGGCTTTTATCTAATAGCTGATTGATTAAATCAGCTATTAGATAAAATTGCCAAAAAGCCCCACTGAAGCTCATGAGCTATAGAGAAGCTGGGGAGCCAGGTCAAACTGATGCAATTCTTCTTCCAGTAAATTGATGTTGTTTTGTTTTTTCCCATGTCTGTCAGCACTGCAGGGGTGTTCAGCAAGGAGGCAGAGTAGATAAAGGGTTGTGAGGCTGGTGGGGGTGGGGGGGAGGCTGGATCACAGGTGGCATCACTTGCACACAGGAAACCTTTGCCCCTCAGTTTTGTCCACCACTGCCCCCACCCCTCTCCTGGCTCAGATCCACATGCAGGACCCTGCTGGGGCACCACCAAGCACTTCCCTCCTGCCTGGCCCAGCCTGGTAACGACCACTGCTGCCACTGTTGCAGCAAAATGCCATGGATACTGTCACTTTCTGGGAACACCAGAAAGAGGATTTGCATTTCGTTGCAAATCACATTTTTTGTGGAAAATCACTTACTTTTGTGATTTTCTTGAAAAATGAGAAATAATGATTTAAACCAGGCCCTAATTACAACTACTCAATTAAAAAAAAACCCTCATAGTGTCTCTTTCTTCTTTTTCCCTGTACAACTCTTCTTCAGAAGGGATTTGTGGAAACCTGCAAAAAGGCACTATAACCCACAAAAGAGGTGGGTCTATCATTTTATGCAATAAGAAATAGCCATCAAAAAGTAAGCAACAAGTTCCCAAATGTAGCCCTCTGGCCTTTGCCAGGGGTTAGTCATACTTCATGCCCTGGCAAATTACATCCACCTCTTCCAGAGGAATTAGCTAACTTGATAACAAGTAACAAACTTACATAAAACAACAAATAAAGTGAGACCACTTGCAGTCCAATATTGTCAATGCCTGATGACTACAAACCAACAACAACAAAACTGTGGATTTTTGCTGAGCTGCTCAATGGCACTACCTACTGGGCATGTCTACATGTGCATGTACTATGCAGTAACTTGCTGCGCAGTAAGCAGTTTTTACACTGGTGTCTACACATACAGGTGTTACAGTGCAGTAATGCTGTGTGTGGACTGACTTGGGATTAAAGTTAGTCCCAAATCATTCCGCACACACTGGGTTACTGCACAGTAAGGTGTCTACAAATGCCTTACCGCACAGTAACTACTCAAAAGTAAATTTGTTATCTGCATCATGCAGGTAGCAAATTTATGCCCAAATCGGCATAAGTCTCCATAGTTACTGTGCAGTACAGGTGTGCATGTATAGACATGCACTTGAACTGCGCTATAATTTTTAGTTACTGAACAGTAATTGTACATGTGTAGATGTGCCCACTATGTCTAAGGTAATTTTTTGCAGAATGGAGTTCTATGTTAGGTCAGAATTGGGCAAATTTCTTCAAATACTACAATAATAGCAGACACTTTAAGTTAGGGTACTCCAAAGGGTTAACTATGAGGAAGGATTCCAGGACATGGGCCTCAGTAAATATGTAACAGCATTTAAGACTCTGGGAGGTATCTGGCTCCTTAAGTTAGCTCATGAAAAAAAATAAAGTTAAAAAAATATATGCTCTCATGTACAGCCAGGTTTTCCATGTTCCACTTTGCTCTTTCATTAAATACTAAAAAACGGAGACATTTGCCACTAGAACGGATAAATTCAAACCAATAGTGATTTCCAAATATTTTTCAAGTCATTAATTTTTTTCAGGTGTATTTTGATAGTCAAACACGGAAGATATAGGAAACTCACTGACATTTTATTAATTAATTCTTGTTATTTTAAGGCCAATAGGTCTCAAAGATTGTGGTCCCATTGTTAAGCACTTCACAAACCCACAGTAGGAGATAATCCCAGACTGAAGACCTTATAAGACAGATATAAAAGACAAACATTTGGAGCCTTTACTCATTACTGTTATTATTAACTGCTTGTGTTGGTGAAAGCAAGCACAATTTGACCTATTAAAAATTTTTGCTAACTAGGTCCAAAATGAGTCTTCAGAACCTTTTCTAATTATCTGCCTCAAACTCCTTTTAAGAGCCATCTGTGCCTATAGATCTGAGATAAAAATCCTGTCTTGAATGTTCTGAGCCCAAGGGGTGACAATCCCAACCAGAATCAAAGGGGGCAAGAGTGCTTAAAAGCCCCCCTGGCTCACCAAAGGCATTCAGGAATGCCTGAAAGCCAAAAAAGAGGCATACACCCAGTGGAAGGGAGGGGCTATCACCAAAGAGGAGTATACCTCCATCGCTCAGGCTTGTAGGGGGGCTGTCAGGAAAGATAAGGCAGATACGGAACTAGGGCTAGCATCAAGGATCAAGGACAACAAAATGTCCTTTTTTAAATACATAGGGAGTATGAAGAAAGCACCGGGTAACGTGGGGCCCCTGCGGGATACACTTGGCAATCTGGTGGTTGCACCACAGGAAAAGGCAGTCCTTTTTAACAATTTCTTTGCCTCCATTTTTTTGTGCAGGGACCAGGACTCCCCCACTGAGATTCAAGATAGACTCAGGAGAGACTCTGACAGGCCTAGGGTCAGGAAGGACTGAGTTAGGGAACTTCTGGAGGGGCTGGATGTGTTCAAATCAGCAGGTCCAGATGCTCTCCACCCCAGTGTGCTGAGGGAATTGGCAGGGGTTATTGAGGGGCCCCTGGCACAGCTTTCTGAGCACTCATGGTGCTCTGGCCAGGTGCCAAACGACTATGGTTCCCATCTTTAAAAAAAGGAGGAGGGAGGACCCGGACAATTATAGGCCTGTTAGTCTTACTCTGATCCTAGGGAAGCTCTTTGAGAAGATTATCCAGGAGCACATCTGGGAAGGAACAGCAGCGGGGAGGATGCTCAAGTGCAACCAGCACGAGGTCATTAAGGGCAGGTATTGCCAGACCAACCTGATTGCCTTTTATGATCAGGTCACAAAATCATTGGACACAGGTGTCGCGGTGGATGTAGTCTTTCTGGACTTTAGGAAGGCCTTTGACCCTGTCTCCCACCCCATCCTCATTAAAAAGCTAGGTGACTTTGGCACTGATGCCTACACAATCAGGTGGGTCACAAATTGGCTGAGAGGCTGCACCCAGAGAGTGGTGGTGGATGGGTCATATTTGACCTGGAGGGAGGTGGGCAGTTGAGTCCCCCAGGGCTTGGTCCTCGGGCCCGCGCTATTCAATTTCTTTATTAGTGACTTGGATGAGGGGGTGAAAAGCATCCTGTTCAAATTCATTGATGACACCAAGATTTGGAGTGAGGTAGGCATGCTGGAAGGGAGGGACAGGATACAGCTGGACCTGGACAGGTTACAGGGGTGGGCAAATGAGAATAGGATGGGATTCAATACTGGCAAGTGCAGTGTACTGCACTTGGGCAGTAAAATCCAGCAACATACCTATAGGCTGGGGAACTCCCTTTTGTCAGCGCAAAGGCAGAAAGAGATCTTGGAGTCATCATCAATTCCAAAATGAACATGGGCCACCAATGTGAGGACATGGACAGGAAGGCTAACCGCACCTTGTCATACATCCACAGATGCATCACAAGCAGGGCCAAGGAGGTGATCCTCCCCCTTTATGCAACACTGGTCAGGCTGCAGCTGGAGTACTGCATCCAATTCTGGGCACCGCACTTTAGGAGGGATGTCGCCAGCATCAAGAGGAGGGCCACTCGCATGATCTGGGGACAGCAGGGCAGACCCTATAAGAAGAAGTTACAGGACCTGAACCTGTTCAGCCTTCACAAGAGAAGGCTGAGAGGGCACCTGGTGGCTGTCTACAAACTTACCAGGGGGGACCAGCAGGGAATGGGACAGACCCTGTTCACCCAAGCACCTCCCAGACTAACAAGCAATAACAGCCATAAGTTGTTTGAGAGTAGGTTCAGGCTGGAAATTAGAAGACACTACTTCACAGTCAGGGCGACTAGGATCTGGAACCAACTTCCAAGGGAAGTGGTGCTGGCTCCTACCTTGGGGGTCTTTAAGAGGACGCTTGACAATTACCTAGCTGGGGTCATATGATCCTAGTATTCTCTCCTGCCCAGGGCAGGGGGTCAGACTTGATGATCTACTTAGGTCCCTTCTGACCCTACATCTATGAATCTATGAACCTATATTTCAGAACAGCAAACTTGCACAAGCCAGTTACTCTCAGGGAAAGAAATTAGAGGATATCTTTTGAATATCTCAAAAGAATTGTGTTTCATGTCCTATGTGATTATTATCTAAGAAATATAAGAAATTGGCATCTCTTCTGGGCAGCCAGAGTTACAGTTTATCAGAATTTCAGAACATTGGATGAAAAAGACTGTCTGGATACAAGATCTTGTTAGATTCCAGTTGAAATACTCAGGCTCTGATACTTCTACCCACAGTAATAATTTTTGGTTGGTTTGGATAAAGATCTGTGAGTTCTTCCACATTTGGGAGTTTATTAATGTAACCAAAACTTCAGATCCTTTCTTCTTCTTGTATTACTCATCTCATCTGTAGGCGATAAAGGTCCAATTACATGTAAGTCAATGAGGGCCGAGTTTGGCTCCCAAAGACATTTCCACATGTTTTAGTAGCATTGCTCTATTGAAAGCTTCATCCAAAGAGAAAGGAGGAGTAGCAGTCAATCTTGAAAGCAGCCAGACAGTCTGGAGGAAGTACATTTCAAAGGTTTTATTGGTGGCCTTCTGAAAAAAGGCAGCTATGATCTAACTTTTCAAGGCAACAACCACCATAGCAGGGCGGGGGCTGGGGCATGATTTGTAAATGGTGAGTTATTAGCCATGACATTTGAGAAACAGAAATTGTGTTGTATTTATGACAAGAGCAATCCTAGTTTTCTTATTAACAGCAATGATTCACCATTTCCCACTTCACTCCATTATTGTTTCCATTTACCTGGCAAAGGGAATTATTACTTACATGTTTCCATTTGCTGTTTTCAGGAAACACTGCTCAAAGGGCTTCTTACCAAGCAGCAGTGGTTCAAGGGCAAATTTGACTGAAGAGCAAAGTTCTGAGAACAGGCAGTTGTGAATCTCAGAAACATGATTCTGTTATTCCTGAATAGCCTTTTTCAACCAGTATGGATCATACTCTGACATGATTTACACACTATGGAACAAGTTGCCTTCTCCCATGTGTATGACTCTCCAGGTCAATTATTCAGACTTCAGGATTTGACTTTTAATCCTATAGTGCTTTTGATCTACAATTACACTAAGCTGGGTAAGGAAACAAGAAGCTGTAGCCAGTATCATGAAGCCTCCTAGCCTACACACTTCAGCCAAACAAACTTGATAAAGCAGATATGTGTTTTACGCACATCCTACCCAAGTGTTGCACAGATATAGATATACCCACAACAAGCCCTTTATATTGGGATTGCACAGAAACCAGCTATGCTGGTCTGCTATACCCATGACTTCCCTCATGCAAGGTGTCAGAGCCTCTGATTAATCAGGCCCTGCTGGGCCAAGCACTTGAGCCATCACACCTGCCCCTTATCCCTGACTAACAAGAGTGCCCTAGTTTTCTATGGAAGCAAGCAACTGGATTGGCTGCTCCCGCTTTTAAGCATACCTACATCCTCAGGTTGCAGGCATGCCTTGACACAGCCTCGGTCTGTTCCAGAAAGACTTGTGTTCACTGTTCCTTCTAATGCTCCTGGCTTGACTTTTCCCAACCCTGACCTCAGATCTCCCTTGGAACTAGGCAGCAACTCTCTGACCCCGGGTTTCTGGTCTTGGCCCACTTCTGGATTATGGCTCTCAGATTTCATCTGTTAGTCGCATGGCTTCAGCCCTCTGACCCCGACTCCAACTCAGCACTCTAGTAATCTGTGCCACCACACTGCTGACACCCCAGAGGCTCCTCAGGACTACCCACACGCCCAGCTGCCTACTCCTGGCTGAAGCATCACACGAGGGTAATTACCTGATTATCCTTGCAAGTGCCATTATGTGTGTGCTCTGTTTGGGGAAATGGAATTAAAGCCATTGAAATCCAGGAGAGGAACCAAGGAAAAGCAGGACTCTGCTATCACCAGTCTACTGTCTTTACATAACCAAATTATTCTCTGCATGTGTATTCAACTAAAATGATGTTAATTCTCATTTTGCTAACCAAATTCCTGAGAGCACGTTGCACAGCAAAGGGCTCTAGTGAGGTGTTATCACCAGGGAACCTGGTTTTCCCTGATAAAAAATGGCAAATTCTCTGATAAAAACCACAAAGTCCATGATAAAAATGAAAGGCCCCTCCCTTATCCCCCCACAACCACATGGCCCTGCTGGTTCCCCTCGCCCCCCACTCACAGCCCCCTGCCCCACCCAGCACTGCCAGAAGGGTCCCCAAGCAGCCAGGGCTATAGGGCCTCCAGCTTCCAGCAGGAGGAGGCAGCTGCTGCAGCACAGCAAAGCCTGGCTCCCCTCCCTGCTGCCTGCCTACTGTGGGCTTTGGGGAGGGGGGCAGCTCCCTGCTGCTATGTGTACTCCTGGGGTGGTAGGCAGGACCCATGCTCCCCAGATCTGTTTGTAGGGTGGGGGCAGGTGCAGGCACAGGCTGCTTGCTGCAGGCTCAGGCTCCCACCCTGCTGCCCTCCCCCAGCACCTCCACAGTCCAGCCGATGTAACCCGGTGCTGCAGGGAACAGCAGGGCTACACAGGGAAACTGCCTGCCACTCTGAGCTCCATGCTCCCCTGGTGATGCATCCCCTGTGTGTGCAGCAACGGCAGGTGTGATGGCATGGGGTTGTGCGTCTCACTGTAGCGGCAAGGCAGAGATTGCAACGGCAAAGAGATCTTCACATGGCCCCACTGTTCTCTGCAGCGCTAGGTCACACCCGCTGGGCTGCAGAGACCCCAGGGGAGGGCAGCAGGGTAGAAGCCCAAGCTTGCAGTAGGCAGTCCGTGCCCACCCCCACCCCACACACAGATCTAAGGGGCATGGGCACCCCTGGGAGTACACATAGTGGCAGAGAGTTGACCCCACCCCCTCCAGCCCCCCGGATGAGCTGCCTGAGGCCCCACTGGGGCCCTGAGGCCATGCATTGTGGCCCTGGGCCTCAAGTTCCACACACCACCTGGCTGGGCAGCAGCCCTAGCCCCAGCCCTGCCTAACTCCCTCCCTCCATATCTCGACCTCAATCCTACCCCCCACCCACTTACATGCAGAAGCTGCTCTCCATGCTGCCTGGGGCCATGTGGAACTCTGCCAGCCTGCAGAGAGCTCTTTGCAAAACTGCAAAATCTGTCGGTTTCTCCACTAAAATGAGAAATCTGTGTTTTCCTCTGATAAAGAGGAAAATCCATGTTTTTCTTTGTTTTTCTGTGAGAAACAGAAAACCTGGATCCTTGGTCATCACTCATCAATGAAACCTCATGAGCTAGACATGCAGTTGGTGCTCACTAGCATAGCTACATTAACTTCAGGAACTACTCTGCTTTACTCCCACTAAGGACCTGGCCTCACCAATGTGGCAAAATGTGTGTCAGATTATTTACCAGAGATGATTCTGAATAAAGAAATTCAGTTCTGCTAACAAACTCCCTTAAAGTTTGGGAGGAGGTAGAGCCAAGATTTTGGTTCAACCTAGGATAGATTACAGGTCACAGAGTTTGTATCAAGCTGCAGACTTCCAGAAAGGACATGACTAATTGGGCTATCTTTGGTATGAGGCAAATAATGAATACTAACTGACATTTGGTTCAAACCTTATTATAATCCTGTGATGGGGGCTGTCTACCCATCCCTACATGGAGCTCTGGGAAGAATTCTGTTCTCCCTCCATCCTGCCCCTCCCTGCTGCATCTAGAGGGAGCTGCTATTCATATGAAGGGTTGCTTAGGTTCCTCTTTGTGCAGCCTACCAACTCCACTGCCTCTGAAAAGACAAGCATGTCCCATTTGCATGATTTATACCTCAAAGGGTTCTTAAAGGGAGCAGTCCTTGTGCTCCGATGAATATAAAAACCTCCGGTGGGCTACAAACAATATGAAAGAAAAAGGGACTGGCGACAGCATCCATCATCAGCACCCACAGAACAGGAGGGCACCAGTTATATGAATAAGGTGTAAGTTAGGATCCAAAATCCATGATTCCATTCTACGTTCCAAATGACTAATTACAGCTAAGAAGTATGGAATCCATACCCCCACACACACACCCAGGTATCAATAATGAGATTCTATCACTTAAGTTACCTCTCCCCTTCAGCCAGTTGTAGCTCCTTCAGCCAGTCATTAAGGTAGAAGCTTTGATGCATGCAGTTTTCCACTGATTTTTACTAATAGACATCTATTTACTAATAGATATTCTGGTTTGGAATGCAGGGCCCTTAACTCCAATGGCTGGAGTTATACTAAATGCCAGCATGTGGCAACGCCTATTTGTAAAACAATGAATGACTCATTCCCAAGCGTGACATTAGCAGGCCAGACAGGATAACTTTAATCATACATTTCCTTTCTGTTAATGATACTCAGATGAGCATTTCAGATGACACCAGCTGGTATTATTCTAATGAATATAGTAAGTCACTGCGACTGTTAACAATACATGGTCTTACATTGTTTTAAGAACCCAAGGATGCATAGAAGTTAATAGACTCTCAAGACTAAAGATTAAATAAGTGTTTAAATGCCCATGAATGTTATTAAGTAGCAGTTTTTGTAAGTACAGAGGCACAAGAATGAATTATGCAGTGTTTAGAATGGCACCTGTGTGATACATGTCTCCATGGTCCTAGTGTCAGAGTAACTTAGGTCATGCCCCACTGACTTTGAAAATGGAACTTAGGCCCCAAAAAACTAAATGTTTATACTGGTGGAATCAGCATTAGAGGGCAACTTCATAGATTTCATAGACTCATAGATTTCATAGACTTTGGGGCTGGAAGGGACCGCGGAAGATCATCAAGGCCAGGCCCCTGCCCAAGGGGCAGGAAGTCAGCTGAGGTCATAGGATCCCAGCA
>NW_017729025.1:26874455-26874977 GCF_001723915.1 Gavialis gangeticus | reverse complement strand
TTTGGTATCGTCGGCAAACTTGGCCAGTCCACTTCTGACTCCAATGTCCACATCATTAATGAAGATGTTGAACAATATAGGTCCAAGGCCAGAGCCTTGAGGGACCCCACTGGTCACAGGGCACCATGACGATTGACTTCTGTCAACCACCACTCTCTGGGTCTGACCACAGAGCCAATTTCCCAGCCAGTGGATCGTGGTAGACCCGAGGCTGCAGTTGGCCAGTTTTGCCAAGAGGTGACCATGGGATACCAGATGGAAGGCTTTTTTGAAGTCAAGATATATGACATCACCCTCTTCTCCCTTGTCCAGGTGATAGGTCACCTGGTCATAAAAGGAAATAAGGTTGGTCAAGTAAGACCTACCCGCAACAAACCCATGCTGACTATCCCTGACAATGTTGCCGTCAGCCAGTCTGTTAAGAATGGCCATTTTAATAATCTTTTCTAAGACCTTGCCCAGGATAGAGGTCAGGCTGATGGGCCTGTAGTCTGCCGGATCTACTTTCCTCCCTTTCTTGAA
>NW_017729025.1:26868335-26869455 GCF_001723915.1 Gavialis gangeticus | reverse complement strand
ACCAGAGCACCAGGAGTTCTCTAAGATCTGTGCCAGGGGCTGAGCTATGATGCTAGACAGCTCCTTGAGTACCCTGGGGTATAAATTGTCAGGGCCAGCTGACTTGAAGGTATCCAGCCTCTCAAGGTGTTCCTTCACAAGGTTAGCATTGATGGAGGGCAGGCAATCTCCCTCACCTGGGCTTCCCTGTCCTGTAATGGGCATGGACGTCCCATAGGACTGATGAAAGAATGACACAAAGTACCTATTTAATAGGCTGGCTTTTTCCTGGGCATCAGTTGTCAGTTGTCCCATCTAGTTTAGCAGGGGTCCAATGTTTCCCTTGCTTTTCCTCCAGCTCTCCACATATCTGAAAAAGGACTTTTTATTGTCCTTGATGCTTGAACATAGTTGGAGTTCAGTTGCAGCCTTGGCTTTCCTGGTTTGATATAGATGACATGGTCAAATGGTCACAAACTCTTCCATGACCGATTCAGGCTGGATATAAGGAAGAACTTCTTTCCGGTCTGAGCCCCCTAGGTCTGGAATAGATTGCCACTGGAGGTGGTTCAAGCACCCACTCTGAACGCCTTCAAAAGACATCTAGATGTTTATCTTGCTTGATCCTATGATCCCTGCTGACTTTTTGCCCCTGGGGCAGGGGGTTGGACTCGATCTTCTGAGGTCCCTTCCACCCCTAATGTATATGAATCTATATCTAACTACAAGCTGAAACTTGCAAAACGTTTGTGATTTAAATTTTTATTAAAAAAAATTTATATAAATACAGGATTTTTGGTTATCCTCTGATCTAATTTTAATGGAATCAAAACTTCTCACCCTCAAAAAGGCTATATAAAGCCATCCATGTCTAAATACAGGCTTAGGAATATAAATACTTATTTTGTCAAAAGTCTGACATTGTGACTTGTTCATACTCATAGAATAAGAGGGCCTTTGTACACATGACTAAGGGCCCTTGTACATGAGGAAATTGACCCTTTTAGTGATTCAATTGCCCTTTTCTTGATTTAATTGTGTAACAGTATACATGTTCAGCAGCATGTTATAATTAGATTTCATAACAGTGTACACATTTGGAGGCAAATTTCAATTTGAATGACTTTTTTACATGGCAAAC
>NW_017729025.1:26859153-26863335 GCF_001723915.1 Gavialis gangeticus | reverse complement strand
TTCGGGTGGAAAATTACTCCACAGAGAATTAGAAGTAGGTAGTTCACTCCAGTTTACCTTTCTTCTGTCTGTGTCCACCTTAGGGTAGCCATTATAAAGCAGAAATCTACCTTAATAGCCACTCACTGTGTAAACTTTCCCACAATATCTGTCAATATCCCACATTTATCCATTTCTGATTCTGGTGTATTTTAACTCATATAGAAAACTGATGTGCATCTTTGTGAAGCCTTAAGGTACACACAGAAGTGGCAATTGTTGCCTAATTTGGGCCCAGAAAGCACTCTACAGCCATGACCGAACAGAAGTGCACAGCTGCAAAACACTTTAAAAGGACCCGATCCCACAAAAATATGAACCCTCACCGCATGAGGATTCAGATTAAGGCATTTCAAAACATAATGTCTTCACTAACTTGTATCTGCCTGCTTCTCAGTCTAAGAACTGTTTTGAGAATGGGAGGGGTGAAAGGGAGCAGAGGGAGCTCAGTCTGGGGGTTTTTCAGTCAGCACTGGAGGGTGGGGTAGGTGGACAGGGGAAGTGGGGCCTCCAATCCACCCACCTCCACCCTCCAGCACCAGCTGGAGAACCCCTAGAATGAGCTTCTTCTGCTGCCTTTCTCCGCTCCCATTCTAAAAACAGCACCCAGGCTGGGAGGGAGGAGGGGCCATTGCCAGGGGAAACCAGCTGTGGCTTGCAGCCAGCAGCTGGATTCCCCAACCCCCTCCCCCCTGGACCTAACAGTTAACTACTTTTTGGTTCGGGGGATCATTGTAACTCAGATTGCTTCCTGCAATGCATTATGAGCTACAGGGGGAGTTGCTCTTCTGTCTGCACCCTTAGGCTCCAAAGTCATTTAGATGCTTATAAAATATTCCCGCTGGTCATTATATTAAGTAGTCAAATTATGACAATATGGTGTGGCTGAGATTTTTTAAGTTGACATTCATGTTAATGGCAACTGGGCACCCAAACCCTTTAGGAAAGTTCAAGAGTATCAATTTAGAATGTCAACATGATAATTACCAAGTATACGTTGCCCAGTTGGATTACAATTTATAGTTTGTGTTGCTCTAGTGTCTGCCAGGAAGTTATAAGGATTCTTTGCTCCAGACCTAATATTCTACTTTCTCTGAGTATCTCTCAGAATTAACTACAGGTGTACCTTCCTTATGTACCCCTGCTTATGTTCTATTATGGTATGTTGTGCATTCTTTCTCTGCATACCTCCATTAGTATGCACGTTCAAAGGTTTGGGAGCAACTCACACCTGTTACACTGTTTGTGGGCCTGGGTTTTACTGTTTGGGGTTTAAGTTTGCAATTGTAAAGGGAAGGTAGATCAGAGTTTGTGTCCATCAGCCTGAAGTTATAGGCACATAAATGTTACTACTGCAAAGATATAAAAAGGTCACCAAAAGATGAGAACTCACTGTGACCTATGCAAAGTTCTGTAGTGCAGTGGCCCCTTGGGCAGATCTAGGATTTTGAAAAGGGGGGTGCAGATGGTGTAGTGTATCATCACATATAACAGAACTCATATTTTTCTAGCTGCTACTCCCACTTCCCCTTTACAAAATCTTGTGTCTGTCCACAACTGTCTGTCTTTAAAATCTAGGTATTAAAAACAACGGCCAGGTTCAAACTTAAGGACTTAACACCAACTGCCCAAATCTGCCCAGAAACCTGGAAAAACAAATTTTAATCAGGTTTTCTCAGTGGTACCAGATGACAGAACAAGGTGCAATTGTCTCAAGTTGCAGCAGGGAAAATTTAGGTTAAATACTAGGAAAAACTTTCTTATTAGGTGGGTAGTGAAGCACTGGAACAGGCTACCCAGAGAGGTTGTTGAATCTCCATCCTTGGAGGTCTTTAAGACCCAGGTAGACAAAGGCTTGGCTGGAATGATCTAGCTGGGGATGGTCCTGCTTTGAGCAGGGGGTTGGATCTCCTGAGGTCCCTTGCAACCCTACTTTTCTATCTTCTGTGATTCTATGAAACTGGATGTTTTATCTTTCTTGGGTACTGGCACTACAAATGAGGCCATGGACTGTTTGACTGTTTAATTACCCCCAATTTCATGTTGCTGATTTCTTTTTCTAAGTCTTAGACTCTTTTCCCAGTCATTCAGAAAAGGAAACTCCTTATGGAAATTTGCCTCCCATCTCCACCTGGTGGACATAATCAGGTCCAATTTTCCCTGTTAAAGTACAGCTGCATAATATGTACACATACATTCAGTAATAATGAGAACAATTTGGCAGTGCAACAACATAGTTCACCTCGCTTAGCCATTTGGGGTGTACACAGAAGTGACAATTTTCACCCGTTGTAGCCACAGAAAACATTTTATAGCCGTGACCAAATATAAGTGCACAGCTGCAAACAGCTTCAATAATAATCAATCAGGTGAAAATCTAACCCCTCATTACATAAGGGGTCAGATGAATATGTTTCAAAACAGAGCACATCTTCTGTAACTTGTGTCTGAGCTCCTAGCCTTGAGCTGTTTTCAGAATGGGAGGGGGGAAAGGGAGCAGAGGGATTTTGGTTAGGGGGCTTTTCAGCCCCCACTGTGAGGGTAGGGCAGTGTATTGGAGCCCCCCGAGGTGGGGGGCTCAAATTCACCCACCCCACCCTCCAGAGCTGGCTGAGGGACCCCTAGAACGAGCTCAGTCTGCTCCCTTTCCCCCTCCCATTCTGAAACAAGGACAGGCTGGGAGAGAGGAGGGGCCATTGCTAGGGTAAACTGAGTAAAGGCTGCAACCAGCATCTAGCTTCCCCTCCCCCTGCAACCAACAGTAAACTTCTGTTTGTTCCAAGGGTAACTCAGAGCGCTTCCTTAAGAGCATTTTCAATTACAGCTGGGAGCTGAACTTCTGTCTGCATCCAACAATTTTAAAAGGGCCTGTCAAAAGCAGCCTGAATCTTATTCTTCCTTGCTGGAATTAGTAGTATAATCTAGACCTTATACCAAGTGTCAGCAACCTATAGCCCATGGAGCCTTTGCATCTGGCCTGCAGAGCAGGGGGTTTCAGTGGTATTCAGCACCAGGGGCTTTGCCTGGTCTGCACCATGCTGCATTATCCTGCAACTGGGCAGCTGAGTGGCAGGAGGCTTTCCCATGCCACACTGTAACCAAGCAGAAGTGAGAAGCACCAGTCACAGTTTAGTCATAGTACTAGCCCGCCTAGGACCTAAGCTGGGCCATTCTGGCCCACCACCAATGAACGCTGCTGATCCCTTCCCTATGCCAGATGGCTGAACACACATTGTGATATCATACTAAAGTTTTGTTTCCACTAGGCTTGACTAGGTTTTCTGTGATAAAACCAATTTGCCTGTTATCCTATCTACAATGGACAACACCAGTTCTTCCTTAGTCCTTTCCTTCGCATTTTGCTCATCTCAAGTTTACCAGAACCACATTACAGAGCAGCAAAGAAGGCAGAACTCTATAGAGTCCTGGTAAATTCTCTATAAGATCCTTACGAGTGTCTTATCTCAGTTTTGCAGGTATTCTTTTCCTGTAGGATGCTAAAACCTATTGTGAGGATTATCTGCCTAGGAAGGGCAATTGTAGTAGATTCTGTTAATGGAGAAATAGCATATTGTGCTGTAAATAGTTTCATAGTTATAGTTTCATAGTTCCTAGGGTCAGAAGGGACCTGAGTAGATCATCTAGTCCAACCCCCTGCCATGGCAGGAAATAGTACTGGGGTCAAAAGACCCCAGCAAGGTGTTTGTCTAACCTCCTCTTAAAAACCCCCAGGGTAGGAACCAACACCACTTCTCTTGGAAGTTGGTTCCAGACCATAGCTGCCCTGACCATGAAGTAGTGCCTCCTGATATCTAGCCTAAACCTACCCTCTGCCACCTTGTGACTGTTATTCCTGGTCACTCCTGGCAGTGCTCGGGGGAACAGTGACTCCCCCAGTGCCTGCTGATCCCCCCTGACTAGTTTATAACAGGCCACGAGATCCCCCCTCAGCCTTCTCTTTTGAAGGCTGAACAGGTTCAGGTCCCGTAGCCTCTCCTCATAGGGCCTGACCTGCTCTCCCCAGAACATGCGAGTGGCCTTCCTCTGGACCCTCTCGATGCTGTCCACATCCCTCTTGAAGTGCGGCGCCCAGAATTGGATGCAGTACTCCAACTGCGGCCTGACCAGTGCCGCATACAGGGG
>NW_017729025.1:26858390-26859048 GCF_001723915.1 Gavialis gangeticus | reverse complement strand
GACTGGCCTATAGTTTCCCAGGTCCTCCTTCCTCCCTTTTTTGAAGATGGGAACCACGTTGGCCCTCTTCCAGTCCTCCGGCACCTCTCCATAGCACCACGAGTGCTCGTAAAGCCATGCCAGGGGTCTTGCAATGACCTCAGCCAATTCCTTTAGAACTCTAGGGTGACCAAATGTACATAGTGGTCTGAGAAGTTCAAGTAATAGAGTGAGTCTTGATGGAGCTGAGCCCTTACCTACTTACAACTAGAATTTTAGTTTTTGGAGGAGACTAATTTTAATATGGAAAGAGACCAAAGACAAAGAAGAAAGGTTTAAGTATTGCAGCAGTTAGTCACCCAAGCAAGATTGAAAGCAGCCAGAGGCAGGGATCTGAATATAGGGAATATAACCTTATATAGAGGATGCCAGAGAACTAGGCTAGAAAGAATATATGTTAAAGAAGTGGCATCTACATCTTGTGGATGTGTAGCAGAGGGGCAGAAGTTTCAGATCACTATCTAGTGAGAGTTACTTTGAATCGGGCATCAGGAACCATTTTTGGTCCAGGAGTCTGGATATTGAATCCCAAATTGTTTTAGTGAGACAGTAAGAGTACAAAGGCAAAGGAGGCTTACTCCCAATGGAAAGGAGGGGTCATCACTAAGGAGGACTATTC
>NW_017729025.1:26849185-26857033 GCF_001723915.1 Gavialis gangeticus | reverse complement strand
GACCCCAGTACTCTTTCCTGCCATGGCGGGGGGTCGGACTAGATGATCTGCTCAGGTCCCTTCCGACCCTAGAAACTATGAAACTATGAACTATGAATTTCTCACAGATCTTAGATAAACTGAAAAGGTAGCAGATTTTTATCCCGCTTGGAATCACAAGAAGAAAAGAAAACAGGATATTAAGGCTTTCTTTTTACTTTGATCAAAGCAACAGAGATGAGGAAGGGCAATACAGCCAGTTGCATAAGTGGTTGCAAGTATAAGCTAGTAAGCATTTGAGACTAAATGGGAGCAATGTATGAATGGAAGAAGAGATCAGATGTATTACTCAATGGAGTTGCACAGAGAGAAATTAGAAGCAGCAGTTAATTATGAAGCACTTGCTGGAAAGAAAAAGACGGTGATGAAAATTAAAATGTTTACATTGGAGAAAAGTTGGAGGGTAGCTGCAGAATATGGGAAAGGGGATAAATATGGTGGCAGTTTTGTATAGGATGGAAGGAAAGGAAAATTGAGAGACATAAATGACTTTCAAAATGGAAGGAAAGTTTAAAAAAAAAACTCTGATGATTTACTGTGGATAGTCCTACTGAGATCTGTTTTCAAGCAATTGGGAGGAAAAGTTACAAGGAATAGATGGAGAAGAAAGGATGGAAGAAGATAAAGATTGGGTTTATACATTGCTGTCATCGTTAAACTTGCCAAAGATTACTGGAGATGAGAGTCAGGGGTGATAGGACCTATGAATGTCAAAGAAGTGGAAGAGGCAATAACATCCCTAAGAAGTGACCTATTAAATCAAGGAAATGTGCAAAAAATCTTTTAACCAATGGCTATTAATATTGATAAGAAAAAATTGGTGGAAGAATATGAAGACTGCATGTTTTGTGGGGGGAAGGAGGAGGTATTATGGAATACTTATGGCAAGGCTCAAGAAAGGGAAAGTAACAGGGATATCTGTGGCTTATAGATAGATGAATGTATATATACACAATTCTAAAATTAAGTGACAGTTCACTGAGGGGGAGAATGCAGTAACTGGGTTAAGAAGTTGTGCTCTATTCTGATGCATAGTTTTGATTGGAATTTTATACTGTAGGGATTTGGGGATATATATAAAAGAAATCAAGTGGGGAAACTGTGGTACATATTTGTTCATAAAAATACTAAACATTTTTCATAGTCTCCACAGCACCCAGTGACCCAAAGCAACATGAGGGGTTATGTGCCCCAAGTATTAGTAAAACAAGTTTAAAGTCTCATCTATAGGAATCCTACTATCCTACACATGCCCCTTTGGAGAAAAAAGAGATACCAGCATTGTTCTCTCTTTATTTTCTCCCCTTGTAAGTACCCCCACAACTCTTCCATCATAGTCAGTACTAAAGGATGGGACATGGTCAAAGCCAAAGGACTGGAGAAAGTTTATAACAGTCACTTGTGTTGTGTATGTAATACACTGGTCCTGTACATATGATCATGTCTCCCTCTAATGGCTGGTTTGAGGAACTACCCAGGCTATTTCTGTATCTTCAGGCAAAGGACTTCTTCCTTATCTCGGTCCCCAGCTTAACCAGCGTGGAGACAGTAAACATGTGTGGCCAGAATCTGTTGAATGTAGCATTTTGTTTCTGTGCAGTAGTGTAAGGTGGATGGCACATGACTTCTCCTACTTATTTTTATAATCAAAGCATAACAAATGTTATTTGGTATCCTGGGGCTAATGGGACAGATGGAATCCATCACCAGGAAATGGGAGCAATACATGAGCTGCTTTCAGTGTTTGAGGCACATGCATGTACACCGTCAGCTTCCTCTTTCTGGGCCAGTTTTTATTCCTAGCTATACTACTGTCAGTCAGAAGTCAGTGAAGTTACTCCAGGTTGATACTAGTGTAATAGAGAGCAGAATTTGGGCCCCACTGTCTTACTGGCATGCATATTATTTATGTTTTGATTTATTAAAACTGCATGCCTCCAACCCTCTGGGAACACATGCAATCAGTATAAAAACCAATTAATACAACACAAAATTGACTAAAAGTAAGCTCAGAAATTCCCTACAACTCACATATAAAAATCCATTGAGTCAAGTTACCAGCTTCAAACTGCAGCCTGATCAGTAGGTAGATCTTTATACTAAAGGATCCTAAAGTTATCAATTTGGGATTTATTTTAACTATGGGGAGCTGAATGACAGAACTGCTGCTCCAGTCCCTGAAAATGCCTATTCGTTAGTCTTCATTTTCCATCAAACTATTCAGATCTGGAAACTGTTAGCTGTAAAGCCCTTGTTGAGCTCAGTGGCTGGGAGGGTTCTCACTAGTCTAGCCTTGAACCAGGGTCACACACAAAGAAATAAATACTGTATCTGATGTTATCCATGCTAAGACTGATGTAAACAAATTTCATGTACCAAAACATAGGCCAATAACCCGTCAAGGTCTATACCTGAATAAAATGATATTGCACAATTGGTGAGGTCAGCTTCGGTGCCTGTCAAGCCCTGGCTATCACCAGATGCAATTTGCTGGTCTTAATGGACCAGTTAGGATGTATTTATTTTACTTTAAACAATACTATTCATTTCAGTCATTCAAGAGATTACAAGTTCATCCATCTCCCCAAACTCAGTAACACCAAGTGGCATTTTTATGGCTCTTCAGTTCAAGCCTGACTTCATATTTACTGTGAAAAGGGGCCCCAGAGAGAGCCATACACTTTGAGACCTGGGCACTGTAGGGATGAAACTAAAGGAATAATTCAATACAGGCCTACACCGGAGAGAGAGATTTTCAGTGCAAGGCAAAGATTTCATAGGTAATTAAAGATATGCAGCTGTGTCACCTAAAGTGGAAATATGTCAATCAAATGCACGTTAGAAGTAACCCCATAGCAAGTAATGCATCTCATCCTACTCCACATGGTGAATTAGGACCTATACTTAGAACTCTGTTGTATGGGAGCACAATGTTTAATAGGATGCGAACTAGAGCTGGAGCTGTGGAGCTGAGCTATGATCCATATTATGGTAATGAGGACCTCAGTGGCCAAGAAAACCAGTACTTTTGGCAGAGGCAGGAGAAGAGAAATCCTCAGTACTCCACTACCTACTTCCCAGAAAGCTACACTGCACAGCTGACCATCTGCTAGCGTCTCTCCTACCTTCCCTCATGTAGGACAAAGCCCAGAACAGATATAAAGACTATAACTGAGCTAGTTAGTTGTTCCCGAACTCCTCAAGAATGTTAAATTAGAGGGTATTTTGTAGATTTCTAACTGGAAAGGCCCAAATAACAATCCGATTAATCTCAACACAATAAAGCCTTTAATCTAACATATATCAGCAAATTCCTATTTCTCCATTTTCTAACAAAAATAACAACACTTTTGTTGCCAGTGCATTAATAAGATCCTATTTCTCCACTGGAGACTGAATCAAACCTTTGTTCTTCACAGCAAAGGATTAAGAAGGTTGCTATTTTGGTAATGAGATGGGGTAGAGGTACTTACATTGCAGCCGGGATTCAGACTGGATGCCTGAGAAGGAAATAAACTCTGTTACCTCAAATGAACTTTATTCTCATAATCGGTATATTAAGCTCAGTTAGTGTGATGCATATAATTAACAATAAAAGGAAAGACTCTTTATGAATAATTACAGTTTGATAGTGTTTAAACTCATTTGCAAAATGTGCACAATATTGTGTAGAAAGCCAGAAATGCAGATTATAAAATATCCACACCAAAAAAAAAAAAGAAAGAAAGAAAAATCACTAACTTTCTAGGTAGTTTATTGGTCAACTACTTTTTTTTTCATGCCAGACCTAATTTCTTCTGGATGTCTCACCTCATTGAACAGTTTGTCATGGAAAAAATGTCATAAAAACAGCCCAAGGAAGAAAAAAAGGTGTCAGAAAAACAGAACGTGGATGAGGATACTCACAGAGCACTCCAAAAGGAATATCAGATCCTAGGATGTAGCTTCAGATGGTATGGTCCCATCTAAGTGCCCAAAATGACTGAGAAAACTGTTTGTGAAACTGGAAACAGAAGCAGTGACCTGTGAAAATGAAAGCAACTTTATGAAAATATTAGTCATGTCAAAAATATGCTGTTTATAGCTATAACAACATTTTTGTGCTTGGCTAAACCAACATATTGTGTATATAAAGTTGTTGCAAGTAAAACATTTCTAAAAGGTTAGAGTAGGTAGGCCAGTGTGGTTGGAAGTTGGCACAAATTTAAAATTACATAGGGATTAACTTTTTGCACTTAGAAATGGAAATATTTAGATGTAGGACATACTCCAGAGGAGGTCCAAACTTCTAAATAAAATGTATTATTGCGAAAAATCTGGGAGTATCCTTTGATTTACGAAATGTAAACAGAAGCCAATAGTAGCCTGAATATTTTACAGACATTCTACCTCTCAGCAGACTGTTAACAGCACAAAAGGGTTTGAAAATATGCTATAAATTAAATAATTTATTATACTGCATCTCTTACCTAATAGCATAGTGCACTTTAGTTTTAATTTTCTTTCAAAACCATTAAAAAAACAGAAATGGGCAGGATGTTAGAAACAAATCAACCAATTGGTCTTTTTTTTTGTCCCATGGGATATTTGCTTTATACGTGATACAATGTCTTTCTCCTCTCTTTATCAGGGAAAGAGTTGACAAACAGGAGGACAGGGCATGGAAAATTCTGTAAGTATTTAGATATCTCTTGTGTTCCTGGTATTGGATTGCAGTATTTGTTTTTTTCTAAATTATAGAAGAAGACATGAAGTTGTGTTTTTAAGTTACATTTGCAAGTAAGGCTTTACTTAAACACATGAGTTATGGGGATCAGTACAGGGTTAGTGGGGTGAAGTGTGCAGGAGGTCACACTAGTAGGCCTAACTTTAAGAAGGGATGTATGCTTTTAGCTGGAATTTACACCCCTTCTCTCTAATATGCAATTCAGCAAAGTCCTACCTCAATGTTTGTGGGCACACGAAGTCTGAAGCATCTCAGCACATATCACTGTGTTCTAACTCTTACATGAGAATGGACCCAGGCATTTGAAGAGCACAGCTAGTGGGCATGCTCAAAAATCAGATGCCTATGCTAGCATGTGAATATGACCCAAGGCTGTTTTGGGTTCGCAAACTAAGTGTCCTTATTTCCAAGTCCTGTGAAGGGCCAGATGCGGTGGAACCACTCAAGCCATCTAATTTTTACCCATGAGGGCAAGGGCACTCAGCTAGCGAGCAAGAGACCAGGGTTCTAAGCCTCATTGTGATGGGCCCTGAGCTTCCTTTTCCTCTTACTACTCCCAGGAAAGTGCCCTACCCATCAGGCTATGGCCTGGGCTAGGCTGAAGATACCCAGCTCCCTTCCTGTTGAAGCTCATCCACATTGCTGCTAAGTAGGGGTGTACGAAGCTTCAGTCACCAATTCAATTTGGAGAAGACTCAGCCAGATTCGGCAGCTGAATCATTAAATCTGAATCAAATCGGGAGACCCACAAAAAACTCTGAATTGATTCAAAGCATCTGAAAAGATTTGGCAATTCGGAAAAGGCAGTCTTGTGGGGAAACAGAAACTGAGAAGGACAGGGGAGGGGAAGGAGGGGAAAGACTGCTCTGATACTGACATCTGTATCTGGCCAGTAACTGTGATCTTTCCCTGAGTTCCCTTCCAATCACAGTGCCCTGGGGCAGGGACGTAGAAACAGCATATAAGGCTCTGTGTGAAGCCTGTCTGTCCCTTCTGTGAGCTGTTTGCCTGGATGCAACAGCATGTGAAAACTACTGGCTTCAGCAGTTGGCTTCATAGTCAGCCTCTTCACTCTTTTGCTAGTCTCTCTATCTAGTCTCTTCTATCTAGTAAAAAGATAGAAGATATAGTAAGCAGATAGAAGAAGATACAGGAAGAAGATATAGTGAACACAGAAGATATATTGCACACACACACATATATATTAAACACATACAATATATATTACACACACATACACAGATTTTCCAGCACAGCAAACATTATGAGGTGTGCTGGAAAGGCAGGTACCAGGTCCTTTACCAGGGGAGTGACAGGGGCTAGAGGGGGTAGGGGAAGATCTGCAAGTTCTCCTCCACCCAAACCTAGATGCACCCTCTTCCCTAGCAGCCATAAGGCTTCTGATGCTAGTGGGACCAAGAAGGTGGGAGCAGTACCTGTCCTTGCTCCTGCGCCACCTCCACTAACACCAGAAATAACCACCAGCACCAGCATAATAGTCTTGTCCACCCCAATTTCAGCTCCCAGCGTGAGCCTCCCAGTGCCAGAGGAGGAGCTGGATCTGAAACCAGCAGAGTTCAGTGCCATAGCCAGGGAAATTCTGGGGAAGGAGGGGGATGAGAGTGTATGCTCCACACCTCTCAAAGTTCCCCTAGAGGCAGGTCTCCTTCTCCAGAAGGCACCTCGGAGGAGGTTGTGGGGGCAGGTGGTTCAGCATCCCCTGTCGTTGTGCCGCTGCCAACTGAGGAGGGGGATAAGGCAGGATCCCCACCCTCGACCCAGAAGCAGGGGGGGAGTGTAGTATGGGATCATTTTGAGTTCACAGATGATCCCATGTATGCTACCTGCCAGCCTTGCCAAAGGCAGATCAGCTAGAGCAAGGAGGTAAAACACTTCACCACCATAGCAATGCTACTGCATCTCAGAAGGCAACACCCCCTTACCCTTGCTCCTCAGTCTGGACCCAGTGGGATTGTGCCCAAAGGGAAGACCTGCTCTCTCTCCAAAGTCCATGTCCCCACAAAGCAGAGGCAGACCACCCTGGAGCAGTGAGGGAAAGCTGCAGACAAAGGGGGGCACATTACAAGGGCAAGTGAGGTCACCCAGAGCATTAGGGAGATGTTTGCTGTT
Organism: Gavialis gangeticus; assembly: GCF_001723915.1. NCBI lineage: Eukaryota > Metazoa > Chordata > Crocodylia > Gavialidae > Gavialis > Gavialis gangeticus. Next base: position 26,850,138 of record NW_017729025.1, on the reverse strand, counting down.
GATGGCCAGCCCTTCTCCTTAGTTGAGTGGCTAGGGTTCAGGCAGCTCATGGCACTCATGGCCCCATCCTCCCAAGTGCCCATATATACCACCTTTAGCAGGACAGTAGTGCCCTCCCTGTATGAGGCATGCAGGAAGTACTTGAGGAAGGAGCTGCACAAGGCATGCCCACAGCTAGCCTTACACTTCACCTCTGACATCTGGAGCAGCCGGGGTGGCGACCATGCCTACCTCTCCCTCACAGGGCACTGGTGCAATCAGTCAGGCCGTCGGTGGGCTCTCCTTCAAGCCAAGGTGCTGGATGAGTCCCACACAGCAAGGGAGATCATGGTGGCTGTGAACTGCATGGTGCAGGGGTGGCTTGTTGGGCAGGGTGAGCTCACCCATGGGTTCATGGTCACCGACAGTGGGGCCAATATGGTCACGGCCACCCTTGATGCCAACTTTGTTGGCATCCGCTGTGTGGCACAAAAGCTGCACTTCATAGTCAGGGACACCTTGGAAGGGTGCTGGACAGGGCTGCCAGTGATGGTGCCATCACTACTACCCGGCTGATTTCAAAATGCAGGAAGATGAAGGGCTGCTTCCACCACAGCATCAAGGGGGGCAAGATACTGTGGGAGAAACAGGCAGAGCTGAGCATCCTGCAGCACAAAATCATGTAGGATGTGGAGACTCGGTGGAACTCCACATACCTGATTCTCAAGAGGCTAGTGGAGCAACAGAAGGCCATCCATGAAATGGCCTTGCTTGGGGAGATTGGGATCAATGGTCCCCTTATCAGAGCTAAGTGGGATACCATCTCCCAGATCTTGGTGGTCCTCAAGCTCTTCCTCAAGGCCACCAATACCCTCAGTACTAGCGATGCCCTCCTCAGCCAGGTGATCCCTGTAGTGAGGGAGCTTGAGAACCAAATGGAGAAGTTCCAGGGGATCAGTGTTCCTGGCTGGGGC
>NW_017729025.1:26843614-26844185 GCF_001723915.1 Gavialis gangeticus | reverse complement strand
GCTGTCACCAGAGGTGCAGGCACTGATGAAGCGGCTGAAGGAGGGCATCAAAAAATGGCTGGATCCATTGTGAAAAGTGGTTTGTCAATTCCCTTTGAGGATCAGGCCTGAGAGATTGAAGACAGAGTGGCTTTCTTGTGAGAAATGTGCCCCCCACAGGTAGCTGAGTATTCTTGTCTGTAATAGATCAGATTAGTATGTTGGCAGGTTCTGTATGTCTTGTCATGGCGTGGTCTGGATCCATTCAGTGTGTTTTGGGCTATAGAAAGTTGGCTTCTGGTGATGTGGTTAATGAGGTTCAGTGCTTGTTTGAATTTACAAACCACTTTTCATAGATGAGCCTATGAACTTCACCAACCTCCTGGATCCAAAAACTCATGGACTCAGTACAGACACTGGATTTATGACACACTACAACCTACCTGATACCTGACTTTCCAGGTACACTTTTACCTACTACATCTCCCTTCCCCCTCCCAGCCCGTCCCTCACCCCCTGAAAGCTCAATTTACTTTTTCACTGACTGGCTTTCCTGCATTGCATGCCAGCCTCTGGCTTCTTCACTATTCAT
>NW_017729025.1:26838370-26838614 GCF_001723915.1 Gavialis gangeticus | reverse complement strand
AGTGGGGCCAATATGGTCACGGCCACCCTTGATGCCAACTTTGTTGGCATCCGCTGTGTGGCACAAAAGCTGCACTTCATAGTCAGGGACACCTTGGAAGGGTGCTGGACAGGGCTGCCAGTGATGGTGCCATCACTACTACCCGGCTGATTTCAAAATGCAGGAAGATGAAGGGCTGCTTCCACCACAGCATCAAGGGGGGCAAGATACTGTGGGAGAAACAGGCAGAGCTGAGCATCCTGCA
>NW_017729025.1:26824624-26833370 GCF_001723915.1 Gavialis gangeticus | reverse complement strand
ACATGCTAGGACCAGGACCCAAAGGGGAGTCAAAGGGCCAGGGGCCCACCAAGAGGAATGCCCAGAGAAAGAGGCTCAAGATTCTGACTGGCCTGAAGGTGGAGCCAGGACCTAAGGGGGAGCCAAAGGTCCCAGAAAAGGGACCACAGCTGGAGGGGGTGAAGGATGCAATCTGTGAGGCATGTTCCATGTTCCACTCCTAGATATCAGGGGCCTAAATGGGCAGCCTCCCACCTAGGTAACATCTGAATCAGTTTTCTATCAAGGCGTGGCAAAACAAACAGGGATGGGTGGTTGGCCCAGAAAAAGGTGGACTGGCAGAGATCTAACCAGCACTGGGAAGGCCACCTGCTACAGGTTACCATCCCTGCTGGTTTCATCCCGCTCTGCCTTAACACACACACACGAAGTCACACGTCACAAGTTTTGCTTTGAACAGTTTGAGGTACAGTTTCACAGAAACCCCTGCACCTATCTCCTTGAAACTTGTCAGGCTTCATGCCCTCACAAGGGGCTACCATCCCTGCTGTTTTCATACCAATCTGCCAAAATGACAAAGTTATAGGTATTCAGTGATTCCCCATTAGTCTATGGCTGAATCACTGAATCTGTCCAAATCAGCACCGAATCTTTCGAAGCCAATTCGGTCAAATCAATTCATGACTGTGACCCAAATCTCCTAATCGAATCACTGTCCTCTGAATCGGCCAAATCCAAATCAAATACTTTCCTATTCACACAGGCCTACTGCTAAGCATGGAAAATTCAAGGAGCAAGCAAGAGGAAACTAGACTCTGCATCCTAGTGAGAAAACCTGGGTTGGAGACAATCCTGGTCCCAAGTCCTAGTGCTGTTTATGCAATAAGTATTTACTGCTCCCTCACTCCCACTAGAAAGCCTTCCTCACTGGGTTAAGAGGTCAGGCTTGCTCTTGCTCACTCTTCTTGTGGCTCCATGAGCCTCACTTCATGGATGCACAATGGATCAGCTTCCACAGGAGGGTGCCCTCAGCCTAGCCCAAGCCTATATCTTGGTGGTCATGGCACTTTTCTGGCAGGCAGCACAGACACAAGTCACAGAAGAGGCTCGTCTTTGAAACCTCTTCATCCCTCATGCAGTAAGGGCTCAGATTTTCACCGGATGCCATTTTTGAAGCAGTCTGCAGCTGCGCACTTGACATAGATATAGGCCACTTTCCGTGGCCAGATCAAGCAAAAACTGTCACTTCTGTCTGCACCCAAAACTCTCCAGAAAGAACAAGCTATCCGTGTAATTTATAATAAAAAAATACATAGGCACCGAAGCACTGCAATTGGTATTCTCTGTAAGAGCACAGGCAGCTGAAACAATTGCAGGCAAACCAAAATACCCCCTCCATATTTTTAAGCACAGTAGACTGTTTGTTTTTTAATAGTTTCATTTTCATATAGTAGAAAAAATATACACTTGTTCCTTGGATGGTAAATTTTTAGGTCTTTCTGGACCTGAACCTGTAGTTGGACCCAAGTAGTTACAACCTTAAAAGTTCTACCCACATATGGTTGGAGAAGTGAGGAGTAAAACTGTACGTGCAGGTTTTTACCCAGTTCTCATTTCCCTTCCTAGCAAAAAAATCACCAGATAGCATTTCCAGGTATGTTTACACCAATACACAGGCCTGCCTAAAGTCTGCTCTCTAGCCATAACCCACTAACCATTAACATTAAAACACTAAGCTTATCCTTTGGCCATCAGATTTGAGGCCAAGCTTCTCCACCCTCCTCCCCCACCAATTTCTGCCTGCAATATACACTGAATGCTCCCTTTAGCTAAGCAAGATGAAAAGCAGAGGAACTGCAATAGTGGCTGTTCTGCATCCCATGTCCTGCCTCTACTGTCTGTAATCAAAATGAAGTATAGGAAGAGAGTAAAGTAGTGGGAGTGATTTCTAGAAGGGCTCCATTTGAGTTTTGTGTTTCTCTCCAGTGCAGCCCTTTTAGGAATCTATCAAAAGGACAGCCTGCTACTTGTCTCTCTTGTACTCTGCATTTGCAAAGCAGCAAGGTAATGCAGTTAGGCTGGGGCAGCTTGTATAGCTCACAGTAGCTAAGGGTGAGCCTGAGACTAGCCCCAGATACAAGTATAAACATACTTTTCCCCACTCCTGTTGAGCTGCATTTTCATGAACAGATTAACTGATTTTGATAGGAAAGCTCCACAAGTAGGATAAAAACATCACTATCCAGCCCTCAACACTGTTTTTAAAAAGTACAACCAAGTTTGTATCAACTATTGCTTTCATAAATCTAGAAATATATTTTAAGCATTATAAACTACAAGGAGTTCTAAACTTACCTTAAATGATTTTTGATCATACAATCAGTACATTGTACATTTATATAACTAAAATCTTAATGGCAACAGCCTGTGGTATTATAAAAGCTCATGCACAAGGATATCAAAGTCCTCTGCAACCACTGGTGAAATAAGCCTCCCCATTTAGATGAAAGAGAAAAATAAATATTACTATTCCCATTTCACAAACAAGAGAACAGAGAAGGAATTTCAAGACCAACTTCCTGGATGCCGTATGTCAGACATCTTGGGACTATTTGTCCCTGAGCATTCATAATGCAAGTTAAAGTCAAAGGAGCTGCAGGTGCTCAGAGCTGCTGAAAATGAAATTGTGGGCTTGTCAAAATGGACAGCCAAAATTAGAAGCCATTTTTTAAAATAGAAGCCCACTGAGGATTAGAGCCTAGATTGCCTGACTTCTGGACCTAGCATGGACACAAACCATTGACTACAGGACTTTTTCCTTTGCTTCCTCTACTCCTCTGCAGTGAAGTGGAGCCACAGGGAAGGGGTTTTTAGCCTTCAGTGGTCCTTTATACTATGTTAAAAATATGGTTTCTTTAACGTTTCCTTTTTCAAAAGTGGTAATATAAACTAACTGAGTGTGCTCTTAGGAGAGCTATTGGCAGAGATATGTGGCAGTTCACTGCCAAACCTCATCTTTGGCATGTAGAAATAAACAGACTGTGGTTCTGCATAAAGACAAAACTTTTGGAAAGGATTTAGAATATTTCTCATAACAAAACAGGGGGGGTAGGTTTTTTCTGAAATTCAGAATATACCACAGAATACCAATCCAATCAGAAAATGTTTTGAACTCTTTAATTATGAGCTGAGTCCCTTAATTTAAAAAATAAAAACAATTAAATGCTGGAGGCTGGCCATGTCCTGATTCTAAGCTACCCTGTACATTAAGATAATAATCAATATCATTTTCATACCACTTTGATGGTTCAAAGCACGATACAGATACTTATACTTAAGACTCACACCACCATGGTGAAATAGGTACATCAATATTGCTGTCACCCTTACATACAGTGAAATTAAGGATGAAAGATAATATGGCATGAGGAATCCATGGCAAAGCCAGCATGAGTACTTTGCTGTTACTTTTAGCCAGCCTGTGCCCCTTGATCCCTTCCACAAACAGAAAAAATTACAAACATCTAGGCATGAGCAGTCAATCCTAGTCTTTAGTATGAAAATAAGCTCATTAATATTTAAATATAAGGACTGAAACAGAGAAGCAGCTCCAGTTAATTGAGACTATTTTGAAGATTATGAGGGAAATTCAACCATATTATTAGACACCTGCATTAAAACGCACTGATGCCATCACCTCTCACCTTCTAGGATTTCAAAAAGAGGGGCAGCACCTACAAACTAACACCAGCAAGCCAGGCTTATTATATTTGGTGACATCATAACATTGCCTGATGCAGTCTTTTAGAACAATTGTAGTTGTATGGATATACATGAGAAAGCTTTTAACTCCTGTCCCTTCTAATCTTACTACTCTACGTGTTTGTATGTGACACCAGAAACATCCAAACCGTAAATCCACTTTGTCAGCACCTGGAAAGTGATGCGCCCTTTCCCACAAGCCTGATTAAGAGAATTGATTATCAGAATAATTTAGACACTTTGTATTCTTTCTCTTGTTATTATTTCTATAATTTCAAGGTCCTGCTTAGTTTTGCCTTATTCCACCTTTCTGATCTCTTTTGTATGTTTATGTCCTCATGTGTTTCTATTTCTCCCTTACATCCTTTTCAAATTTGCTGTTTCCCATGGTTTTATATTTCTGCTCTTTTTGCTCTGGCCCATAATTTGGACAGCTCCCCAAACACCCAAAAGGCCTCCGCTGTGCAAGTAGCAACAAGTTTCAGTTAACAACCAAGGCATAACAACCAGGGGCTATACCGTGGGCGGAAATGGCAGCAGGGGTGGTAGCAGGGGCCAGGCTGATTGTGATGGCTCAGTCAGCAGTGGCAGCAGCTATCATCTTTGTACTCCCTTTAAGTGGACACCTGGGGCTAGTGCTCCAGTTGTCCACTGCTCATTACTCTATTACTTAGCAACCTATTAAAACACCTGAGGCAGTTCACACTTCCCAGAGCTGTTGTTTCAAGCTCACTGGGCATGTCTACATGTGCAATTAATGCAGAGCAATAAACTCTGTTTTAAATCGCACCAGAATATACTGGTCCCAGAAGTGCCATTTGAACACGTGACCAGGACCACAGCACATTGAGCCAGGTCAAAATAGCCCCATCCAGCAGTAGGTGCAGGAAGTCAGCTTGCCAGCCCAGGGCTGCTCTGACCTGGCTCAATATGCTGCAGAGGGGTTGGCTGGGGCATGAGGGTGCTCCAGTATGGGGCTAACAAGCAGGCATCCCTTGCACTGAAGCACCCTCATGCCCCAGTGAGTCGGGTCAGCGTCTACATGTTCACTGCTGCACATGAAAAAACTCTGCAGCAGGATAGTAATTGTATTTACACATACTAACCTGCTGTTGAATTTATTAGTTTCCTGCAGCCTAACAGGGCCACATATATAGATGCCAAGATGTTTACTACAGAGCTAATTAGGCAACTCCGCAGTAAGTGTCTTGTGTAGACGTGCCCTTTGCTGACTAAATAAGATACCATTGATTACACTCAGGTCCCACCTTCAAGCATTTCTTCATAACCATGAATACCATAAACTTTTTTTTTCTTAAATGAAAGCCAACACTTTTATAAAATCATGCGACTATCAGCACTGGAGTTTCAGGAGCCCCTACCATAATCCTGCCCTGGACATTGTCAACGTAATCGTTCTGAGAAAAAGGATATACCTGTGCTTACTTGCATGTCCGTCCAGCAAAGCTAAATAGTTGACATTTTTTCAAGAACATCACTGCAATTTGCAGTGGTTAGACCCAAGGCATACAGAATTTCACTAAAGAATGTACCAGTATCTGGTTATATAAAGGACCTTGGTTAAAATACACATAAACTCCAAATACCATTTGGGCTTGGCATTTAGATTTTTTGTTTTGGGGTTTAAGTGCCAATTGCATCCTGAGAAAAGTGTTGGGGGAGAGGAAAGCGGTGGGGTGGAGGAAACAATGGTACAGATCCACTGACAAAGCTCAGGGCCATTTATTGTTATGATATCAAAACAAGCAGCAGTTTTGTATAAGATTAAAAGCTGACTCCTAATTATAATTAAGTTGTTTTGTCATGTTTCACCCACATGGGTTTTAAGTTTAAAATATATTGTATTATTTTCCGGTACTAATTCTTCTAATCTTTTATGTCTAAATCTAAAAGTAACCACAAAACTAACATTTCTAGTCAAACTTTTCACAGTTTCCCCACCAAGGTTAAGTATTTTATCTGCAAAATAATAGGAAGTATTTCTTCCAAACTGATTGTTTTATTATTACAGTTTTGCTTGGGACTATAAACATCTATGGTGATATTGTAAAGAAAACACCGATCGGCATTCTGTAGGACCAAATTTCAGGCACAATTAGGTTGAGAGGTTTTGGTAAGAAAAGGGCTTTGTCAAAGGTAGTCTCAGGAAGGCATGTGACATGTACACATGACAGAACTGTCATGATAAAACTAAGCTTCCTAGAACAATTTGCCATGATCAAACTAAAATACATTGGAGGTGGTCTAAGTTGCCATGCTCAAACAAAATTTGACATGAAAAAAGTGAACGTGTACACAGTGACGCCATTATGCTAGTCAAATGGTGATTTTTCATCACTCTTCGTCACATGTACATGGTTAATCATGACATGTACAGGTTTCCCTCACGTTATGCAGGTTCTGTATGTGCAAATTCACTCTTATGCGATAACCCTTTTTATACCAAACATTCATTATATGCAAAGTAAATTCACTCTTCTGCGATTGGTGCAGTGGAAGTCCACAGTCAGCTGCTTTGTGTGGTGCATTGTGGGAGTGACAGTACAGTCGAGGTCAAGTGGGAGGGTCAGTACAGTTGAGGTCTTGAAATGTGTTACATTGTAAAGTGGGTTCCCTTTATGTGAGTTCAAGTTATGTGCCATTTTCCAGGAATGCATGTACAGCATAAAGTGAGGGAAACCTGTACAAGAGCTCTAAGTGAGGTTTTTTTGGCTATCTGATGGCTAGGCAGTTTAGGCAATAGTGTAATTGTCATTGGCAGTCCCTCAATATGAGGATGACAGTTTTCTAGTAAATAGGGGAGTCATTGGTGACTCTACAGATGACTGAAGAGGCCAATATGAGATCAGCATGTTCAACTGCAGACACAACAAAAAAGTTCCAGGAGAAAGGAGTGGATCCTGGTGATGTCAGGTCACAGCTCCTTCCCTTTGTCTCCCTTTCATCTAGCCACCTCCAAAGTGAGGCAAGTTTGCTCAAAATAATCAATACGTGATCACACATCATGGCACCGCTGGGGATGATTCAGTGCTCGAGTCCCTCAGGCATTGATGTTAATATAACATTTGTTCAGACTGACCTTCAAAGTGTCCTCAAATCTCTTCTTTTCTGCACCTCTACAGCAGTGACCACTGGCGAGTTGGGAGTTTGTCAGGCATCTTTATGATATGTTTGGTTGAATGGAGCTAGTACCACCAGGAGTGGATCCTGGTGATGTCAGGTCACAGCTCCTTTGCTTTGTCTCCCTTTCATCTGTCCACCTCCAAAGTGAGGCAAGTTCACTCAAAATAATCAATACCTGGTCACACATCATGGCACCAGCCCCAGGCACTGACCTGGGGACTGGAGCACAAAAATAGCAGCACAGCCACTGATCCTGCACCATGTGTCACTGCCACCCAAGGCACTCAAGTGTCCAGTTATGCCTCTACTGGTAGGTGTAACACGTGGCAGGCAGAGAGCCAGAAAAGTAAGAAGGCTGTAAAGGATGTAGCTAGGAAATAGAAAATCACTGTCAGGACCAGGGCAAGGATAGACTAGTCCACTGGTCAGAGCAGGAATCTAGCCAGAAGTCAAGAGTTAAGGTTAAAACCAAGGGCAGCAAGCAGGAGCCTGTTGCTCAAACATCTGAGCCATTTCCCAGTTCCCACATGCTGTAGACTAAAGCAATGGTACAATAGCTCATCAGGCTACAAACACACAAGGATGAGTCTTTCTATATGCACACAAAGGCAAATTGTCTCTGAAAGATGTTTTTTTAGAATAAAACACCAAAGATAGGAAGAGCAATATGGCTGTAAAGACCCTTACCAGGTGGTTGAAAAAAATGATTTGGAATGGAGGAGAGGAAGCCATCAAATTGTTGGAGAGGAATGGCACTAAAACCCTCATTTAAAGCCTAACATAAACAAAGATCAGTCCCTAAACTCAGAAAAATACAAGCAAAAACTATGGGGTGAAATAATGACTGCACTGAAGTCAACATGAGCGCTTCAGTTGTAGTTGCTAATTACATTCTAATGAAAATGCAAACAAACAACATACAAGACAAGTTCCTTTTACATGTGCTTGCTAGGACAAGTTTTGTTGCATTTTGTGACAATGAGCCGAACAAAACACTGTTATCATAAATATTAATCCTGACTTTAAACGTTTATGACAGTCTGAAATACATAGCTAAATATGTCCAGTAGGGAGGAAATCTATTGCAAGCTGTGTAAATTGTGCCTCTCCCCTTTTTCCTCCTTCCCCCAAGCATAATGGAGTTAACTTTCCATTTACCCAAGGGATTCTGTTCTTTTGCATCAATGTTTAATTTAACTCACAATAAAATGTGAGTTTTTCAATCCCTAAGCATACTGCATAGACAAAGTTGGGCTTTTTTTCCTTTCACTGAAGAATGCAAATACACAATTTTTACAGGAGGAAAAAGGTTTATTCTCTTCTATGTAAACTTATTTTCTTGGTTGGGGATTGAAAACACATTTGAAATATCTTTGTCTCCTTTTTAAAAAAATCAGCAGATGTTTTTTGGATGAGCTACATTGTTGTTTTTCTAAGATGTCCAAAATATGAAACTCATTTAACCCCTAGAGAAGTGGCATAGAATTGTCATGATGTGCATCATGCATCAAATAAATGGTCACTCCTGCTGCTCTTTAGACATCTGGGACCTAATTTGCAAGTATTTGCATTTACAGAGCACAGCTATACAATAGAAATGTGGGCTTTAATGGGAACACATCCTCTAAGTTGATGCAAAATTAATTTTCAAAGGGTGACATGCACCATAAATCCTATTGCGTGATTACTATAAACATGCAAAACAAAAGGATGAGGGGAAGCGTTGTCTGCTAATGGGTGTGCAGTTATGAATTTCAATTGTTACAACATGTGATTAATTTACATGTTCAAATTAAGTATTCATTTTTCCATGTTTAATTATGAGATATTTGAAAGGGTGGGTGGGTGGGTGTGTTAGATC
>NW_017729025.1:26782026-26824415 GCF_001723915.1 Gavialis gangeticus | reverse complement strand
GGGGATGTGTTAGATCATAAGCAGCGTCTAGGAAAAAGCTTGGCACTGGGAACTTGCTTGTTCTTGTTTAAAATGTTCTCATTACATCATGGAATGAAAAAGTTAGAGGAAGGAAAGCCTCTATTCCCAGCTAACCATGCACACAAGTTGAAAACTCTCAGCTTATCTCTTCTCAATATTCCCCAGGAACACATGCATCAAAGGTATCAGTTTGACATACAAACTCAAGATTTACTACATTTTTAGGTTTCCTGCCTTCAGATTCTTTTTCCAGCAATTTCTAAAAGGCCTACTGTTAGCTCTGTTTCTACTTCAGAATGCATAAATCAGTTTTGTTGATGGACAGCTCAAGAGGACTAATCAGTATGATCCAGTTTTCCTAGTGAAACAGCCTCAGCTGCAAAAAGAGGAATTAAGACTATGCAAATTACTGAATTATTCAATCCAATCATTCCATTTTACTCCCAAAATGAAAAAAATTTGAAAACAAATCTGGTTCAGATAAAACTGAATCTAACATTTTTTCATTCCCTCATTGAAGCAACCCCATAAAAATCATTTCCTTTACTATGAAATGTAACATTTTAACTAATATAAAATGCTCTGGGTGATTGTAAAATAAGAATAGAATAGTAGTGTTGAAAGGACCTCAGGAAGTCAATTAGTCCAACTCCCTGCTTAAGGCAGGATTGTTACTGACTAAACCTTTCCAGACAAGTGTCTACCTAATCTGCTCTTAAAAATTTGCAGGGATGAAGATTCCACAGCCTCTCTGCATAGCCTGTTCCAATGCTTGACCACTCTCCTAGGGTAGAAATAGAGGTCACTTTATGTCACATATGTGCCACCAGAACAATTTTTATAGCAGCATAGATGCTGAGCAAATAGACATCACCACCCTTTGTTGCACCACATCAGTGGTGCACCACAAGGTATTAATAAATTGCACTGATTTAGTAAGGCAATTTATGAGGTCTGGCAGGAGAGTGTGGACAGTTCTGGGCCCCTCAAGCCCCCAGAGCACCTGCCTGGCTTTCCCTGCTTGCAAAGATGCCCCACAGGAGTGCATCTTCACAAGTGGGAAAGCCTGTGCCAATCCCAGCATGGAGGTATGGGACCCAGGGAATCCTGCCCCCCCCATCATGTCTCCACACTGGGACCAACATGACCCCAGGCCTCCATGCTGGGCCTCATGTGGAGGCATGGGGTCAGTGTGACTCCTACCACAGTGCCATGCAGAGCAGCATGACAGCCAAGGAATCTCTGCCACCCATGCCTCCACATTGGGACTCAAACCAACCTGTGTTGCACATGGAGGCACAGGCCGGTGTCAGTCCCCACATGGAGGCACAGGGAGTCACAGAATCATACAGTCATGGAGAAGTAGGACTGGAAGGGTACCTCCATAGATCATCTAGTCTAACCCTCTGCCTGAGGCAGGATCATCCCTATCCAAACCATCCTGTACAATCCATAATCTACATAAGACTACCATCAACCCTGACACAACACAGACCTAACACCCTAACCTGTCACAGATAAAGCAGGGGAACCACAGCAGCCAAACTGCTGCTTCTATGAAATGTTGTCAATATAAGCTCAAGAGGTCCTGAACAGAAGGCAACAGCCCCCGCTACAGAGGAAGGCAAAAAACCCACACAGTCTGTACCAATTTGACTATGGAGTAAAATTCCTTCCTGACCCCAAATATTGTGGTCAGTCTGAGCCTGAGTGGACAGGCAAAAACCTCTAGCCACGAACCTCCAGCTTTGCTCCCAGAAGAAGCATTGGCACACCCCAGTCAAAGTCCCCAGTCTTTGCTATAGCCAACACCCAACGTCTCCAAGGGAGGCTTAAAACCACCCTGACACATGTAGCAGATAGGGGTAGCAGAAGCAACCAGCAAATCCCAGAAGCATGGGAAATACCCCTGGTAAAACAGAGGCAGAACTATGCCTAGATCATCCCTGACAGTAACTGTCCACCCTCTTCTTGAACACCTCCAGTGATGGAGAGTCCCCAACTTCCCTAAGCAGTCTATTGCACTGCCTTACTATTCTAACAGTGAAGCCGTTTTTCCAATCTAAACGTAACTTTGCTGCAACTTCAAACCATTGGTCTACATCCTCCCCTCTGCAGCAAGAGAGAAAACTTACTTTCCCTTGACTTTATGGCAGCCTTTCAAGTTTTTGAAGACTGCTATCATGTCCCCTCTTAAGCACCTTTTCCACAAGCTCCTTCAGCCTCTCTTCACATGGCTTGCTTTCCAAGCCCTTTATCATCTTTGCTGCCCACCTCTGGACCCTCTCTAACTTCTCCACATTCCTTTTAAAAATGTGGAGCCCAGAACTACACACAGTACTCTGGATGAGACCAAACAAGTGCTAAGTAGAGAGCTACTATCATCTCTCACCTCCTATGTCTTGCAACTAATGCTTCTATTGATGCATTCCAGAACTGCATTCACTTTTTGTGCAGCTGCATCACACTGCAGACTCATAGTGAGTCTGTGATCTACCAAGACTCCCATCCTTTTCCATAGTGCTGCCATCCAGCCAGGTATTACCCATTTTATATTTGTATTTTTCACTACTCCTGAGGTATAGCACTTTCCATTTGTCTTCACTGAACTTCACCCTGTTAGCTCTAGCCCAACTTTCCAATCTGTCAAGATCCTGAATTGCATTCATATCCTCCATGCTCACAATCCTTGCCAGTTATATGCCATCTGAAAACTTGCTCAAGAAGCTTTCTGTGCCAGCATCCAAATCATTAATAAACATGTTGAACAGCACCAGGCCCAAGGCAGAGACCTCTGTGGGACTCCACTTGAAACGTCCTGCCATTCTGACATGGACTCGTTAATAATTACCCTTTGCTTTTGCTTGTGGCTATTGAACCAATGATCTGTCCAACATATAGTAGTATTTTTCCAGCTCACATTTCTCCAATTTGTTTATTAAAAGGTCATGTGTAGGGTGACATACGAGACAATGTGAAATCAGGAACCCTCCCGCCTCTCCACCCCCACCCCCACTGCTGCAGGCTGCAGGGAGTCAATGGCCCATTAATGACCCATTATTCTTTACACAGGTAATAATAATCACCTGTGAAGTAACAATTACTGTTAATGGGCAATTTTGCTGTCTGCTAGAGCTGCCTATTTCACAGCTCCTGCCACTGTGCCTCCACACGCCATGCCCAGGACACTCAATTTTCACCAGCTGGTCAGGACCGGCTTCTGAAATCCAGGACTGTCTGGGTCAATCTGGGATGCATGGTAACCCTAGTCATGTGGGACCTTGTCAAAAGTCTTCTTAAAGTTCAGATACACTATATCCACAGCATTCCTTTAATCCAACCAAGTAGTTCCTTTGTCAAAGGAGATCAAACCTGTTTGACACAATTTGTTCTTAGTAAATCCATGCTGGCTGCTTATGATCAGCCTTTTCTCCTCCAGTTGCTTGCAAGTGGTCTTCCTTGGGATATACTCCAGTAGCTTCCCAGGTACTGAGATGAGATTAACTGGTCTTTAGTTCCCCAGCTCCTCTTTTCTGCCTTTTTAAAGAGGAGCAGTATGTTGGCCTTTTTTCAGTCCTATGGTACCTGGCCCATCTTCCACAACTTCATGAAGATCATTGCCAAGGGCTCCAAGATCTCCTTTGCCAGTTCCTGTAGGACCCTGGAATGACGTTTATCGGTCCTGCTGGCTTGAATTCATTCACACCTAACAAAAGTTTTCTGATAGTCTCTTTTGTTCTCTCATCCCTCAGCATGCCCCCTTCCTTATCCAGATAATCTTCATTAAGTGTCTGGCTGCAGCATAATTTTTTGGGAAAACTGAGGCAATGTACCTGTTGAGTAGATTCACCTTCTTTGTATATTCTGTTAGGAGTTCCTCCTGGCTTGTTAACAGAAGATCCAGGGCTTCCTGGGGCCTTCTTTTCTGGCCAACTTACTTATAAAATCTCTTCTTGTTGTCTTTACCCTCCTTTGCCAGGTTCAGCTCATTCTTTAGCTTTGCCTTCCTGATTTTATTTCTGCAGGATCTTGCTATTTCCTGGTATGCTTCCTTGGTGAGCGGCCCATTCTACCATTGCCTGTATGCTTTCCCTTTTGTATTTGATACACCCCAGAAACTCCTTGTGCAGCCACATTGGTGTCTTGCCATTCCTTTTGTGCTTCCATCACGTTGGGACAGTGTCCTGTTGCACTGCCAATACTGTACCCTCCGGGGCACTTTTTTTCCTTCAGTCTATCCTCCTGTGACACCATGCCTATTGACTCCTCAAATCAGATGAAACCTAGCTTTTTGATACCTAGTGCCCTAACTTTACTGACCTCATGCTTTCATAGATTTCATAGACATTAGGGCTGGAAGGGACCTCGCAAGATCAGCCCCCTTCCCAAAGGGCAGGAAGTCAGCTAAGGTCAAAGGATCCCAACAAAATGAGCATCCACATGTTTCTTAAAAGAGTCCATAGCAGGTCGTGGAGGAGTTTGTGACCATTGGACCTAGTCATCCATTAGAGTGCTCTGGTGAACAGGTGTTCCCCAGATCCTGATGCACACCCCTTATGTATTTATAGGCTGCCACCAAGTCACCCCTGAGCCTTCATTTCTCCAGGTTGAAGAGTCCCAGGGCTCTCAGCCTCTCCTCATAAGGCCTGTTCTCTTGCCCTCAGATCATGCATGTGGCTCTCCTCTGGACTCTCTCAAGTTTCTCCACGTCCTTTTCTGTTTTACTGTCTTCTTCCTCCTGAATGATGGAACAGGTGTATGTGTTTTTAACAAACAAGGCAACACCACCACCTTTTCTGTCAATCCTGTCTTTCTGAAACAGAGTGTAGCCTTCCATTTTGACATTCCAGCCATAAGAGCTATCCCACCAGGTCTCTGTGATGCCAATCAGATCATAGATCTTTTCACAAGCTGCAGCTACCAGCTCATCATTTATTCCACATACTTCTCACATTTGCATTGAACATATTTTGCATTTTACCCTACTAGCTGGGCCAGTCAATGATTCCGTGGCTCCCATGCCTGGGCATCACCCTGCATTGATCCCTGCCACCCTCTTGCACAGGACCCAATGTAGGGCAGCAAGGGACCCAGGAACCTCCAGGAAAATGGAACACATTGTCCCTTTTCCAACATCAGGGCAAAGGGTGATGTGTGTTTTACTACAGCTGATCCACTTCATTTTGGTGATATCTCTGTTTCCACCCACAGTAAGAAAGTTCTACCAAATCTCCAAGCAAAATTTCATCTGCTACAATTTGAGGCTATTGCTCTTAGTCCTGTTCCCTGCAGCCACGCAGAATAATCTGTAATGCATCTCCATCTTCTTTATAACCACCTTTCTTGTATTTGAAGACTGTTATCAAATCCTCCTCAGTCTTCTCTTCTCCAGACTGAATAACTCTAGTTTTCTCAGCTTTTCCTCATAAGTCCCAAGCCTGTAATCATTTCTACTGCTTTCTGCTGGACTCTTTCCAATCTCTACATATCTTTCTTGAAGTATGGGGCCCAAGACTCAGCACAAAACTTCAGGTGAGGTCTCATCAGTGCTGCATAGAGTAGGATAATCACTTCCCTTAATTTGCAAGTGACACTCCTATTAATAAAGCCTAGTATGCTACTGGCCTATTGATCACTGTTGGCTCATATTCAGCTTATAGTCCACTGTGATCCCCAGGACATTTTCTGTAGTGCTGCAGCCTAGCAACAAATTCCCCAATCTACATTTGTGCATGCAATTGTTCCGTCTCCAAGGCGGGAATTTGCACTTATCCTTATTGAATTTCATTTGATTGATGCATGTCCATTTCTCCAGTTTATCAAGATCATTCTGGATTCTACCCTGTAGAGTGTCTGAAACTCCACCCAGCTTGGACTCATCTGCAGATTTGCTAAGCATGCACTCAGTCCAATCCTCGAAATCATTAATGAAGATACCAAACAATGCCAGACCCAGAACAGACCCCTAGGGAGCACCCCAATACCTTCTTCCAACTAGACAACTAGATTTGAGGACTATTCATCGAACCCAGTGATCCACCTTATCCATCCTGAGTAGTGGTAAAAGACCAAAGTCACAAAATTGCCAAACAAAAAGTTGCTCCCTATTATCTGATAGCTCTATGAGTAAGAGACTCCGAATCTGAGTTAGAGATTTACAGATGTGGAGACGGTAATATCAGCATGCTTGAAGCCTTGTCTACCCAAGGAATTGCAACAATATCCACCAGCATAGTTTAAAGCAGTCTGTGCAAAGGCCTGTATAGAAATTACCTGGGTAACAGGAAGCCCCAACTTCTTCTATTGAGCTTCACTCAGAATACATAGGGACTAGCTGAGCATATGCTGTACACCATCCACATGAAGGACAGACATTGCTTAGTTGGAATTCAGTTTGATCATGGAAAGAGACAGTAATACATTTTAAAAGAATTATATCATCCCCACAGTGCAATGCATTACTGTGGTAGAAAGCTTGAATGAGCCTTTAAATATTAACTGAGGGAAAAATGTGTTTGTATACTTTCACCACTTTTTCATTTATCTCACTTGTGTCATTCTTGTTCAGTTATGGAATCATCAGAAATGTGTAATATTGTGGATGTTTTCTAACATATTTTTGTATTAGTTTTGTGGTGTGTCACATGTTGTGCAGCAGTATTAACATATTTTGGGTTTGGAAACTCACAGCTTCTTGCATTCTGGAGTATTATTTTTCCTGTCATTTAAATTTGAGCATTACTGATTTATTTTTAACCCCAGCATTTAAAAAATGAGGGGGAAAATTGAGAAATAAATAGGTACAGTGTCTTACCTTCATTTTTCATGTGCCTCCTGCCAGTAGCAGGATTAGGGAGATAAAGCAGGTTTTCTTCTATAAACCTGCAAACCGTCCAGTCACAAGCTCACGAACACTCCCTTCCAAGAAAGTTACATGTTGCTGACACATATGTGGTTTATGGATTATGGGAATCACAAAAAAAAAAAACACATGGCAAAGAATTTTAAATGGCTTCACGTACGGTTTAGGAGACTCTTCCAAGAGACCTCTCCACCCTTGGAGTGCTGAAAAGCTTCCAAGAGAACCCTTCGTGGATGCTGTTAGTCTGGTTTAACTGAAGCAAAGTTGTGACCTTTAGGCAATTGTTGTACCACAGCAAAGTACTATTTCTCAAAAATATCACTTCTAAACACAGAACATCACCTTTATAGACTTAGGTATAGAAATTAAGTTTGTGTTCACATATGTATATACATGATCAAAAAGGCACAATCAAACACACCAGAAGTTCTCTCTGAAGCAAGACAGGTATAGATTTATCTTATTTGAAACTACTGATTTCCCTGGCTCTCCTTCTTTCTTTTGCTTTAAAACAACACATCAGCATAAATCATGTGATATGTTAAATGCAACATAAATAAAATCACAGGCAAGACAGTTATTATATGAAGAGTTGTAACACTAATTTGTTGATAAGATGAACCTGCAAATATAGTTCTATGGAAGAGACAGTATATATGAAAACAGTTGACTGCCTTCAAGAACAATATCTGAAGTTGCATAAAACAAAACTTCCTCATTAGAGGAGACTGGATAGGCACCTGGCTGGGGTCTTATGCCCCCTCCCACGCCCAGTGCTCATTCCTGCCCATGGCAGGAGGTCAGACTCGATGATCTGTCTAGGTCCCTTCTGACTCATTGAATCTATTTCTATGTAAAATTTAAAACATTGTATTAGGATTTATGCATAACTGTTGCTGAAGTTCATCCTCTAATAAGAAAAACAGGATGAGGTAATTAACTGCCTAATGGTAACTCAAGGGACAGTTCTTCAAAGGCTATGTTGAGAAGCCTTGGAAAACTGATCTTCAACCCGTCTGACTTCAATAGCACCATGCAAATTACATCCCAGAGGATCTTCCCCAGTGCATTGATTGCAAAGTGTGAATAGCTCCCACACTGACCCATGGAAAAAGTGCTTCAGCATGGATTTAGTACAAAAAAGGTCTCCTCCTTAAATACATCCTACAGAAGCATCTAAAAACTACTCCTAGCTATCTGAGGTCCCATTTGGCTGTAGGACTCAAGCTAGTAAATGGGCACAACCTCTTGCTCTTGGTGCTTGGGTTATTTTTCATTTCCTTTGCTCTTGTAACTCCTGATGCTCAACTGACTTTAATGTTTCTCTGTTCCTGATGCCTGGAAGATTCTCTGGCTTCTACTCCAGACCTCTGATCTTGGCTCATCTTTTTATCCTGGTCTTCAGACTATCTAGGGGGGTGTGAAGTGGGCACTATTTGATTCGGGATTCGGATTCGGTCTGAATCAGGGACAGCGATTCGATTCATTGATTCAGATCACTGTCCCTAATTCAATTAGGCTGAATCTGAATATTCGATGCTGATTCAGAGAATGAGCAATTTGGACATAGACACAGTTTTAAAAGTTTTTTTCTACATACCTTGAGGTAGTAGGCACAGCTCGAGATCACTGCAATGCTGGGGTGCATGGAGCATCCCACAGGAGTGCAGGGGGCCCCTCCACATGCTCAGCAGTGAACCTGGAAGTGGACCGGAAGTACTTCCGGCAGACCTGAAAGTGGACCAGGGAGTGCTCTCAGGTGGCCCTCTGCACCTCCCCAGATTGGCGAATAGCTGCAGGGGGACCCTGGGTGGTCCCCCCAGACCCAGGAGGCACCAGTCACTGAGTCAGGGGGTAGGGATAGGGGTAGGGGTGGGGGAAAGTAGGGCCTCCCAGCGTGCTTGCCGGCGGACCTGGAAGTGGACTGGAAGTGCTTCTGGTCCACTTCCAGGTCAGCTGCTGAGCACGCTGCGGAGCCCCCTACGCTCCTGTGGGACTCTCCATTTGCCCCAGCATCACAGTACTCACAAGCCCCTGCTACCTAGAGGTATGTAAGAAAAACATTTAAAGCTGTCTCTATGTCCAAGTCTTTCAGACCTTTCCGAAATGACTTGGAGGGTTCCGATTCGATTCAGAGAGATTAAAGGGTCCTCTGATTTGATTCAGATTAGGAGATTCAGCCACCAGATCAGGCCAAATCTCTGCCATATTGAATCAGGGACCAAAGCTTTGCACAGCCCTGCTATCTATATCCCATTCTGTGCACTTGATGCTGGCCTTAGGCTTCCCTCCTGACTTAATCTATAACCCTAACACAGTGATTTCCAGAGGGTACTCCAAAGGGTGCCATGAGAGTGACAGAAGTGTGTCACGAGATCCCCCTGTGTAAGGGGGTATATGCTCTCCTCCCCTGTCTGGCACCCTGTGCCTGCCCCAGCTAATCCAGTAATGCCTATGTCTACTCTTTTGGTGACTTCTGCCACTATTGCTACATCCCTCCACCCTTCCCTGCCCTCAGGCAGCCCATGTGCCTGCCTCCCACACCTCTCCCCACACACACACACACACACACACACAATGTTCCCAGCAGCATGCTGTGCTGCAACCAAGTAGGTAGGCAGATGCACAGAAGCACCACCCTTTGCATGGCAGTTCATCCTCTCCACTCCTCTCTCACTCCTGGGGCCAGGACAAGGGGCCACAGGAGTGGTTGCCAGTGTGTGAGAACCCACAGAAGCAGCTGCAGCAGCAAGGGCTGCCCTTGGCCCCTGAGGTATAGAGCAAGGGTCAGGAGAGGGCAGACAGTGGAAAGAACAGGGCATGGTAGGATGAGGTCCTGTCCCCACCACCCTTAGGCGGCACCAGCTAGATCAGTGATTCTCAACCTTTTTAGCCTCAAGGCCTTGGGTATAAAATGAAGTGTACCACCAATTTTAGTCCAGAAAAAAATGTGCCCCATCTATCAAAAGTTTTTGAAACACTGCCCTAACCAGTGTGTTTACATTTATTGATTAGATTTTATCCTACAACAGAAAAGGGTTTATGAACTGCTGTTGAGAAGGAAAATATTTTCCATTAGTGGATACACTTTCACAAATCTGCCATTAGAGCCATCCCTAAAGCATGGCAAATTGGGGCAACCGCACCAGGCCCTGCGCTTTGGGGGGACTCCGCAGAGCTAGGTGGAACAGCCATGGCCCCTTTCATGGGGCCTGCCTGGAGTTGGCAGATCATCCCTGCACCGTGGAAGAAGCATGGAGACCCCCTCTTTGTGAAGGAAACACAGCCCCGCACAGTGTTAAGGGGGCCCCACACAGGCTGATTTGCCCCAGGCCCCACATCTCCCTAGGGTCAGCTCTATCTGCTATAATCTACGCCTGGTCAAACCTCCACTCCAAAGTAAACATTAAATGCACATATAAAAATGAATATGGGGGGGAACTTTGTTTGGAAGCAAGTGGGATTACTAAAACACTAGGTTTGACATAAACGGACAAAAGCAAGGAAATAAGAAGCTAAGGTATCTCACAGTATCTATCCTCTGATCTTTTCTCCACAAGCATACCCCTTGTCATTAGGGCTAGGGACAGACATTACACATAAGTTGGTTCAAGAGATGATAAACTGGTTTAAACCTGTAACAGGACAGACATTCACTGCACATAAACCAGTTTGAAAATGGCTGAAATCAGTTTGAGATAAACCTGGTTGAATGTAGTAGCAGAGTTAATTGATTTGGCTCAAACCAGTTTATGCAAAGTCTGTCCCAGACCCCTTCCTGGTTTAACTTAAACCAGAGTCTTCCAGCATCCCAGATTCTTTGCAGCCCTAGGCTGGGCTGTCTGGTTCACAGCAGGGCCACCCCCACCTCTCTGCTCCCTAGCTAGTGCTCCGGCATACTCAGTGAGCCATAAATGAGAGGGGAGCTGAGAGCAGGGTACAGAGGGTCCCCCAGCCCAGAGGAGGGGCTGCTGTAGGCACAGCAGCCTCTACCTTGCTTCCCCCTTCCCCACAGCCCCCCTCCCCCCACCACTCCCTACTCAAGCAGGGATTCCCCCCCCACTTCCCTCTCTCATAGCATGGACTGAAGCAGGATTCCAAAGAAAACAGAAGACCAGAGTAACCTTGACTGATCTACTTTGGCTTATGACCCAGTATAGGTAAGAGGCCTTATGGTTAAATTGATAAAGACTATCATGTGCAAAAAGATTATTAAAATACTGTTTAACCTCTTGTCCAACCACAAGCTCAGAGTTTGCCTTGATGGTAAAATAAGCAACCCAGATTCATCAACGGTTTACCACAGGGCTCTGTTCTGGCACCCATCCTCTTTAATTGGAAAGAGGCACATGATGTTCCCTATGCAAAATCAAGAAAATTTATTTATGCTGACAATAGCACCATCCTAGCACAGGACTCTGATTCTAGTATTACTGAAACTACATCTTGTAATGGTAAAATTAAAAGCCTATTTAATGAATGGTATTTGAAACCCAACCCTGACAAAACAGTTTATTCCTTTTTTTTCATCTCACTAATGCCCAAGTGAAGTCCCATATAAACGAGTCAGTTTCTGTGGTAAACCAGTCAACTATGAACCCAACCCCAAATACTTAGGAGTCCACTTTGAACATAGTCTCACCTATAGGCATCATCTATAAATAACTAAGAACAAACTTGCCACATGCAATAACATCATTTCAAAACTGGCTGGTTTGAGTTGGGGAAGCAATGCTGAAGTTGTTAGAATCACTGGTGCTGGACTCATTTATTTAGTAGCTGAGTATTGTGCCCCAGTTTGGGGCAGGTGCACCCATACCAGCCTGATTGACTCTTAGCTGAATGAAACAATGAGACTCATAACAGGTAGTTGCAGATCCACTCCTGTTCCTTGGCTGTCTGTTCTCTCCCATATGTTTCCTCCTGGTCTTCAACATAAACAGGGTACTTAAAGGATCTACAAAAAGTGCTTGCATTCAATTCACTACCATTTTTTTAGGAACTTAATGAGCCCCCTGCGCCAAAGCTTAAGTCAAGAAGGTCATGTTGGAGTGCAGGAGAAGAGGTAAATGATGAAAACTTTGACCTCAAGAAAAAATGGATCTAGCATTGGGACACAATTCACATCATTAATAAATTTCTTATCACAGACCTCACATCTAAACCTCCTGGCTTTGCTTTACCAAGGCAGAGCTGGACAGCATTGAACAAGGTTCATAGTGGACAGGGTAGATGCAATTACCTAGTACATAAATTGAATTTTATTAAAGACCCCAAGGGTGAGTGTGATGAAAACCAAACAATAGCACACATCACAAAGGGATGTCCTATTTATTGTTTTAATGTTTGCGTTGACGATCTGGACCAGGCTACTGAGGATGCCTTGCAATGGATATCAAATCTAAAACTGTCACTCCAGCTGTATCCCTTAGTGCTGTTGTTTATAGGTTGTGTATAGCTTCTTGCATCATTTGGTTGCTGTACTCCATACAAAAATAATAAATACAAACAGGCATAGATACTTTGAACAGCTCCACTTACAAATGATGCCTGCCTAATGCAAGCATCAGAAATCTACTTTCAGGATGCCAAAAACAACATCACAAAGGACAAGATGAGAGTATACATTCTTCTGCATATCATATTACACTCCTCTTGTTAACTAACAACCAAGTTATTGTAAGGCATCAGCAAATATAGGTGAACGAAGTAGCTATATCACTTGCACATTACAACTATCCCTGATTACTACAGATATCCCTGATTACACGACCATCACACATCACACCTGCAAGCATGGCAACCCATTAGAGTAAGCAGTCTGTAACAAACTGGATAATCCACTGTACTGACTGGAAGCTGGAAGCATTTACAGTGTCTACAAATGATATTGTCCTATGAAACTTATATGTGTGCAATCATGTCATCCTCATCACTCTTCACCTTCTCCTGCAAATCTAGGATGCACTCTTTCACCCAGTAGGTGTGCATCTAGTGTAGCACTAACCATAAAAAACAGGGCAATCAATCCAGAAATCATAAAGCACTATTTCATGTTAACAGGCGGCCTCCCCTAGTTCAGAAGCCAAGTACTGAGCTCTTCCATTGCAGTAAATGAATCACTTATCCAAAAGTCACAACAGCTGCTGGGGAGACCAGCCAATATACTAGTAAATACACAAGCAGTGTTACATACTGCCTGAATACTTGACTATACTACAGCTTCTTGACTCTGTTCCAATCCTCTGTGCCTTTAGAAGGCACTAAAGACATGTAACTACAGTGCAGAGCACCTAAGACATTTGAGAGTCTTTGGAGAGACTTCTGTAAATCTTGTTACTGTTCCTCTATAGGGAGGTAATTTTGCAGTTAGACACGGCTAGCAGGAAAGCCTCAAAACCGCTTGACAAGGATAAGAGTGACATATGCACTGCGTCAGCTGGTGGCCATTCAGAAGGCCTATTTCCTAGAACTGACATGGAGGCAAGCTCTTTTTGTGAGACAGATTAAGTACTGACAAGCAGTCTGGCAGTAGGAAGATCATTATGAGCTAGGAGATACAACTACAACAGAGCCTCTCAGTTGAGTCTTAAGTTTTCCAGAAAATTCTTGTCAGACACATGTTCATTAGTGATACGACTCTCCGCCTCAATCCTGTGAGCCAGACTCTCCTGTGTTATCTTCATGTTGCTCAGCCAGTGTAAATATCCTGGTCATCAGAGAACACCCTTAATGCAGGAGAACCCTCTACTGACAGAGACCTAAAACCCAACCCTGGCAAAGGGACCGTGTTGGGGGCAGCAAGGCGGAGCAACAGACCTCTTCTCTGCCACACTCACCCCAAAAGCACTGAACTAACATAGTGGTGAGTTAAGCTGTTGTGTCCCATTGAGAATTTAATTTTGTGCTCTTTTTTGTAGCTGTCAAACTTCATCTAAGATGTCATTTTACACTAAAAGCACTGGTGATTTTTTTTGCTGGAAAAACAATTCCTCATCTTTCAGTTCATAATGATAAAAAAGAAACATCCCCCCCCCTTGTGAAACTTCCAGCCAGCAAGGAAATCTCATTGTACAACAAAATCTTCCCACATTACAAAACCTGACTCTCCCCAATTGCTTCCCACATAGCTGTTCGAAAACTGCAAGTTTAGAGACTGCCCTGAAAGTCAGTAAGTTCAGACTTATTTCATCCTTGCCCTGACCTAAGCAAATATGATGGCTTATCTCTCTCGTATTTTGTCAGTGACATTTTTAAAAGACATTAAGGCAATGAATTTGCTAGCTTGATCACATATGTCTATCCTTCCCTTAAAATCCAGAGCTCTGAGATTTGCATCAAATTTCCCAATGCCAGGCAGGAAGACGCTAGCAAAAATTAGTAAATGTTCCCTTTCTGCAGGAGTTTCCACAATATGTTTTATTCATTTATTTATTTAAATGCTGCCCTTCCGAACAAAGGCTCAGGGTGGCTTACAATAAGAGACAGGTGCGTTAGTAGCCTAAGGATGCAGGATACACTATTGCTAAAATCAGACTAGCCACTATTGCTGAGAGCAGACTACCCACATTAGTATGCAGGATACACTATTGCTGACAGCAGACTACCCACTTCTTGTTGAATATAATCTGGGGACCTGCTCTAAGGTGGAAGGAAAGCTCTCTGGAGCAATTTATACCATCTGTCATGGCTAGTGGAGCCATGGTTTTTGAACAAAAGAATCACAAATATCACTTGGCTCCAAGGGGGCACATGGCTTGCTGTTTGTGAGAATGTTTTATTCACTTCCTCATGTGCAGCCTCAAGCACATGTGAGCCAGTTTTTAACTGGGTCAGCTAAGCTAAAAACACTGCAAAACATTTGGGTGGCTTCTTGTTTCCCCCTCAGTGGTAAATGGATACATGCTTTGTGAAGTACTAACTAGTATTTCTCCAACCTGACAATGAAATCATAACATGTGGTTTCACAATGCTCAAAGCCATAGGAAGTCATGCACTCATTGTAAATTAATTTACAGTAGGATGATGTGAAATCAAGCACTGTGTTCAAATTCCACACTGTAGCTTGATAGAAGGTTTGCAGGCACCAGCTCCCTCTAAACAGGCTCTCAGAGCTTGGTTGAGGGGGGAGGGGGTGTCAGAGGAGGGTAGATTGCAGTAAGCAATAAGAATTGCAGTAAGAATCACAGTTTTGTTTGCTAATTAGGAGCAGTTGGTAAGTTTGTTACTGTCTTGTCCATGGTGACAACTGATGATGGGTTACCTGATACTGCACTTCTGCCTTCAAGATGTGTAAGTTTTGTTCAGGTTGCCTTTCTTTCTAGCATATCTATCAATATAAATAAGTAACTGCCCAGCTCCTTGTAGAGCTATTAACATGTGTGGACAACATGGCCATTTGTGTAGCACAGACTTAATGGACACTTGCAGCAAATCTGAAATTATAAATTTTCTTGAACATCACAGCTGAATATATCTGGAGCAGATCTTGCAACATTCAGGGTACCCCATGTGGGTGCTGAGCACCCTCACCTCCTAAACTGATGCCAACAGATGTTGCGGGTGGTTGGCATCTGGCCATATCCAGTCCTGAATTACTGTGGACATGATATAACCAACCACAAGATCATAGCTTGTTTGCCTTATTCACACACAGAGGAGTAAGGATGTGTACGGTACCCTCCGCCATTGCCCCTACTTGGAGTACCTGCACTATGGGGTATGGTATGTGATAGAACAGCACCCATAAAGCTGCTGCTTGTGAAGGTGGAGGTGGACAAGGAGTGCAGGGTTAGAGGATAATACAGGGCCAGGCAAAAGGAGTATATCTGGAGGAGGAGGGGGAGCAGAGAACTAGGAACAACTATCAACTGCTCAAACCCATAGGAAGTCATGCACTCATTGTAAATTAATTTACAGTAGGATGATTTGAAATCAAGCACTGTGTCCCCAAGCAGTACAGCCATCCACTTGGGGTACGCTGAGACCGACTAATCCTCAAAGAGTGCTGCATTTTGATGGTGGGGAGGGAAGGAGGAGAGGAGAGGACTGCATTTACAATGATAAGCTTTCTTTTTCTTTTAATGAGTTGATTGCTACTGATAGTGAACATTTAAAATGCCCCATACTTAAGTGCTTGTGCATGTAACAGCATAAATGTGCTGTTTTTACAGTGTGTCATTACCAGGCTCTGTATCACAAGGTGTTCTAAGATTTCCAGAGTAAATTGTAGGACTTGATGTTTGCATAGATACTAATTGTCATAGCATAACCTGCCAATTAAGGAAATAGTTGCTGATCATTCCAGTGGAGTTTTATTTCCCAGGCAAAAATTTATTGAAAAAAGTAAATCCATGGGACTAGTCAAGCTCCTAACATAATCTCTCCCTATTCCAACCTGTAAAATGACTTGTACTGCAGCACTAGATTTTCCACAACCTACCCACTGTTCCTTGGGCCACACTATACAACTGTATCTATTTAACTTTATAACACGGACATCTGTTGAGATACAGACGTGCAACAAAACCTACAATCAGACACAACTTATCTGGTTTAATGTTCCTTTACAAGCTTGAAAGTCAGACTCATTTTTTCCCCCAAACACTTCACTGATATTTAAAAACCTTCTAAATAAAATTTATTTCAGTTTTACATGAAACTAAAGCAATATCCAATCTTTAGCTAGAGATCATGAGAAATTTATGGGTGTATTAAGTGTGTAATTTTGTATGGAACATTGTTCTGGATATGTTACTAACTGGGAAACAGATGATAACATCTTTGATCCTGGAAGATCCTCAAGAAGCTTATCAATGTAATATAGATTTTGGAATTTTAATGTTTCCTACCCTTTATATAAAATCCGGTAAATCCTGTCAGTTTTGACCAGGGTTGCTTTGGGATTTTAAATTAATTGGAATCTCAATCTCTAAGAAAAACTCAGGCACAAAGAAGTTAAAAATTTAAAATAATATTCATGCATCCTCCAAAGTAATATATCACCATAGTGGGAATACACTTTTTCAAAAGCATGCGTGTTCCAGTCCTCCTATCTGACTTTGGTGTGCAGATCTCCAATATGTATGTACAAGCCTCTGCAGGGAAGTGCATCAGCAAATGTGTTTATACCCTTAGGCATACATTTGTTGGAAAACATGGATATACAAAGCCTCTAGGGATAGACTGAAACCAAACTTGTTTCACTGCATACGTAAGTCATAGCCGAACCTTGGTTTTCCTAGAGGCACAATGCTCCTGAATTGAGCTTTTGTACTGCCTACTGTAGCTCTCTTATTGCTATGTTTTTAAATGTGGTTTCCTTTAAGTCACAGTTTAAATTCCTGAGATGACCTTTCACTGCAGCCCTTACCCAGTGAGTAACTCCACTGAAATCAGCTTGCTCTGCCTTTGCAACATTTATAGTAATTCCTTGTTTAGGTACTAAAATAGAACGAACACCTGCAAAAAGGGCCAGATATTGCTTGCCTTCCCTTGCTAATAGCCCCATGAAAATTGCTTAAACTGCTCACATACTGAGGGCAAAAGCCCTTGGCTCAAAGAATGGAGCCGAAAAACATAATCAAAGTAAAACACAGCTAACATACAAGATATAAGACCACTACATATAATGTAAGGAGCCAGCAGAGCAGCAGGGTTAAGCCACTTGATATGCTCAAATTCAATTGCAAACTATTGGATTTGATGCAGGAATCACAGGTGAATATTATGATGGTCAGAATGGGTGACTAGAAGGGTTCCCTGGTGATCTGAATATAAATTAATCTATTTAAATGTTATGTCTAATTGTCACTTTCTTCATGTATATTAGCAACAGCTGCATTTCATTTTTTATTCTTCACAAACTCTTTGTGCTCAGTTTTACTACCTGCTTCACGTACCCCCACCCCAATCCAAACAGAACTACTTAAGTAAAACAAGCAAGATTTAATCATTTATGCAAAAGTCCATTCATACAGTACAGAGAAGGATGATTATATTAAGTACTGCAGGACTGATTTTAGGTTAAAGCAATGGTGGCAAGAAGTTTGTCACTTGAAATCTAACAATGATTATTAGCTTAGCATCACTCTTTGTAATAAATTATTTTATAATCTCCCTTCCCAAACTGTGCCTTCAACAAAAGCATAGGGTGCTTTTTTTCAATGGCACTGCTGCTGTATCATTGTTCCAGATGGAGTACAATATTTTTTTCCTGGGTTGTACGGAAATAGTTTTTAGATTAGAGCTTTTTCAGCTAACTACATTTAGCCTATAAAAATACTCATCAGCTTATATTTGTGATATTTTCTGCTCTACTTTACTGTTTTAGAAGAATGTTGTTGTTTTTCAAGCTCCAGAGCAGTACAATAATGACACTTAGTTTCAAACATTAAAAAATTCTTCTAAATTAAGTAAATTGTATAGCACATTAGCAGGGGATAAGGAAAAATCCCAAAGTATTTCATGTTATAAAACTGAGCATACCATCTGATAGAGCAAGTATGATCACATTTTCAGACTAGTCTCAGTTTATAAGTTTCCCCAGCCTTGTTTTAGCCAAATGCCTTTCATGGGCCAGCTGGTTCTAATGATACAAAACTAGAATATTCAGTGTCCCATTCCTTTGCTACAATAAACTAAAGCTTGGGAGATTGGTAAAGTCCATTCTTTCTTTATCATACAATTTAAATGAAATATTTAGCATTTTGGCTAATTTAAAGTATTTGTTTTTCTCGAGCTACATGAAATGTATTATACAACAGAGTTAGCCTGCTGCTCAATAAAGACACTCTTGGTCCGCAGCCCACTGAAACTGCTAGGGAATGTTCCACTGAACCTAACAGGCTCCACATCAGGCCCTTACTGTGAGAGATACTGCGGTTTGGCCCACTAAGCACAACTTATCAAAACACATGTAAGATTTTAAACACTTATCCCAAAGAGAAAAGGTACCTATTTTTAACACCAAGTGATGGTGCATACTCAAAATCCCAAATGTAAGCAATGGGAGTTTGGGCTCTTTTTGCCGAGGTATTTTTAAGTAAAGGTGCTTTATAAATGATGCAATCTTTGTACCGAATATGCTACCCATAAATATATAATCAGGGTATGATTTTCAAAAGTGCCTCAGAGGCTTAATCTTCCAATACTGTCCACGTGTGGTGTAGACATTTGGTTCCCTGGGAGTAACTAGCAGCCATTCACGTTGTGCCACGTCTGGTTGTCCCCGGAGAATGCCTGTACCACGTGTGCTCTGGCATGAAGTAAGTTAGCACCAGCAGCCTTACCTGGGGTCCTGGGGGCCTCTCAGGGCTGCAGCAGTGACACTTCTGCCGTGTGGAGCCTGGCCAGCAACTGCAGCATATCTCTGCATGGCCTGGCTCCTCTTTTGAGCAGGATGCATTGCCTGCGCATGCACTGCCCCACCTTTTTTCCTCCACAGATATCCAGAGGTCAAAAAACCCCTCTGTGCTGCTCCCTTGCAGCACAGAGAACAGCTGAATGTATACTATATGGCGCCACGTACATGTCTGCGGTGCCACATACCACATGGCCACATTCATCTGGACACGGCCTGAGTCTGAGGTATTTGAGCACCTACTTTTCATAGAAACTCTTGAAAATGCCATTAAGGCCTTATACAGACATACAGTTTCTTCTGGGAAAGTTGCTACTTTACCAGGAGAAACCACAAGTGTATAGATGGTCAGGCATTTTCTCCCAGAATAAAAAATGGCCACTTCAGAAGAAAAATACCTAGGAACAATCAGGGTTAAATCATTCCCAGAAGAGCTTCTTCGGGGACAGCAAATATCTGTACATGCTATAAGTATGTACAGATTAGTCTTTATAAGTATGTATAAGTATTAGTCAACTCAGCCATGACAGTTACCAAATCTCATTCTTATTCTTGAAGTGTCTCAGTTCAACAGGTAGCAATATAGGTCAAGATTTTCAAAGACAGGTAGACAAAGTGGGGACATAAAGTTTATTTTAAACGGCTTAGCATTTTGCCCAGTTTTCAAAAGTACTAAGCACCAGCAACCTTCACTGATGTCAAGTTGTGTTACTTACGTGTCAAAAATGGGTGCAAGAGTACAACTTTATTTTTTTAAATCTTGGCAAAAAGATGGTGTCCTATACTGATGTACATGTAGCTTGTTAGATCTTTATTCCAATATTTCATTCCTTATTACTATTAGTCATTTGTACTGCAGTAATACCTAAAAGTTCTTGTCAAAATCAGGACTCCAAGTATGCACTGTACACGGACATAAAAAGAAGTCCTTGTCTCAAAGTGTTGCAATCATGTCCAATGATTAAGGAAAAAATCAATATCAAATATTACTTCCTTTTATGAACACAAGTTTAGCTTTACTGCAGTGAATGGTCATTATATTTTAATCAGTCATTGGGTTCTCTATGGTTGCTATCATTCATTTCAGTACTGCAAGGCTGAAATCCTGACTTTACAGAAATCAATAGCAACACTCCCATACACAGTTTTTTGGGGTCAGGATATCATCTAAAGTATTTAATTAAAGTTAAAGGAGATCTCCAAAACACTATGCAAACTGGAGGCCTCAGTGTATTCTGCTTCATCCTCCTCCTAGGTTTTAAGAGTTCATATAGGGTAGGTTTGGGGTTTTTTCTTATGTTTTTTCCTTCTTTCTCCATGGTTGTTTTGTATATTACTATTATAACATAGTACATATAGTTCCAAATCCTGAATCCCTTACACTGTCCTTTGAACAGGAGTTTTGCCTAACCAAGAAAGAACCGAAAGGACTGCATGAATGGCCCATACAGAGTTAAATGCTAACTATTGTTATTGTTCTCTGAGAGTGCATTTAAGGTTCTGGGAACAAACAATAAAACGAACAGCTGAACAATTTTAATCATGGCCCTGTTCCTAGTTACAATTATTTTTAAGCTGCCCCACCATTAGCTAGACTCTGAATTTCTTCCCAATGAAAAAATAAATAAATATAAATATATATATATAAAACTTAAAGAAATACTGTTGTTAAATACATGCTTCTCAAATGTGACATGCTGTGGCTTCTGTTCCAAACGCAGCAATAACTACTTCCTTTAATCTATGTTTTAGCTGTACATATG
The DNA here is from genome assembly GCF_001723915.1 of Gavialis gangeticus. Classification (NCBI taxonomy): domain Eukaryota; kingdom Metazoa; phylum Chordata; order Crocodylia; family Gavialidae; genus Gavialis; species Gavialis gangeticus. Next base: position 26,803,408 of record NW_017729025.1, on the reverse strand, counting down.
TACCCATAACTTTAGCATACTCCACATGAAAGCAGGTTCTATACACACATTTTCCTAGGCAAGTAATAGGAGAAGACCGCCAGCAAGGTCCCTAGGAAGAGAATATAAGAGAATACCTAAATAGCCAAACCAGTGGTCTTGATCAGAGAGAGATACCTGAACACAAACAACATTTGTGTTCCCATGACAGGTATACGTCATCTGTACTGAATTTCAAAATACTCGCAGTGGGGGAAATAAAAGCAGAATAAGATCGGAACTTTGTCACTTGGCATTGTGGCACACCATGAATGATGTGCAGCTGCGTGCAGAACCCCCATCAGTTGCCTCTTGTTCCTTACAGACCAGGGAGAGCCGGAGACAGGCTACGAATCACACAAAAAACTAATATTTTCCACATACGGTCCCTAATCTGCTCAGGGCCTGATCCAAAGCCAACTGAAGTCAGCAGGAGGATTTCTGTGAATGTCAATGTTTATTGTTACATTGTTTACTATTTGAACTGTGGCATCACCTTGATGTGCCAACCAAGATCAGGTACCACTGTGCTAGGTGCTGCAGAAAATATTTTGACAGTCAAAAACCAGGGCTAGCCAACCTGCGACATGGATGCCACAAGTAGCAAGGGTAGCCTCTGTGTGACATGCAGCAGATCAGGAAGAAAACAGGCAGCGCAGTACCAGATAGGGCAGAAAGCAGAAAACAAAGCTTCAAATTAGGGTGGGAGAATGTGGAAGGAAGCAAAAAACATAGCAGTAGATCAAGCAGGGTAAGGGGCTCGGAGTGGTGGTCAGGGAGGATGCAGGGCTAATCGGTGGCTCACCTGCGAAAAAGGTTGGTTTAAGTCACTGGTCTAAGTCATCAAGACAAACAAAATATGGCAGGAAAAATAGAGCAGCAAAGTAATGTGAGCAATGTTATAAAGTGATCAGCAGTACAGCAAAAAAGAGAATCCAGGTCCCCCTCCAGGTTGCTTTCCAGTAAGCCATGCTGCTGGTCATTCAGCTTTGGTTCAAAACTAAATGCACCAAATGAGTGATGGACAGTGAACAAAGCAAGGTTCATTCTAGTGAATGACATGAATAGATGTCACATCACTCAGACACGGTATTGTGAGTGAAATTTAGGGCCATGGGTATAACTCAAGAAAAAATGCCTATGAACCCTTTGTGTCCTTGTGCATTCCTTCCCTTGAATGAGGGGAGAATGTTGCAGGAAAAAAAATAACATGACCCTGAAGTTCAAGGCAGCATCATAATTCAAATGCATGTGACAGAGTCAAGGCCATGAGGACAAATTTAACTTTGCCATTTTCAAATACTTCACTTCACAATAGTTATTTTTCATTTGTTTTTTAACTACCATTTTCTTCTCTAGTGCCAGCCAGATGCTTTAGAAACAAGGATGAATATTAAAGTCAGTGATGGTTGATGCCAGGGAAAGTATAACCGAGGATAGATATCTCAAGATATGCCTGTAGCAGGCTGGCTGACAAAGGACTGCAGCACACTGCACACATTCAGCTGTAGCACTCTGCAGACTGGCAAGGGCTACAAGCCCAATCAGTAGGCACTGATTGCATGCTATGTAGGAGGACTGGGCTGGCTGAGAAAGATAATTAGCTGGCCACAGAAAGCTAAAAAGCTCCCAGGGAAGGGAGCTGGGAGACAGACTCCCAGGGGGATGCAGCTAGAGATGCAAACAGAGGAAGAACTAGGCTCCTGAGAGAAAGGAGCCAGAGAACACTGTTAGGCTCCTGGGGAAAGGAGCCAGGGAATGGGAACTGAGAGCTAAGATCTCAGTGAGGAAGACTGAGAAGGAGTCAGTCTGAGACAGGGACTGGGAGAGGACCCAGGGCTTCAGGATGGGATATCAGGGAACCAAGTCAAAGCCACCTGAGAAGGAAGACTGCAGTGTGAGAGAGTGGCAGGAAGCTGGAAGTGCCTTCTCAGGGGCCAGAGATGACTCAGGACTATGGATGGACCCTGCATGGGCTATGCAAAGTTCGTGGTACCGAGTTCTGATTTATGTTCTGGTGTTCCTGAGAGGCAAGTATGTCCAGGAAATAAAGAATTGTGTGAAGTGTAAAGACTGCTTGAGATAAGCAGCAACCCCAAAGCTACTACAATGTCTCATGCATACAGTCCCCCTCTAATGCATGCACTACTTGCCACTGTTAGAAACAGGATACTGGGATACTGACCATTGGTCTGACCCAGTATGGCACTGCTTATATTCTAATTTTCTTAAAGTTCTTGCCCAGAGGGGAATTTTTTTAAAGATCTATATTTTACTGACTTATGAACATTACAGAGCCATTTATCTTATAGTGAAGATGGACAAGCACCCTATGCCATCCTTTTTGTGCTTTAATGCATGGTTCTTGGGTTCCATTCTAACATCCCTTATCCCCTAGACCATCAGTCTGGGATATATTTAAGCATAACTTTTCCACTCTTCAGGCATTTTCACCAAAGGAAGACAATTCCTTCATGCCATTCTACTACCATTATCCAGTTCTCAGTTCTGTGCTATGTCCCAGTCTATAAAGCATAAACACTATTGACCGGTATTTCACTAACTTCATAAAGTCCCTGAGTCTAGGACTAACCTCCTTTGCACCTAGAGCCATTGAATATCAGATACCTTTGTTCCCAGCAATTTGTGCTTGACTAAATCCTGTCTTCCAGAATGGGTTTCAACCCCAATTTTGAGACATCAATCCATGAAGGATCTATTTCTTTCCCCAGTCATTTGTTTGTTAACTAACCTCAGTGGAAAAAATTGTGCCTAATTTTTAAGTGAAATTTCTAAAACTTCAATTTCCAGCATTGGCTCCTGCTGTATTTTTACTAAAGACAGTGTCACTACCCAGTATTGTCTCCCTTTGAAGGGACTTCTCCATCTAATATAGTGTAGTCAGATCACGTCTTGGTCTTCTCAGTGATAAGCTAAATAAACTGAGTTCCTTAATTGGCAGTCCACCCTCTGTATCACTTTTGTGGCTCCTCTGCATTTTTTCAACATCCTTTTTCAAATAAAGAGATCAAGGCTGGAACAATATTCCAGTATCAGTCTCACCAATTTCACACAGAGATAAAGTCACCTCCCTATTTCTATTTAGTAGCTCCCTGATTATATATCCAGAGATTGCATTACCTGTTTTTCAAACTGAAAATATAGTGTTCAGTTGGGTCTCCATTATGACAGCTAAATCCTTCTCAGAGCCACTGCTTTACATGTAACGGGAACATGCCCTGCTCTGTAGGTATGGTCTGCATCCCTTATTTCGTAATATGTAATTAATGCTGATGTCTTGAGCACCAGTACCTGCCATGGAAATTTCCACTGGAAAATGTATGGGTTTGCTAAAATACTTTGTTGCATTATGACATAATCATGCTCCCATTCTCAAATCAATGGAAAAGCTTTCATTCATTCCCATGGGAGTCACATCAAGTCCTACTACAGATGTTCTTTCAAAACACTGTCCTCTATGCAGCAGGCTAAAATAATGTGAAGCCCAAATGTGTGCTGTTCATGCAGAAATATTGTTGCCAGCTTGAGCTAGGATATATCAGATAGCCTCTATATCAGGCGATATCTGATACATATACACACAGTTTTTCATTTAATAATAATGGGGGGGGAAACGAAAGAATTTCTGTGGAAACAATTTTGAAGATCATGAGTCACAATGATTGTACCCTCTCTACAGTTAGTTTATCTTGTCATATCAATCCGCTTAGAGAGAGAAAGTTGCCTGTTCAGCTTCACTTTCATGTTTTATCGGTTGAAGGGAGGGCAGGGTAGCACCTTAGAATATAACTGGTTCAGAGAGGCATAAGTTTTTCTATGGTGACAGCCTACTTCATCAGATGCTATGAATTCATAATTCATTCATAACTCTTTCAGAATTACTAGTATCTGATGAAACAGGCTATCACCAGGAGCAGATCTTGGATTTTGAAGAAGGGTGCTGCAGAGATCTCACTGGCACAAGGGATGCGACTGGCAGCTAAGACCAAAGGCTGAGACGAGATTTCTTGGAGGGGGAGAGCTCACTGCACATGCAATACAAAGTCAGAGGGGCTGCAATCATACCCCCCCCCAGATTTGCGCTTCGATGCTTCCCTGAACTAGTTAGTTTTTAATGTGCCAGGTTTCTAAGGTGCCTGCTAGGGCCATGCAAAGCTTCAGTTGCTGATTCAATTCAGGGGAGATTCGGCCCGATTCGGCAGCCTAATCTCTGAGTCCAAATCAAATCAGGAGACCCATTAATCTCTCCGAATCGAATCAGAAGCCTCCAATTCAATTTGGAGACATTCGATGATTTGGCCATAGACACAGCTTGATATGATTTTTCTATATACTTTGAGGTACCAGGTGCGGCTTGTGAATGCTGAGATGGTCGGTTGCATGGAGCCTCCCACGGGAGTGCGGAGGGGACCCAGAAGTACTTCCAGTCCACTTCTGGGCGGGGGACCCCCCCCCGGCTCGGTGATTGGTGCCTCCCAGGTCTGGGGGGATACCCAGGGTCCCTCCACAGCTGATCTCCGAGTGCACGGGGTCCTCCCCGTGCTCCTGAGGGATGCTCCATCTGCCCCACCATCTCAGCGTTCACAAGCCATGCCAGGTGCCTCAAGGTACGAAGAAAAAACATATAAAGCTGTGTCTATGGAGGAACAGCTGACTCTTTGAATAAGAATCAAATCTTCAGATTCGGCCAAATCCAATCGGGACGGTGATCCAAATCAGCTAATCAAATCACTGTTTCCTGAATTCGGCTGAATCTGAATCAAATACTGCCCACTTCACACACCCCTAGTGCCTGCCTTCTGCCTGGTTTCAGACAAACATGGCTAACTACCTCTCTCTGTTTATAGGATGAACATTTTAAAGAAGACTAGGGGACTTAAACATACATACACGGCACAAGACGGACAGAGAAGAGTGATGTTTAAATGGAAATGCCAATTGCTTTCTTTGACATTTTTAAACTGTTCATAAACATCTCTGTTCACTTCAGCTTGCGTACATGCTTTCATAAATACCACACCTCAGTCCAAAAACCCTCTGAATTTGGGGCCTAAATTATATGACTGTCCCTTTAACTACACTCATTTTGAAAATAAGAGATCATGGACTAAACTCTGGGCAACAGGACAAACCTATAAACAATTCAGACAGTTTCTTTATACAAAGTTTGGTTGGAATATCAAACCAACTGCCAAAAAGTATGCTGCCAGCAGTAAAAGTGAGTTGTGTACATTAATTCAAAAAAGAGTTGGATGCTGTTTTGGAAAAGAAGGAAGTACTGTGGTACAGCAGCCACTAACTTTTTTTTTTGTCATTATGATTACAACATTTTGAGTAATTCATCAATAGAGCAAAATTAGCAAGCTCTGTCTTCTCATTGGCTATGACCCTCCAGACTGATCCCTGTAGGCTTAACACACTGGCCACCTAAATCTTTTTGTCAGACTAAGTCCCCGTTGTTGTTTGTGGAGAAAAATGCTATTTGTGTTTGGGGAATTTTAGCTAGAAAAATAACAATTAAGAGCCTGACAAAGCAGATCAGAAAAAATACATGAAACGGCGTGATGAGTACATGGATGGATGGATGGATAATATAGTAAACAATGATGAAACAGAAAGTCCAAATTGAAAAGCAACTTTATTGCTTGGCTGTGCGCTGTTTAGTACTCAAGTGATCTCAGTGTTTATACACACAACAGGGAAACCAACCAATACAGAAAAAATATTGAAGGAAGAACACAAACTAAAAAGTAAAATACAAATTAACTTTTCACCAATGCACTGTGTGTCATATAAAAGCTAATAAACATCTATTTTTCTTGAAGGAAAAGCCATTTTTGTGCTTTGCAAGAGAAGTAAAATGACAAAATGCTCACCAGCAACTGATAGAAGGAAAAAGAGCAAAAAAGAATTCAAAGGCTTAGAGTTTACTGGCAGCCATAACATCCCACTATTCACAGGAGCTGTTTCTACTTTCAGTTACCACCTTGGTGTTCTCTGCCATGAACAGAAGCAACCCTGGATTTCAATATATGACTGAAAGCAACACCCAGCACAAAGTTGTGAAAATGACTGATGATTGCATTGCCATGGATAGTAGAGATGGAAAAGAACTATCTGTCAATCATGTTCTCTGTCAATACAGGATTATTCCTCATGTCCCATCTTCTAGCATTCTGTTGACATCTAGTTCTAGAGCTCTTAAAAGGGTCCATTTTCACTGTCTTTGCTGAGAAACTTTTTCCATGACCAGCTGGAAATAACTGAAAACCAGGCAAGTAAATAAACAACAGATGATATGGTCAAGGAGAAGGTGGCACAGCATTCAGCACATACAAACACATTTCAAGGGTGCCCTCCAGTCCCTTAAAATTCAATAGAAATATGAAGAGGACCCACACAGAACCCTTTCTTCCACACCCTGTACTAGGCAATAAGTAATCCAAATTAAATGTAAGACAGGACGCAAATATATTGTTGTATTATCAGATTAGATTGCATACACAGGAGGTAAAAGCAATACAGTTTCATTTAACCCACACAGAAGGTATTTCTTTACTTGATCCAAACATTTCATATCATCATCAGAGAATAGCTGCTGATATTCATCCTTTATAAGATAAGTTATGAATGGGAGAAAATCACTTAGGCTTGGCTTTTATTCCACTTGGTCACCTTTATTAGCTCTTTGAAGAACAAGTACAAAGTCAAATTAGGAAGCTCTGCTCCTGTGGCCTGTAGGAATCATGTGGTAGGAAGAAATCTCACAAGTCATCTAGTCCATACAGTAGCATAACTACAGTGGGGCAGGCTGGGCATTACCAGCAGCATCTCCCAGGGCTTCCACACCCACAACTTCCCTTGCCGACTTGTTCCATTGTCCTGCCACTCTAACGATTAGGAAGTTTTTTTCCCCAAAGATTTACTCTAAATCTGCTAAATCTAATCTAAGTCTAGAGCCTTGTTGCTATAAGAATATTGTAATAAACATCGGGGTTGCCAGGGAGCAAAGACTAACTGTTACTCAGACTATTATTAGAAACAGAGGCATAGAGGAAATCAAAGGTCAAATATTAATTGGGGTTAAGGGTCACAAGGGAAGACAATGCATCTTAAGCAGAAAGACCCAAAGATAACATCTGTACACTGAGGTGGTGATGAAAGGGAAGGGAAGGAGGATGGTGCCTGTACACAAGTATTATTGCCAAATAGCCTGAAAAAGAAACCCAACATCATTGCCTCATTTTCTTTGCTAGATCTAAAGGACAGCAGCAATGGAATCTGCTGTTTGTGTTAAAGTGTCAGGAGGGGAAAGAACAAAGACATGTGAACATCTGCTTCTAGAAGCCACTTGAAAAATAATTATGCAATAGCATGTGAAAACCATCTGTTAAACATGTTGCTGTCCACCAGTCATGTAGGAAGAAGGCACTGAAGAAAATTATAAGGAAGATCAGAAGAAGGCTACGGCAGGTTTCCCTCGGGCAAAACGTCCATAACCCCTATTCTGACCATAAGCCAAGAATAAGCTTAGCAAAGGAAGCCTATGATAAGAGCAAGCAGGATGATCCAACAGGCAAATTACCAAACAGATGGGACAACCTACTATTACATAATTGATAAAAAAATTACACCAGAAACTGTGCTTAGCCTGTGTATTCATCCTAAACTCAAACACAATACACCACAGCAATCTGCAACACTCCCATTCATTTTCAGCCCTAAGCTGGGGGATGGGATGGGATGGCATGGGCGCTAAAGTGCATGGTTGACAAACCAGGGGTTCCAAGTTTGCGGCTATAGCAAATGTGCTTACGGTATGGCCCTCAGATTCCAACAAATCTGCAAATTCTGCTCCACACCTTGCCCATCACCCCATGCAATTCCAGATTTATATTAAGCCTTTGATTTAGGAGTGTCCAAAACATTGTGAATATGCATGGCAGAGAAAATACACTAAATTAGTCTTATGGACAAAACTCCCATTGACATCAGTGGGATCAGGATTTCACCTCATTAGTAGAGGTCCATCCCTGTAAAATGGTCACCTCTCTCCACTTCAAAATATTCTAGAACTGAGGACCTTTCACTGTTGTAGCTTCCCTGAACTGGGACCCAGGGGGCTCTAATTCCTCACCACAAGGCATCATACATTTCCAAGCTATTTACAAGTTTTTAACAAGCACTTCTCCAAGAGACCATCCCTCTTTGTCACATCTTCCATGAATTCTTTCTCAGCAAGGTACAGCAAGGGTTCTTAGCCATTAAGCAGCATTCATCAATGTTCTTTTGTCTTGTACGGAATCACTGCCTCTGACCAAGGGCTAAACCTAGAGTGTCCTACGAGAGAAATCAAACTTCTTTTGTATGTTTCTTATGTTTAATTCTTTGATATTTATAAAACAATGCAAGATTTTGAAAAACAAAGATGATCTCTATGCACAGAACTGGAAGTCCCTCATCTCTACCCTTTTCAGTTTCTCAGACAGTGAAAGGATTTCATGTACCATCTTATCCAAGTGTTACTTTTCTGGTACAGAAGATTACCTTGGGTAGGCTAAAAGAAGCAGAAAGAATGAAGGATCCTCTCTCATTGGACAGATTTACAGCTAAAATATTTGGATATAGCCAGAATAGAGAAAAGCACGGATCAGGTCTTCTTTCTAGAAGGAAGGAAATAAGAAGAATTCAAAAGTAGTTTTAATGTACTTTGTTGCAAGAAATGTGAGGAATAGCCTGTAAGCTATGGTGGAAGAGGCCCCTCATATAAAACCAGTTTGAAATGAAGATATCTTGCATGCAACAATCTTTTGGTTCTTTGAATGTTCTCTTTAACACATCTAACCCCCAACAAGATTACATGGTTGCCTTAGCTAGCAGGTTCCTTTCACTGTCATATCCTTATGGTCAGCTGTACAGAATATTTTTCACTTCCTGCCAAGGGGTCTGATCATTGAGATCTCCACATGACATTCAACTGAGATTACAACAAGCCCTTAAAATGTAATACTTTATTGTCATGTACAGCTAATAGCTGGTGCACTTTGCTGAGAAGTGAAGACAGATTTCAGTAGTGAGCAAAATAAATTCTGTATATGCACTATAGATTGTAATGTGCTTTGAGATCCCTTGGATTGAAAGGTGATATAGAAATACACAATATTAGATCCAGAAACCATGATCCTTAGTGGTGCCTAAGTGAAATAAAGGAAAAATAAAAAGATTATAAATGGCTTCAAAATAACTGAATGGCAGATTTTTATTTGCTCCGAATGCCCCAGGAAATTGTCTTTTCAAAACAATTGCCAGTTACAGGTTTCATCTCCCTGTCTCCTTTGCTTATTTTTATAAATAAAGAATTCTTTATAAAACATTCAGCCCTCTGCTAGTCTGAGTCCTTTCCTGAACTATCAACAGTGATTAATGTGGATGATTTACTGAATGTTTTCTTTTCTTTGTATATTTTTGAAGGATCATTTAAATGAGCAAAAAAACTCAACCCCAATCGTGAGGGTTTAGTAAATGTTGTGCTTTGCCTTCTAAAAGTATTTGCAGATGAGAAGCAAAATCCACAGAGTCTGGTAGATTTGGGTATTTGTCAAAGGAGTAGGAGGGCGGAAAAAAAACATGAGTATGTCCTGCTGTCCTCAAGTGCTTCCTTGAAATCCACACACACTCCAAGGTGTTCCAAAACAAGATCAGTGAGCCAAAGCCTAAACCATCTCCTGCAGTTGCATACAGCAGCTCTCTCACTTAAACCCCAAGGAAGACTATGTGGATAAAAGGAGAATATTAAAAATACAGCAGTACAAGAAGGTTTCTATAATATCTCCCTGGTTAAAGTGTCAACATGAAAGGTCTCTGCTTTTTGTTCCTTGGGAAATGGTTCACGGAGGTGAGGAAAGGTATTGCACTGTGCTGCTATCTGAAGTGTTGCTCAAATCAGCATTATGAAATTTGGTCCAAACAAGCCACCAAATTCCTGTCCACTGGAGTTGAAATGGATTGAAGCCACCAGGAGAAGACCAAGCTAAATATTTTAACTAAACAAGATGCTTTTTTTACCTGTGCTCAGAACTATACAAAAGTCTATATTATGAAATGAGATTACAGGATTATAGTAGGTTTGTCTTCAGCATCTGGCAAAGGCGGTCATTGGCATGAATATAGAATTTCCCAGGTTAATACAGGTCACATGGGTCAGTCCGATTTCTGTGTCAAATTGGGACAAGAGTTACCGGCTCTGCATGCAAATGCCATATGGTTGCTGCTTGACTGTAAATGATCTCAGAATAGCTTATTACAATGCCTGCCACTTAATTCAATTGCCAGTTAATTTAACATTCCATTTAACTTGATCAAACCCCCCAGAACTGAGGAATGTGTATTAAAATAGAAATTGCCCTTTATTCTGATCGAGTCTGTTGACTTAAAGGTGTTGGGGGTGTTATTAAATATTTCTATCATTTAATTAAAAAGGAAAGAGAAGAAGGAGAAATTCAAGGGTGATAGAAGAAACTAGGGGCTTGTTTATATAAGGAAGCTAATGTGGATTATTATAAATTATTCATTTAAATCAGAATATTCTTCCTGATTAACCCACTATGTGAGCACCTTTATTCCAAATCTACATTGGCAAATAATTATGAATAACTCCTTCAGAAGCAAGCCCTATTTTGCAAATGCTGTTAGTGCACAGCTATACTACACATTCGCCTATAAATACCAGTGATTATTATTAGATTTTTATAGTTCGCAAATGCCAATGGGGAAGGGAAGCACGCAGGACACGGAGACAGGATAACAACATGATGGAAAATTTTATTTGTGTGGATAGGTGTAGAATACAAAGGGGTCGTTGGGTCACGGGGTTCGCGGTGATCCCTTGCTTTCAAGCCCGAGGGCTTGGTGCGGCTGACCACAGGTAAGTCCCAGGCCGGGTAGACAACTTATATAAAGACAGGACCGCTGGGTCACGGGGTTCGCGGTGATCCCTTGCTTTCAAGCCCGAGGGCTTGGTGCGGCTGACCACCAGTAAGTCCCAGACAGGGTAGGCGGCGTAGGATAGTGTACCTAACAAACTAAACTAAACTGTAAAAGTCCTTATAAGGTAAAGCTAACACTAAACTATTTACAGTGCTTAAGCGAAAATGGCACGGCAGCTCACCAGTTCCATCTTTGTTGCTGGAGAGATAAAGATTACTCCGTTCAGCAGGCCTGAAGGTCGCTCAGGGATTCACCCTGGGGGAGGCAGCTCCTGGGTGATCAGTCCAGTCGCTCTTTGTCCCTTGAGGTTCGGTCGTGTGGTTCCTCCAACAAGCGCTTGGAGTGTCGCACCTTTTATAAAAGTTCTGGCGGGAGCTTTATCCAATCATTGCAAGCGTGCATGCCTGCTATATTTTGTGTTGCTGTGGGTTTTGGCGGGCTTTTGTTTCTTGCTGCGTAACTATAGCTGGTAATTTTCCACCAGCTCAGAGACCTTTTGACCTGGTCGACAGGCCCTGCCAGAGGCTTGCCTGGCCTGGCCATATTCTAAGTAGGGATTCTGACAGTTACATAGGTAATAAAATCAAGTGCTGGCAGCAGCTGGCAGGTCCAAAGCAAAGAGGTCCAAGGTGGAGTCCAGAACAAAGAGTCATCCTGGAAAACTAGGAATCAACAGGCAGGAACCAGGAGAATAGGAACAAGGAGTCAGAAACCCAATGCTAGGCAGAGGCCTGGCAAGTAACTTGATGGATATTGAAAGAGCTGCTGCTTGTTGGCAGACAGCCATACCCACACAGGCAAGTGGGGCCGTCTGGGAGTAGTTAGGCCACTGGCAGTGGGACCCACTCAGGCAACCCAAGCCACCTCAGAGCCAATTAGGCTACTTGCTGCCCTGACTCCTCACAGGCAATGAGAAAACAACCCATCAACTACCACCACCTCCATTTGCCAAACTTTCATCATGTGCATGTCTTACAACTCACCCAGAACCTGCATGTCTTACAACTCACCCAGCCAGTGCAAGGACAAGTGTTGTAGCACAGGAGGGGCTGTTGATATGGGCTCTACACATAATGAGACTTCTAGCATTTCTTATATTTAAAAAAAGTTCAAGATCAAATAAAATTACAATATAAATGGAGCCTCCTTGAACATTTTTGTTGCCTTGTCAGGCTAAAGTTGCATTCAGTGACACTAAGATCATTAACAGAAAATCTTAGAAGTCACCTAAGCATAGTTTTCAAGACTTACAGCTACTATGTAACTACATAAAGATACAGATGATTATCACTAACTATGGTTGGTTTGGACACAGAAAAAATGATTAATGAATCTGGATTGATTAAAGCTGGTGGAGACCCAGGATCTACAACAACAACCTCGTTTAGACGGGACAAGCGAGGGAAGAAGGATTGATTAATAACCTGTAAACTAATACACATTCAGTGGATATACAACAGTATTAAATCAATACAGGTAAGCTGTTTTCAATTCCTTCATGGATTGTTGAGCAATATACAAACATCCTAAAAGGTTTTCCTCACAATCGTGCCCTCATCCCATTCTGGTCATCAGTGGATGCATCTACATGTGCAATTAGCATGTAGCAATAAACTCCTGCTCAGTTTGTGCCAGAGTCAGCTGCTCTCAGGTACAGACCTTCACATGCACCTGGGATCGCAGCTGTTCAAGCTGGGTGGAGCAGCCCCAGGCTGGCAGGGGGCCCAGGCAGTCAGTCCCAGGCTCCAGGTGGAGGCATTGGGCAGTGGAAGGGCTGGCTGGGGCGCAAGGGTGCTACACTTTGGGGATAGCTGGCAGGCAGCCCCTGCACTGTAACACCCTCATGCCCCAGCCAGCACCGGTCACCATCTATACATACATTTGGTACACTAAATGACTCCACTGTAGATTAATACTTGTCCTGCACAGTACTATCCTACAGTGGAGTTAATTAATCTACTGCACTTTAATACAGGCTGTAACACGGGGATCTGCAGGCACCCAAAGAGATTGATGCCCTGCCCAACCCCCCGTTTAGGGAAGTCCACCCTGCTCTTTCCTGCCATGCCTTTGATGTCAAATGAATTGATGTAAAAATGCAGGAGGCTGCCCATTTGCAGCTCTGGTGTTCTGGGCCAGTTACATGGCTCTGAACCATCCCTACACTGTGTCCTATGCCTCGCAGGTGGCATGCAAATCTACTACTACTCCCCCGGCCCCTCACTGGACTGCGCTCCAACCCATCTCTTGGTCAAACTCCAACCTGTCTCTGGGCCACATACTCACTCCAGCCCCTTACTGGGACACACATTCACTCTCTGGGCCTTTCGTCCCTTAGGCCTCAGGTCCCTCTAGACGGACCTTGGCCCCTAGCCTTTCCCCTCCATGGGGTGACCCACAAGGCAGTGGGGGCTGAGGTTTTATGTCACCCCATCCTCACCTTTCACTGGAGTGGCACAGGTGTGGCATTTCCTGGAGACTGCCCCACCACAGGCAGCCCCACCACACCGTCCAACTCCAGCAGAGTGCAGTCTCAGGTCTTACCCAGGACCAACAGGTACCTCCTTCATCCCCATAGTTCCTACCCTAACCTCCAGGTGTTCCAGGAGCTGCAGTCTTCAGGCTGAGGGATGTTGCTCCTCTGGCTCCCCAGATGTAACTGCCAGCCCTGCTCCCAGGGTCTGGATTTATACACACCCTGCCCAGCCCTCCTCCAATCAGGTGGACACCTGTGGTAGGTGACCACTTAATTGGGCCTTAACTCACCTGCTGGCTACTCCACAGCCTGCCTGATGTTCTTAAACTGGCAGGCACAATCAGTGCACTGCCACACAGGCACACATGGAGACAGTGACACTTTATTGCAGAGCTAATTAGTCAGCTCTGCAGTAATGTGCAAATATAGATGTTCCCAGTGGGACTGAATTTGGGCCTGCAGTTACAAGTACAGGCTTCTGCCACTTGAGCTAAAGGGTTAAGAGTATTAGCTTGTACTTCTAGCAGGCTCTTGACCTCTATGACCCTTCCACTACATGACATGGACAACTTCTCTAGAGTCCTTATTTTTAAAGGCACTATAAAAAAATTGCACCTTAATTCTTCTCAGCCGGCCGGAAATTCCAGTTTGTAGAGTATGCTGGTTACTAAAATGCTGGTTAACACAGCTTTTACTGTAGTAGCAAAAATCTTTTCCCCAGCATAGACAAGTATGTCCTAGGGAGGTCTCACTCATTTGCTTTCCCCACATTTCAGGGTCTCCTTTTGTCACTCATCCACCACACCCTAACGTTCAAAGAATTAGGAAAGAGAGAAAGGGAAGTGAGATGTTTATCACTATCAGTGGTAGGACTTGAAGGCAAGATTTTTCTTCACAGCCCCCTCCCCCTCCAACCCAGACCGTGTACCTTTCCACCCCTAAGCGGGTTTTGGTCATAGTCTTAACAGCTCCACTCATGCTCCCCCTCACTCTTCTCTGGCCCTCCCACAGGAAGCCTACCTTCGGGTATCCTCAACTCTCCCCACATTCAGTTGGGACCCCTTCTTTTTATTTAAATCCTAATTTTCTTATATTTTGCCATCCATAGTACATGTCCTTCCCTAGGAGCATTCACAATCATGGCCTATGTAACTTCCCAGCATTACCCCTTTTTTCCCTCTGAGGACCCACTTCCTCCTCCCAGAAGTTGTCTATGCCCCAGATTGTCAAATAAGTTGTACTCCCTCATACCATACAGTCATTCAATCATCTGGACCCCCAGTTTCCCAATCCCACCAACGCCGGTGGTGGGCACTCCCTGGGCTTCCCATTGGGACTTTGCCTGCCGTCCCCAATCTGCATGCACTCACCAGCATCGTCACCCCCCCTGCTCTGAGCAGGTTGCAGGAATTCACCTGAGGGATTTGAGGGATGCCTTTCACTTAAGCCCTGTTTGATTCTCTGGTTTCAGCTCTGGTTCCGGGTCTGGATCCAACTTTGACTTCTGGCTGTAGCTCCCAGCTCTGCCTCTGGTTTGGCCCTCTGGCTTGAGCTCAGTTTGGTCCCTGGCTTTGGCCACTGGCTCGGGCTCTGGCTCTGGCTCCACCTGTCGGCTTTGGCTGTAACACCAGCTCAGATTCTGGCTCTACCTGTTGGCTTTGACTTCAGATCCAGTTCAGACTCTGACTCTGATCCAGCTCTGGCTCCAGCTCTGCTTCCACATCTCCATGAGGTCTGCACAATCCCCTACTGACTTTGTGCATTCCCCTCTCTGGGGGATCTCCTGTCTGCCAGCTGTTTCCTTTAAATTTCCAGTGGGACTTCTGGTGGTCAGTGAGAGCCTGCTCTGACTGCATGTGATGGCGTGGCACCAGGGCTGTCTACTTCAGGTGCAGCCAGCTTCCGGGCAGTTGGCCGCATGTCTCCAGAGTCTACACCATGACATTCAGGTCCTGGGGTAAGTTTTCTATGTGGGCTCTGGTCCAGCTGGCAAGCACAGACTATAACAGGGCTTGGGACCAGTGCCCTGTTACACCAAGTTAAACATTTTTGCAATGATTAAGCCACCCCTTAACTTGCTCTAGAATTGTGTTTTTAGTCTCTCACTATAAGTCATGGTTCTCAATCAAGTTCCTGCTAAATTCCAGAATGCTATGGTGCCTTGAGGCTCAAAAAGTTGAGAACTACTGCTATGGAGAGTTTCAGAGGTGTAACTGACATTTTGGATCCCTGGGCAGAGAAGAGTGGGCGGGGAGGAGAGGGTGAATAAAGTGGGAACTGCCCTCTAAACTGGGCTTGTGTGCTGGTCTCCCTGCCTTTATTATGCTACTGGAGAGTTTATTTGTGGTAAACTAGTTTGATTCACTAAATTATACAGCTGGGCCCATGTACTGGATATGCTGTAATGAAATATAATGCAATCCATACACCATTAGTCTAGTTTTCAGATCACTTACACAGAAGATGTATTCTATAGAGTGTGCAAAGCAGTCACATACCTGTAATTACACATTCTCATAATACACTCTGGTAGCAATCATCTTATGACTTTGGTCAGGAAGGCCAGCCGTACCTTGCCATGCATCCACAGATGCATCTCAAGCAGGTCCAAAGAGGTGATCCTCCCCCTCTATGCGACACTGGTCAGGCCGCAGGTGGAGTACTGCGTCCAGTTCTGGGCACCGCACTTCAGGAGGGATGTGGACAACATGGAGAGGGTCCAGAGGAGGGCCACTTGCATGATCAGGGGCCAGCAAGGCAGGCCCTATGAGGAGAGGCTAAGGGACCTGAACCTGTTCAGCCTCCACAAGAGAAGGCTGAGGGGGGATCTAGTGGCCTGCTGCAAACTAGTCAGGGGGGACCAGCAGGCATTGGGAGAGTCCCTGTTCCCCCGAGCACTACCAGGAGTGACAAGAAATATCGGTCACAAGCTGGCAGAGGGTAGATTCAGACTAGATATCAGGAAGTGCTACTTCACTGTCAGGGCGGCTAGGATCTAGAACCAACTTCCAAGAGAAGTGGTGCTGGCTCCTACCCTGTGGATCCTTAAAAGGAGGATGGATGAACACCTTGCCAGGGTCATTTGACCCCAATACTCTTTCCTGCCATGGCAAGGGTTGGACTTGATGATCTATTCAGGTCCCTTCTGACCCTACCAACTGTGAAACTGTGAAACTGTGAGTGCCTCTTACCTTCCTGGAACCCCTCTAACTTTTACCACCCTGATCTCTACTACTTCCCTGATTACCTCTAATACTCCTTCCCTCCCCCCATACTTGATAGTAAAATAAGATCATTTAGAGCTCTAGTAGGATCATAGCTTGTACAGAAATGCATGTAAAATGTTAGTCGTGCACAAGAATCCATAGTTAATGCACCAGTAGAAATCTAAAATGTTTCCCTTTAAGCTTAGAGATATCTATTTTTCTGAAAATGTATCTAGTGTTGATGAGAGAAAGGCAGGCACCAGCACAGATATTTTTATGAAAGATTTATTTCCCAGACATATTTGTGCCGGCTTCTCTCCTAAACCACTGAAAATAGGCTCAATTTCTATAAAATACCAACATCCACAACAGTGAAAATGTAATAAGCTTAGGCTGCCCATAATACTTCAGAGCAGACTCAACAGGCACTTTGCCATTTATAGAACACACACATTTGTAACATTTTGAATAAAAAGTGGTTCACGTCTGACCCCAGCCTGGATGTGCAATTTATCCTTTACTATAGAACAACTGTGCCTCACCTGGCAAGAATATGTATGCAAGGCATTAAATATGGGTTAAACTCACTCTCTTCTCAGAAACAATACCTGGCAGCACCAGAGATTTAGGGCGCTCCCCCCCCTTACCATTACCAAGATGGTAAATGCAGTTGTTTTACATGATTACTCAGTGGCTCTGACACTGTTCTGAGAGGGGGTTGATGGAGTGTAGAGGAACTGACATTCCCCATTCTTACAAGAATTTTGTGAATAAGGTGAAAAAATGGACTGGGATTCCACATGTCTCTGAAACGAAGGCAGAGGAGAGGTGGTGTTTTCTAATTGTTGAGAAGCTGGATACCTTCAAGTCAGCCAGCCCTGACAATCTACACCCCAGGGTACTCAAGCAGCTGGTGAGCATCATAGCCCAGCCTCTGCCACGGATCTTTGAAAACTCCTGGTGCTCTGGTGTAATGCCTGAAGACTGGAAGAAGGCCAATGTGGTGCCTATCTTCAAGAAAGGGAGGAAAGTGGATCCGGCTAACTATAGGCCCATCAGCCTGACTTCTATCCCGGGGAAGATCTTAGAAAAGTTTATTAAAGAGGCCATCCTTAATGGACTGGCTGACACCAACATCCTAAGGGATAGCCAGCATGGGTTTGTTGTGGGTAGGTCTTGCTTGACCAATCTCATTTCTTTTTATGACCAGGTGACCTATCACCTAAACAAGGGAGAAGAGATTGATGTCACATATCTTGACTTCAAAAAAGCCTTCGTTCTGGTATCCCATGATCACCTCTTGGTGAAACTGGCCAATTGTGGTCTTGGGTCCACCACGGTCCGCTGGCTGGGGAATTGGCTCCGTGGTCGGACTCAGAGGGTGGTAATTGAGGGAAATCAATTGTCATGGTGCCCTGTGACCAGTGGGGTCCCCCAAGGCTCTGTCCTTGGACCCATATTATTCAACATCTTCATTAATGATGTGGACATTGGAGTCAGAAGTGGACTGGCCAAGTTCGCTGATGACACCAAACTTTGGGGCAAAGCATCCACGCCAGAAGACAGGCGGGTGATCCAGGCTGACCTGGACAGGCTCAGCAAATGGGTGGACGAGAACCTGATGGTGTTTAACACCGAAAAATGCAAGGTTCTCCACCTTGGGAAGAAAAACCTGCAGCATCCTTATAGGCTCGGCAGTGCTACGCTGGCTAGCACTACGGAAGAAAGAGACTTGGGGGTCATCATTGACCACAAGATGAACATGAGCCTGCAATGCGATGCTGCGGCTAGTAAAGCGACCAAAACGCTGGCTTGCATCCATAGATGCTTCTCAAGCAAATCCTGGGACGTCATTCTCCCCTTGTACTCGGCCTTGGTGAGGCCGCAGCTGGAGTACTGCGTCCAGTTTTGGGCTCCACAATTCAAAAAGGATGTGGAGAAGCTTGAGAGAGTCCAGAGAAGAGCCACGCGCATGATCAGAGGTCAGGAAAACAGACCTTACGACGACAGGCTGAGAGCCATGGGGCTCTTTAGCCTGGAAAAGCGCAGGCTCAGGGGTGATCTGATGGCCACCTATAAGTTTATCAGGGGTGACCACCAGGATCTGGGGGAACATTTGTTCACCAGAGCATCCCAAGGGATGACGAGGTCAAATGGTCATAAACTACTTCAAGACCGTTTCAGGCTGCACATAAGGAAGAATTACTTTACTGTCTGAGCCCCCAAAGTCTGGAAGAGCCTGCCATCAGAGGTGGTTCAAGCACCTACATTGAACACCTTCAAGAGCAAATTGGATGCTTATCTTGCTGGGATCCTATGACCCCAGCTGACTTCCTGACCTTTGGGTGGGGGGCTGGACTTGATGATCTTCCAAGGTCCCTTCCAGACCTAATGTCTATGAAATCTATGAAATCTAAAGTACAGAGAAAAGTTCCTTTATACTTTTCTTTAGAACCACCTACCATGTTAAGTCTAATCCAACCCATGGTGTAACTCTATCTATTCACAGGAAGTTATACCAGAAATTAATTTGACCCATCTTGTCCCTGTAGGGCAGTGGTCTCCAACTTTTCTATGATGCAGATCACTTTTTAGTAGTAAAGGGCACCCCAGGATCTACCGCCCCCCCCCGCCCTGCCCCCAGAGCATAGGTTGGGGGAGCACAGGCCCCTGAGGCCTCTGCTGGGCTGTGCTTAGCAGCAGGAGCCCCTCCCCCCACATGTGCCCCTGGACTGCAGAGACTTCAAGACCCGGCCAAGCTGGGGCCCGACACCATGTTCGTCTGGCTGCTGGGTGGGCACAGATCAGTGCAGCCGCAGCATAGAAATGGGATCAGGCCCTGTCCTGGCCCGGCCAAGTCTGGGACACTCTGAGGTCCAGGGGAGCATGGCGGGGCTCCTGCCACTGGGCACATCCTGGCAGAGGCCACGGGGGCCCATGCCCCTCCACCTGTCCTCAGGACAAGGCAGCTGCTGCTGCAGGCTGCCTGCTGCACCTGGAGCACAGGTAGGGGAGGGGAATGTAACCCCAGGGCCTCCACCAGGCTGCGCCCAGCAGTGGGAGCCCTTCTCCCCCACAAGCACCCCTGTACGACCAAATCTTCCCAGACCCGGATTGGCCAGGGCCGCCCCCACATGATCTGAGCCATGCCCACACATGGCCAGGTGCAGCAGGAATCAAGGCACAGCAGCAGCCACTTCTGCCACCTCCACCCCTGTAGAGAAGGGGAGGGAGCCCTCCTCATGCCCCTGGAGGAGGGCCCTGGGCTCCAATCCTCCCACCACCTGGCCAGGCTGGGGCCCCACCTACCTTTCCCTGCTCCTGGCTGGGCTGCACTGTCAGTCACTCACCGCAGGGGCTTCAATCTGGCCTCCACCCCTTCTCTCCCCCACAGATTGACCTGCTTGAGCTAGGGACAATGGGTGTCCACATGCGTTTGTGCCCAGCTGTCCCCCCAGCCCAGTATTGACCCAAAGAGGCTCCAGG
Organism: Gavialis gangeticus; assembly: GCF_001723915.1. Taxonomy (NCBI): domain Eukaryota; kingdom Metazoa; phylum Chordata; order Crocodylia; family Gavialidae; genus Gavialis; species Gavialis gangeticus. The sequence continues at coordinate 26,783,215 of NW_017729025.1, read as the reverse complement.
ATCAGTTGGGATCCCCAGGTTGGTGACCACTGCTGAAGGGAGATATATTCCTTTTCATGTGCACTGTTCTCCTCTCTAGACTATCTCAGGGTAACAGGTGGAAGATGATGTGATACAAAGAACCCTTTTAGCAGAGGCAGAGTGGAAGTAAGTGAAATGCATTTAGCAGAGATTTAAAGATGGAAGTAAGGGATGATGAGGTGATTCTCATTTCTATTAAACTCATGTGAATTAGAGTAACTCAGCTCATGTTAACATAATAGGAAAGTCAGGCTGATCTTTCTTCAAGTTGGACCAATTCCAACTCTGATCTTACATTGGATGTTCCTTAGTATGGCTAAGAACAAATTAAACCCCAGACAGCACACCAAAATCCTACTATCCTAGCTTTTCACCAGTTACGTTAAACTGCTGCTGTCAGCTGTTTCACTATAGTTGGGCTTGGCAGCGTAATCATCAATATACAGATACTTTTCAACATTAACCACAACTTTAGTTCCAGGTTAATTCAATAATAATTAAGTTGATAATTCTGAGACAGTGATTTCATGTCTCATGTAAATTATTTGGTAGTACCAACGCTTTAGTGGGACTTTTATATTCTCAGAAATCCCTTGGGGGAAGAATTGAGGAAGGTTAGTAGGGTAGTATGGGGAAGCTTTCATTCTAAATACCTGTTTTTAGAGAAACAGGGGGTTCCAACTTCTGACCTTGCTAATCAGAACACTAAATTCTTACTGGGTGCATCTATACATGCAATTAATGCAAAGCAATAAATTATGGTGTATATTGCGCCACAGTTTATTGCTCCCAGGTGCATGTGCACCCAGGACTGAGCTGGGTTGGAGCACCCCTGGCTGGCAGGGGACCCAGGGGGGTCAGCTTTCAAGCCCAGAGCTGCTCCAACCTAACTCAACATGCAGTAAAGAGGCGGGCTGAGGCATGAGAGTGCTTCAGTGCAGGGTTAGCCAGCAGGCAGCCCCACCCTGAAGCACTCTTGTACCCCAGCCAAGCCCATCAGTATCTATACGTGCATTGCTGCATAGTAAATAATGCCACCACAGGATAGTACTTGTATTTACAAATACTAACCTATGGTGGCATTTATTGGTTTACTGTAACATAATAGGGCTGCGTGTATAGATGCAGAGACTTTACTACAGAACTAATTAGGCAGCTCTGCAGTAAA
>NW_017729025.1:26772187-26777026 GCF_001723915.1 Gavialis gangeticus | reverse complement strand
GGTAGCCAGCAGGCAGCCCCACCCTGAAGCACTCTTGTACCCCAGCCAAGCCCATCAGTATCTATACGTGCATTGCTGCATAGTAAATAATGCCACCACAGGATAGTACTTGTATTTACAAATACTAACCTATGGTGGCATTTATTGGTTTACTGTAACATAATAGGGCTGCGTGTATAGATGCAGAGACTTTACTACAGAACTAATTAGGCAGCTCTGCAGTAAATGTCTCACATAGATGCGCCCGCTGAGCCCTGAATCATTTCCAAATACTCCATCAACTTAACCAGCAACCACCATAAGACCGTAAGATGATTCCACTAATCAACAGTAAAAAAAAAATTAATAATAAAATAAAGTATTCGGGTTTCTTTTTTAATGACTTACAGAAGAAAAAGCATCTGCAAAATAAATCTGAAACACCGGGCTGTCTTTGTGACTAACTACTTTTTAATAAAATGAATGTGTAGCCATTTCAGAGGCCTTGCTGACTGTGGATTATAAAACCCATTGCATGATCATTATGAACAAATGTATAAAGACACATCATTAAACAATTTATTACACATTTGCCTCAGTTGCCCAGAGTGATCAGACAACAGTCTGCACAGAATTCAAAACCCTTGCAAGAACTTCCACTGAGAAGAGAAGTGAAGGGAGAGTATAATTATCTGTTTTGGGGACTTAGAAAAAGTCCCTGGCTGCTGCTCCTACTATGTGGTCTGAAAAAGGGGTGAGACTACCTCAACACACTCCTTCTAGATCTGGATCTCTAATAGTGGGTGACACACAGAAATATGCTGTATGGCCTCTAAATTCAAGGTAGGGCAATGATTTTTTGTGCGTCCTTAGGAAGAACACTAAAATGGAGATAGGAAGTGCCTTCCTCACAGGACTAGTGTGATGCTTATAAAGGTTTGTGAAACTACTAAGACCTATGTTTATATAACAACAATAACAACCACCTGCATATTAGGGTGGGACAAAGGTAGGGTCTATCAGGGATCTGTGCTTACACAGTTATATCATATACAACATGGGATATGGGGGAGTTCTTTATTACCCTTGAAAGATAAGAAGGAATTAATCTAAACACTTAGAGCAGAAAAAAGTGATCAGGAACAGTCAGCATGAATTCAACAATGGCAAGTCTTGCCTGACAAACCTGATTGCCTTCTATGATTAAATTGGCTGGCTCAGAGATGCGTAGAAAGCCGTGGCTATGGTATACCTTAACTTTAGCAAGGCTTTTGATATGGCCTTCCACAGCATTCTTGCAAGCTAAGGAAGTATGGGTTGGTTAGATGAATGGACTGCAAGGTGGATAGAAAGTAGCTGGATCATCAGGCTCAATTGGGTAGTGCTCAATGGCTCAATGTCTAGTTGGCGGCTGGTATCCAGTGGGGTTGGTCCTGGTTTTGTTCAGTATCTTCATTAATGATCTGGAAGATGGGATGAAGTGCACCCTCAGGGAGTTAACAGAAGACACCAAGCTGAGGGGAGTAGTAGATACGCTGGAGGGTATGGCTGTGATTCAGAGTGACCTAGATAAATTGGAGGATTGGACCAGGAAATCTTATGATGTTCAACAAGGACAAGTACGAAGTCCTGAACTTAGGACAGAAGAATCCCACACACTGCTACAGGCTTGGGACCAAACGGCTAAGCTGAAGCTCTTCAGAAAAGGACCTGGGGGTTATAGTGGACAATAAGATGGATATGAGTCAGCAGTGTGCCCTTGTTGCCAAGAAGGCTAACAGCATACTGGGCTGCATTAGTAGGAGCATTGCCAGCAGATTGTGGGAAGTAACTATTCCCCTCTATTCAGCACTGGTGAGGCCATATGTGGAGTACTGTGTCCAGTTTTGGGCCCCCACTACAGAAAGGATGTGGTCAAGTTAGAGACAGTTCAGCAGAGGGCAGCAAAAATGGTGAGGAAGCTAGAGAACATGACTTATGAAAAGAGGCTGAGGGAGTCTGCAGAAGAGAAACCTGAGGGGGGATTTGATAGCAGTTTTTAACTACCTTCCAAAGAGGATGGAGCTGGACTGTTCTCAGTGGTGGCAGAGGACAGAACAAAGAGCAATGGTCTCAAGTTGCAGCAAAGGAAGTTTGGATTAGATATTGGGAAAAACTGTCTTACTAGGAGGATGGTGAAGCACTGGAATAGGTTACCTAGAGAAGTGGAATCTCCATCCTTGGAGGTTTTTAAGGCCATGCTCAACAAAGCCCTGGCTGGAATGATCTAGTTGGGGATGGTTCTGCTTTGAACAGGGGGTTGGACTAGATGACCTCCTGAGGTCCCTTCCAACCTGAATTTTCTATGATTCTATGATAGTTCAAATGTCTCTGTTCTCCCTTCCATTTTATTGACTGTGCAAGAGAAGTCATAAAGAACTTTCTACTGGTCACCTTCTAAGATGTTGTCCTTTAGCCCTGAGGGAGAGAGATTTGGGGGCTTTGAGCTGAAGGGTGTAGGGTCTGTTCCTGGCTCCTTTTGTTATGTGTGATATTTACATAATAATTATTTCTATTGTTCTCAGCACATGGATTCTTTTCAAGTTCATACACAGTCAAAGAAGACATAGACCTAGCAGGTCTTTGTGAATGTAGGTTCAATGTGCAAGGATTTAAGTGGAATTATCTGATCCCCACACTTCAGTTTCCCCAAAACCTGAGATAAAGTTTAACCCATTTCCTAGCTCATGCCCATTTCTGGGTCCACCTGGTAGTTTCATAGCTTTCACAGACATTAGGGGCTGGAAGGGACCTCATAGGATCATCGGGTTCAGCCCCCCTGCCATAGGCGGGAAGTCAGCTGGGATCAAGTGATCGCAGCAAGAAATAAATCCAGCTGTTTTTTGAAGGAGTCCAGAGTAGGTGCTTGCACCACCTCTGCGGGGAGTCTGTTCCAGATCCTGGACACATGCACCATAAAGAACTTTTTTCTTATATCCAGTCTAAATCAGCCTTCCTGGAGTTTATGGCCATTAGACCTTATTATCCCTTGGGGAGCTCTGGTGAACAGCTGCTCTCCCAGGTCCTGATGTACCCCTCTTAGGAAGTTGTAGGCTGCCACCAAGTCCCCCCTGAGCCTTCTCTTCTCCAGACTGAAGAATCCCAAGTCCCTCAGCCTCTCCTCATATGGCCTTCACTCCAGGCCTTGGATCATACGAGTGGCTCTCCTCTGGACACTCAAGCTTCTGCACATCCTTCCTGAAGTTGGGGGCACAATAATGGACACAGTACATCAGCTGATCTGGTCTTACCAAGGCCAAGTAAAACAGGAGGATGACTTGCCTAGTTTTGCTTGAGATGCATTGGTGCATGCACGCCAGAATTTGGTTAGCTTTGCCCACCATCACATCACATTGGTGGCTCATATTCATCTTGTGGTCAATCAAGACCCCCAAGACCCTTTCAGTCATGGTGCTAGTGAGTGTAGCACTGCCAAGTCTGTAAGTATGTTGAGGGTTCTTCCTACCAAGGTGCACCACCTTGTACTTCTCTGCATTGAAGGCCATCCAGTTTTGGTCAGCCCACCTTGAGAATGTGTCCAAGCCAGCCTGTATTCCCAGCCTGTCCTGCGGTGTGACCTCCCTCCAGCATAATTTGGTATCGTCCATGAACTTGGCCAGTTTATATCTGACTCCCAAATCTAGATTGTTGATGAAAATGTTAAAAAGAGAGCTGGCCCAAGTACTGAGCCCTGAGGGATTCCACTGGTAACCCTGCACCACATTGATTTGCTCCCTTCAACCAGTACTCTTTGGGTCTGACCCCATAGCCAGTTGCCTAGCCATCAGACCATATGACAATCAGGGCCACAGTTCCCCATCTTAACCATGAGGACATCATGGGGAACTAGGTCAAAGGCCTTCCTGAAGTCCAGATATATGACGTCCACATCATCTCCCTCGTCCAGGGCATATGTTACCTGGTCATAGAAGGAGATGAGGTTGGTCAGGCAAGACCTGCCAGTCACAAAGCCATGTTGGCTGGCATTAAAAATATTGCCTTCCATTAGTCTGGCATTGATGGATCCCTTGACAATTTTCTCCAGGATTTTTCCAGGGATGAAAACCAGACTGATTGGCCTATAGTTCCCTGGATCATCCCTCCTCCCTTTCTTGTAGATAGGGACCTTGTTGGCTCTTTTCCAGTCATCCGGGACCTTGCCTGAGCGCCATGATTTTTCAAATATCCCTGCCAAGGGGAATGCAATGATGTCTGCCAGCTCTTTCAAGACCCTTGGGTACATTCTGTCTGGGCCCGCAGACTTGTGAATGTCCAGTGTCTCAAGGTGTTCCCTCACCTGATCCACATTGATTTTGGGCTCATCACCTGCTCCCAAATTGGTTTGTGCCATTCCTGGCAGTGTGATCCTCATGGGAGGGTAAAAAACAATGCAAAAAAGTCATTTAGGAGATTGGCCTTTCCTTGGGCATCTGATGTCATTTGCCTCATTGGATCTCTCAGGGACCCAATACTGTTCTTGTTCTTTTTTCTACTTCCCACACATCTGAAGAAGGACTTTTTGTTGTCCTTGATCCCCGTAGCTAGCCTAAGTTTAGTTTGTGCCTTGGCTTTTCTTGACCGCCCTCTGCAGGTGTGGGCAAGTGCAGAATAATCCTCTTTGGTAATGCTTGCTGTTTTCCAGCCGGAGTAGGCTACTCTTTAGAGCTTAATGAGGTCCGAAAGTTCCTTATTCAGCCATGGGGGCTTTCTTGCCTGTTGACTGCATTTCTTGCAAAAAGGGATGGCTTTACCCTGTGCTTCAAAGATTATGTTTTTGAGTGATGACCATTCCTCATGTACTCCCTTTTTTTTTTTTTTTTT
>NW_017729025.1:26754651-26767187 GCF_001723915.1 Gavialis gangeticus | reverse complement strand
TTGTGGTGGCCTTTCTCCTTTCCTTCTTTTTTTTTTTTTTTTTTTTGGGGGGGGGGGGGGGGAGGCATGGTCTCTGATTGACTGACTGACCAGCTCTCAGCTCTCTCAGTTTGCAGAAGCTGACCTTCCAAAAGTTAAGGACTTTTGTTTTACTGAGGGGTTTGCCTGTTCTTCGGTGAAATCAAAAGGTGACCAATTCATGGTTGCTGTCACCAAGCTTCCCCTTGATCCGCAGATCACTCACCAGATCCTCCCCCTTGGCCAGGACCAGATCCAGAAATGCCTCTCCCCTAGTCGGTCCATAGACCTCCTGGGTTAGGTAGAGGTCAGTGATGCACGTGAGAAAGCTATGTGACCTGTCAGATTTGGCCATGTGCTCATCCCAAGAGATGACAGGGAAGTTGAAGTCCCCCCATGACAATCAAGCATCGGGAGCATGTGGCTTCAACCAGTTCCCTATTGAATTCCCGAAGTAGGTCTTCCTCTTGGTGGGGGGGAGGTCTACAGTAGACTCCTACAAGTAAGTCACCCTCCCTGTGTTCTCCTCATAACTTGACCCAGAGGGTCTCAAGACACCCTTCCTGGTTCGGAAACTCAACCTGCAGGAAGGTGAGCTGTTCCTTGATGTAGAGAGAAACACCCACATCCCTCTTCCCCACACAGTCTCTCCTAGACAAGGTGTAACCCTCTACTGCCACCGACCAATCACAGGTAGAGTCCCACCAGGTCTCCGTAATTCCTACAAGATCGTAGTCATTACATAGGAGAAGAGCCAGTTCCTTATGCTTGTTTCCCAAGCTCCTGGCAATTGTGTACAGGCTGTTAAGTCTACCGTGTGAAGCCCAATGCTTCCTCGAGGGTTTAAGAGGGACCTTTCCTCGGGCTGTCACCAGAGTGGGATCCCTTAGGCTGCCAAGTTATTGGTAGTGCAGCTGACATGACACAGGCTAGCACTGTTAGTAGACCACCTGTCCCCCAGTGGTTTCAGTTTAAAGCCCTGTCAAGAAGGTCAGCCATTCTGGCTGAGAAGAGCTTCTTCCCTTTCCAGGTTTAATGCACTTCAACTTCCAACGATAACTTCCCAATCCCAAAGGAGGAAAAGTTCTTTAATCTTAAAGGGAATATATGGAAACAGCTGGTGAGAAATGGAGGCCCACTAGAGTTCACAAAGTACTACAATACAAAGATCCTCAGCCTACATTTCCAAACTTCTCAAGAATATGATGGAGACCCATGAACCCCTGAAATCTCTGACCCTAAGGTAATACTGAGTGGATTTCAGTTTCAGCACAAATATTTTGTATTGGTCTATTAACCCAAAATGATGCAAAAGTAGTAAATTTGCAACAGAAAAAGGAGGCTACATGTACTCTATAAAAATGAATGCTTATAGAAAAAAGAAAAACTAATTATTTGTGCCAAGACCACACCTTTTCAACCTAAAGTTGTGTCAAAGCAGAATGCATCAGGAAATATCCCACATATGAAAGGCACCACATGGAGCAGCTTTGGAAAATATATAACATATGTGCACAAGACCTAATATTGGTGGGTATAATAGTATTATTTTTATTCCAACACAGTTTGCAATTATCATTCTTATAATCATGATTGAAAATGTACAAAGATCCCAGCATTACTAAAATGCTTACAGTTCTGTAGCATTGGGATTTGGGATAGGTTTTCTGACTTTCAAATAAAAGTATGAGCTTAGAACAGTCATTAAATTGTAGCAAGTTTCAGCATAATAATAGAGAAGGAAACAAAAATATCTTCCAAAAACAGGTGCAAGATCAGTAAATGAAGTTATGCATTCTTACAAAGTAGGGCCTTCTGGTTGCAAAATCTGTGCTCTTTGTATAAAAAAAATTCTACTTATGTTCAGGCCTGTCTCCCTTTGAAGTTAGTGCCCCAAGTTCCCACCAAATCCAAGGGGAAACAAGAAAAGGGTTTTAAAAATTGAAAGGAAAGATCTATTTCCTATGCTACCAGATTCTTCATTGTTCAGAGGGTGGCCATGTCCATGTGAAATACAGATTCACATGGGGAATCAAAGGTTTTATCTCCATTCCATAACCCACCCTCGCTGTCCCCCTGCATACTGTAGTTTTCTTAAAGTTCTATAATGTTTTCTTTTTTGATTGCAGGGGGAAAAGAAGAGAAACAGGGAATCCAGGCCAAATCAAGATCACAAATCCATGCAGCATTTTCAGCAGTTTGATCTCCCAGGAAGCAGGATTCCAGACCTTATTCATATTTCTTAATAAACAAACTCCCAGTATATGAATAGTACCAATTTTCCTTTTTTTAATGATTCTTCTGAAAGGGAGGAAACTGATTCCTTGCAGAGATAGTACTTTTTATCTACAGGGATTTTGTAAACAAATTGATACAGATGTTTTCCTTTGGAACTCTCCAGACATAGTAAATTACTCCTTACTACATCAACACTTCATTTCCTCTATTTGCAGCTAGCACATCAAAACAAGCCATTTTTAAAAATGAATAATTGTAATGTTACATTATGATTAACAAGATTATTCCAATGTTTTCCTTAATTAAATCTGGTTTCTATACATGGATAAATTCAGTGCCATAAGAGTTTCCAGAAAGGATAAAGACCAAATATTATAAGAATGCATTTGGATTCTTTTCTTAAGCCACTGAAATTGTATCAAAGAAATATTCAGATTTTCTTTTTTTGCCCTTTTTTTGTTACATGATTTGCTACGTTTATCTTTGAAAAAGGCACATGTGGGATTGTAATGGATTCCAAGGTCTGAGTATAAGAAATCTAGTCTGCCTTATTGGGTTAAGATAAAAGGAGAGAATGAAACAGAGAGAGAGAGAATGTGGGTGTGTGTTAGATGAGGTAGCAAGAAACAAAATTTGGCAAAAGAACTGTCTATACACCCATACATTGCAAATGAATACGCAACCAAGAGCATTCTCCCTGTGCTTCTTATTGCCATGCCTAATAAGCTGTTTCTCAAAACCTAACAGTATGAAAAATCTTCTAATAGCATTGTGTTAAATGAGAACTAATGTTGAAGAAGTATCTATTAAAAGAAAAGGTGGGGAAAAAGAAAACAAAAGAAACGTAAGATCCATGAAAGCAGCAGCTATGGAGACAATCAGAATAAATCCTAATGATATTTTTATGATTCAGTTGATTTCCTTTACATATTTTTCCACTTTAAGATGCTCTGACCATAACTTGTCAGTTTCTCAGTGGTACTGAAGTAATCTTTCATAATTACACACTTTTTGAAGGTCACACACTGACAAATTTTGCAACAGCTTTGTACGTTTGCAACAGCTTTCTACGTTTTCTGAATTAAAATATTTGTTTTAAAATGAAGTCATCTAACACATCTATAGCTTTTCAGTTCTTATGAGGACTTTGAGATAAACTGAGTGCGCAACCACAGATTACAAAGCAGGTGGCTTGAGGCTAAATCTAAACAGTATCCTCATATTGCTTTGTCAAGTGGGATGCAGATAACTCCTAATGAGCCTGAAGGACTGTCTGGTCACTTTGCTGTACACAAGGTTTAGACAGGTCAAGGTCTAGGCATCAAAGCTTTTAATTATATTCTATTAAATAATCTTTAGTTGTAGAAGATGTAGCTCAAAGACTCATCAGGGCTGTTGTATCTATTTAGTAAATAATGGTGCACCTACCAGCCCTCAAAACTTGAAAAATCTATGATAAGATACTGAAAGAGGAGGAGAGACAGACAAAAAAAGAGGTGAATCTGAGGACACGGTAGAAAAATCGAGGTCATTGTTCTATATCACATTCCCCATGTAAAACAGGAATTTGAAACTCATCGTCTATTGAATCAGCTGGTATTTGGCAGCATCAATTTTAACATTTAGTTAAACAACTTAGGAGGGAGATTTGGGGAGAGAGGTTAACAATGCAGAACAAACAAATAAAAAATAAACATTTTGATCCTTATTTCATAACCTGCATGTGTTACAAGACTCAGAGAGTGGTTACTCATCCCCAGAAAGCTAATAAAACGGAGACAACAATATGACTGAAGCCAGTCCGTGCTTTTTTTTCTCTTCAAATAAAAGCTGTGTAAAAGCTGTTGCTGACTGGCAGAGCAGGATTTGAAGATGCCCCTAGTCAGGAATTAGCTTCAGGTTGCTGCACTTGTACACACTATTCGACTGCTAAAAGGGTGAGCACCTCACAAGTATGAACTGTGGTATGGCAGGACCCAAGCCAGCAGTGGCCCAAGAGTGCTGTAAGGAGATAACAGGTTTCATCTTTGGTAAAAGGGAGATGGCCACCCACACACACAGCTAAAATCATCCAGTACTTAACTGGGTCATAAGGAAAAGTAATGCTTGTGTGTCTGGGCAATAACTAAATGCTATGTTAAGTCTTCAAGCTTGCACAACTGACACAGTCCAAATCAACAGAGGGATTACTGAGGTTCCCTTTAAACACACATACACACACACACACTTGAAGCCCCCCCAAATTCAAGTGCCCCTCTGAAACCCAGTAAAATCTTTTGGATCTACTGCAAGCTCTGGAAAGCAAAGGAACAACAGAAAGATCAGGCTTTGTTGTGAGCTTTCTGATACTTCCTGCTTGCTGACAGCCCACAAATTACCTGGACAACAGCCTTCCTTGCAGTATTCTGGCACTGCTGCTTCCAGCCTGACTGGAACCAGGAAATGCATTAGCACAAAAATGCAAACTGAATTAATCATACTTTTCTGAACCTCAAAACATAGTATTTAGGTTCAAGTTTTAGGCATGGACTTATGGAGAGAGAGGGTTTTTTTATCTCAATGGGTTGCCCCTTCCTAGCTGACAGACAGGCAAGACCTTTCCTTTGCTCTTCTTGCTTCTCACTAGCTAGTCCCCCAATATGTGGTGTGGTTGCATGTATCACAGCTTGCTCCTTTTTGCAACATTCCTTATGTTCAAAGTAACAGGTGGGCACCAATCCAGTGTGAAAGCATTTCGATGTCAGCGGGATGAATTAAAATTCGGTAGGAAGAAAAAGGGGCGCCCTCTTTCCATTCCCAACTTCCCTCCTTTAAAAAACACAACCGGGGGGAAAAAAGTTGTATTTGCCTTTTTGGCATCTCTTCACTCATCCCAGCCAAACTCTTAACTATCTACAACCCCATTACCAAGATCAAGAGCAACACCCCCCCATCTATACGCTACCTGTGCCTTTGCTAACCCAAGCAGAATTCAGAATAAACCTGAGCTCCCCGCAATTCCCTACAATCCCCCAATCCAAAACACCCCACTTTAATCCATCCCCTCCCAAGGTTCAAATCATTTACCCTCTCAATCACCAAACCAGGTAAAGTTCCCCTGCCCTCATATCCTCCCCAGACCTCAGAACACACCCTAAGCTACGCATTCCCCTTCCACCGCACACCCCCAGACTCCGGAAACTCAGCCAGGTTCCCCTCGCTTTATGCGGGTTCTGTATGTGCAAATTCGCTCTTATGCAATGACCCTTTTTATACCAAAAATTTGTTATATGCAAGGTAAATTCACTCTTATGCAATCAGTATGGTGGAAGCCCACAGCCAGCTGCTTTGTGCAGTGCATTGTGGGAGTGACGCACACCAAAATATAGTCTCCTGTGTGGATCTGTGCTCCTCACTCGTTGTCTGCGACACGTGTTTCTGTAGTTGTCATCCCCATTACAATAGTACCCCGTGCTTGTGTGTACTGTCTGCTGTTGGTGAGTACCAAAATTGTCTTGTAAAAGTGGTGGAAATGGATCTGGGGGTCAGTACAGTCAAGGTCTTGGAACGTATCACTATTTGTTACATTGTAAAGTGGGCTCCCTTTAAGCAAATTCAAGTTATGCACCATTTTCCAGGAACGCACGTACAGCATAAAACAAGGGAAACCTGTATTCATATACCAAGGGTCAACAGAGCCTCAGGGCCTTCCCTCCTCCCAAACATACTTGAACTACCAGAAAGAGGAGTGATGACAGTAGACACCTGTGTAAGGGTGTATTAAACTATGCCTTTATGGAGACAATCTACATTACACTACCCTGAAGACCCCTGTTATGTTAACTGATTCCTGACTGCACAAGGTCAGTGGGGTGCAGGGTGTCCATTGCCTGATGGGAGGAAAGAAGATATTGAGGAACTCCTTTCCTCTGTTTCTCTGGAGATAATCCGAACCAGCTCTGTTGAAGCCTGAATTCCCTGTTCTGTGCTGGCCTCCTATGTTTCAGGCAAAGATTCTGTTGAGGCCTGAGGTCCCATGACCTCTAGGTAGCAACAAGGACACTTCACTTTGTAATACATCAGCCACACTGCAAGCCATGCTGCATCTTCAGTGTGTGCTGCTGAGGCATGTCTGGTGGGACTTTGTCCTACCCAGCATGAGTGTGAGGCTGCTCCTGATCCTCTTACCATCTCCAGGTTCCTCCATACCGGATTTCAGTTTCAGTCCATAATTCTGTTGCATTCTTCTCCTCTTAAAAATGTGGAACACCGGGCTGGCTTTATGTAATGCCCATTAAATGAGAGCAGAGACAAAGTGACACATCAGAAGTAAGATGGAACTCTTAATCCTTTGGTTGTGGTTCACTAATTAGAATTTATGCCCTGGAAAAAAATCCTATTCCTGGCACTGAGTTAATAAAGATATTAAAAAGTCTGGAAAACTGGGGGGAAAAAAACTAGTATAATTGTCTAGGAAAACTAGGGCATCTGGTCAATTCCCAAAGAATTATTATTATATACCACAATCATTTCAACAGGAGGCAAGCCGGAGAAGTACTAACATGAGACTAAAGTAAAAGAAAGCAGTAGCAAGATAACCGTGTTTTTAAGCTTCCAGTATTCAGACACTGACTCCTGAGAGAAAACAAACTCATCTTGGGACAACTTAGTCTGTTTTACTGTATTCTTCTTTAAAATATGATTTTTTGTAATTAAAGGAGGAGTGACTGAATCCAGTAGGGATGCAATAAACGCAAAGCTAAAAAAAAATACAAAAAAAGTTCTCCTTTGTGTAGCCATTTAAACCAATGTAAATGATGCCATTCTGATTGGGTTGCATTTTACATTGTTTTTTCAAGGAAGTTAATGGATATCCAAGGTTCAGGGTAAGGCTGCAATGCTTATCATCTGCATAGGCAAGAGGAGGATGCACTGATACACTTCTGTCAGCCAGATATTCCCCATGTCCAGTTCCAGAGCCCACCCAAAGAATCCGAGGGGCTACTCATCTTTCTTGAACCAACAACCTGTAGAAGAGCACAAGAAAAAAACCGAACAAAGTGAGATGTAAGAACGTTCGCTTTTTGCTGATTTTTCTGTCTGTGTATTTTTGAATGGTGATGTTTTGTGACACACAAAGTTACCTGTTAGCTATTGTTAGATATCATCCTAATAAAGGTACATTAGTTACAGTGTAGTTATACCAGGCTAAATTCAGTAAACTACTTAGGCACTTAAAAACTAGGAGCTGCAATGCCAACCCCAACCCCAGGAAGGAACCCCAAACCTGTACTCCTAATACAGGGCATGGAAAGAGTTAGGTACCTCACAAAGAATCCCAAACAAGCTTCAGGCTGACCAGGGAGCTACCTAAAGGCATGCACACAAAGCATCTGGCCAATAGGAACTCCTTAAATCCTGAGACCCAGAAACCTCATGGGTGTTTGCAGTAAGGTACCTCCAAGCATTTATGAACCACAGCTGAAAATCCTCTCCTGAAAGTAGCTGCATATACCTTCTCCTTAAAGTTGAGCAGGGCTCTCTCTCTTCTCTGAAAACACAGTCAGAAGAGAAAGTTGTGGTAATGCCCCTCTTTTGTAATAGGCTAGTAATTAAACCACTTGCCTGTCCAGGAAATGGGAGACCAGATGTAATTTCCTTCTCTGACTCAGAGGATCCAAACCCAGTCTCCCACCTCTGAGAACAATGCCCTGTAACCGCCAGGTACTAGACTGTTCTGGGGATAAAGAGGGGAATTTGCTGCCTTTCCTGTTGAAGTGGTTTTATCAGGTCAGAAAAAAGGGCAAGAAATGAAGTATGGCTTTGTAGAATATTGTTTAAAGCACTCCTTGGCAGGGAGGGATGCCAGGGATGTGGTTTCTCTGGCTTGTTTCTAAACAGTATGCAGTGACACTGCTTAAGGCTAAATACAGAAGCTGCCCTGGGGAAACAGGAACCAAAACTCAGCTCTTCCTGTATCCCACATGCTCAGTCCTAGCCACTAGGCTGAAGAGTTACACTCCCTCTTCTGCAGGTATAAGGTTTATACGAGCTGCTCTGAAGTGGCTTCATTTTCTCACATATTTTATCGCCCTGTGAAAGAGGTGTTTTAAAGAGACAATGTGTCTGTTTAAAATCTTACTATTTTTATTGCCTCTTTGTTTTGCTAGTAGCAAATGAGACTGCAATAGATGACAGGATTTTAAACATTAAATTTGCTTTTCACCAGTTGGGGGATTTGCTTATTATATGACCTGGGTCACCTTTGGCAATGAAAATAAGTGACCAGTTTCTCTTTTATTTACAGGCAGAACCAAGTCCTGCTTGTCTGATTCACAGGAATAGAGTGATATTTCACAGTTTCCATCCATTCATTTCAGTGTGCTTGACAAGGCATGGTAAATATGAGCATCCACATTTTACATAGGAAGATGCTCAGGTGAAGGAGCTCATCAAGGTCACATAATTAAGCTCATTTGCTGAGCATGGACTATAATCTAAGTTCCCTGGGTTCCCTGTCCACTAGGTCATAACACCCAATCATTTTTCTGCTGTATTTTTTTCTTTTTACCTTAGAGTACAACATTTATCTGCCCTGGTTGACTAGTTAGTCAGACTGCATCACAGAAGTCAAGAGACAAAAGGAACCACATTCAAGGTGTTGGTTTGTTTTCAATGCCTATTTAACTTTAGTGAATAACCAAAGTTTGAATTAAGATTGCCTTTGTTAAAGATTCAGTATCTATACTCCTTCAATTATGTTGTGAGAGATATCAATGTATGTCCTCTGAGATACCCACAGAGTCTCCAACAAAACTATAACAGGGTAGACTTGGCTTTTCTAATATTTCTAAAGTAAAAATGAAATAGAAAATCAAAGGATAGAATGCCAACGTTCTTTATACATCATAAAGCAGCAAAAAATCAGCACATACCGATAAAAGTTGGGTTGTTTTAATTCTTTGCAAGCCTTAGAATCATAGAAAATTACAGATGGAGGGCACCTCAGGAAGCATCGAGTCCAACCCCCTGCTCAAAGCAGGACCATCCACAACTAGATCATCCCAGCCAAGACTCATCTAGTCAGCCCATAAAAATCTCCAAGGATGGAGATTCCAGAGCCTCTCTGAGTAACCTGTTCCAGTGCTTTACTATCCTTCTCATGAGAATTTGTATTCCTATCTAACCTAAACTTCCTGTGCTGCAACATGACACCAGTGCTCCTTATTCAGTCATCTGCCACCACTGAGAACAGTCCAGCTCCATCCTCTTTGGACCACCCTTCAGGTAACTGAAGGCTGCTGTTAAATCCCACCTCAGTCCTCTCTTCTCCAGACTAAAGAAACCCAGTTCCCTCAGCCTCTCCTCATAAGTGACAGGCCCCAGCCCCCTAACCATTTTCATTACCTTCCACTGGACTTTCTTCAATTTGTCCACATTCTTTCTATAGGGGGACAGGTGGGCGACAGGGGGTGCAAAGCTGGACTCACCAGTGCCATATAGAATCACTTCCCTCGATCTGCTGGCAATGCTCCTACTAATGCAGCCCAGTATGGCATTAACCTTCTTGGCAACAAGGGCACACTGTTAACTCATATTCAGCTTATTGTCCACTGTAACCCCCAGGTCCTTTTCGGCAAAGATGCTGTTAGCTGGTTGGTCCACAGTCTGTATCAGTTCATGGGATTGTTCCAGCCTAAGTGCAGGACTTTGCACTTCTCCTTATTGAACCTCATGAGATTTCTTTTGGTCCATCCACTAATCCGTCTTGGTCTCTCTGTTTCTTGGTCCTACCCTCTAGTGTATTTACTGCTCCCCCAGCTTGGTGTCATATGCAAATTTGCTGAGGGTGCACTCCATCCCATGTTCCAGGCCATTGATGAAGATATTGAACAAAACCAGCCCCAGGACTGACCCCTGGGGCACTCCATTTGAGACTGGCTGCCAAGTAAACATAGAGCCATTGATTACTACCCTCTGAGCCAGTTTTCTATCAGCTTTACAATCCATTCATTCAACCCATACTTCCTTAGCTTGCTTGCGAGAATATTGTGGGAGACCATATCAAAAGCCTTGCTAAAGTCAAGGTATATCACATCCACTACTCGTCCCTCATCCACAGAACCAGTCATCTCATCGTAGAAGAGAATCAGGTTGGTCAGGCATGACTTCCTCTTGGTGAATCCATGCTGACTGTTCCTAGTCACCTTCTTGTCCTCTCTGTACTTAGAAATGGATTCCTTGAGGATCTGCTCCCTGATTTCTCCAGGGACTGAAGTGAGGAGAAGAAGGTGACTGGACTGTAGTTTCTTGGATCGTTCTTCTTCCCTTTCTTAAATATAGGCACTATATTTCCCCTTTTCCAGTCATCAGGGGCTTCTCTTGACTGCCACAAGTTTTCAAAGATAAGGCCCAGTGGCTCTGCAATCATATTGACCAATGCCCTCAGCACCCTTGGGCGCATCGCATCCTGGAGCCAGTTTTGATAAATATCTTCATTAATTACCTGGAAGATGGGATGGATTGCACTGTCAACATGTTTTCAGATATCACCAAGATGGGGAGTGTAGTAGATACACTGGAGGGTAGGGCTAGTATTCAGAATGACTTAGACAAATTGGAGAATTGGCCAAAAGAAATCTCATGAGGTTCAACAAGGACAAGTGCAATGTCCTGCACCTAGGACAGAAGAATCCCATGCACTGCTACAGCCTGGGAACTGACTGGCTGGGCAGGAGCTCTGCAGAAAAGGACCTGAGGTTTACAGTGGATAATAGGAAGTTGAATATGAGCCAATAGTGTGCCTCTGGTGCAAAGAAGGCTAATGCCATAATGGGCTGCATTAGTAGGAGGGTTGCCAGCAGATCAAGAGAATTAATTATTCCACTCTATTCTGCAGTGGTGAGGCCAGATCTGAAGTACTGTGTCCAGTTTTGGGCCCCCCACTTTAGAAAGGATGTGGACAAGCTGGAGAGAGTCCAGCAGAGAGCAACAAAAATGGTTAGGGGGCTGGGGCACCTGACTTATGAGGAGAGGCTGAGGGAACTGGGTTTATTTAGTCTGCAGAAGAGAAGATTGAGAGGGGATTTCATAGCAGCCTTTAACTACCTGAAGTGGGCTTCCAAAGAGGATGGAGCTAAACTGTTTTGGGTGGTGACAGATGACAAAACAAGGAGCAGTGGTTGCAGCAAGGGATGCTGCAGCAAGTTGGAGGTTTAAGTTGGATATTAGAAAAAAGTTTTTCACTAGAAGGGTGGTGAAGCACTGGAACAGGTTACCAAGAGAGGTGGTGGAATCTCCTCCATCCTTGGAGGTTTTTAAGGCCAAGCTTGACAAAGCCCTGGCTGGAATGATCTAGTTGGGGATGGTTCTGCTTTGCATAGGGGGTTGGACTAGATGACTTCCTGAGGTCCCTTTCAACCCTAATTTTCTATGATTCTATGACTGGTACACATCTAACTTTTCTAAATACAGTACAACGTCATACATCTGGCATGTTTGCAATTCCAATCTGGAATGCCAGATTGATGAAGTTATACTGTAGTCCCCATCCTGTTCCTTCATCACTGTCAGCTGCTC
This sequence comes from Gavialis gangeticus, assembly GCF_001723915.1. NCBI lineage: Eukaryota > Metazoa > Chordata > Crocodylia > Gavialidae > Gavialis > Gavialis gangeticus. Next base: position 26,755,373 of record NW_017729025.1, on the reverse strand, counting down.
ACCTCCGCCCCAAACTGTGCTTCCAGGTGCAATAGTCTGGGAGCTGACCCTTCCTGTGAAGACTGAGATGAAAAAGGCATTGAGTACATCAGCCTTTTCTGCATTATCTTTCACTAGGGTGCCTCCCCCATTCAGTAAAGGACCCACACTTTCCCTAAGCTAGGTCTTGTTGCTCACATACTTGTAGAAACCCTTCCAGTTGCCCTTCATGTTCCTTGAGAGCTGCAAGTCCAGTTGTGCTCTGGCCTTCCTGATTTCAACCCTGCGTACCAGAGCAATACTCTTATACTCTTCCTTAATTGTTTATCCAAGTTTCCACTTTTTGTGAGCTTTCTTTTTGTGTTTTACCTCACTGAAAAGTTTGCTGCTAAGCCAAGCTGGTCGTCTGCCATACTCACTAATCTTCCTGCACATCAGGATGGTTTGTTCCTGCACCTCCAGTAAGCTTTCTTTAAAATACAATCAACTCTCCTGGACTCCTTTGCCCCTCAGACTGGCCTCCCACCAGTCCAGTCCTTACTCTGCCTTAAAGAAGCAGCATTAACTTAGATTCTAGGACAGGTTGTTTTTTGTTTCATTTTGGGGGTTTGGGGGGGTTTGAGTTTCTTTTGCTTTTTCTAGTAGCTAAAAGTAGTTTCAAGGACATTTGCCCAGAAACTCATTAACTCATTGCCAATTTGTGTGCTTTTCCAACCACATTTTCCAAGGGGGGGGGGGGGGGG
>NW_017729025.1:26738267-26754444 GCF_001723915.1 Gavialis gangeticus | reverse complement strand
ATTTCTCTCTTCTTTATTATCATATCTGAGACCCACATACTCAACAAGGGAAACCATCAATAAAAGATAAGCAGTAAAACAAACTGTGCATACTAAGTGTAATCAACTGCTCCTCTCCCAACACAAAAAATCCTGGTACTCAGGTTCTGAATAGAAGGCCTGCTGATGTGTTAGGGGGGGAAATCTATGCTTGCAACCTGGGGCAAAGTGACTGTTGCAGCAGGAAACAACTTTGACCACCTGAAACCCAAGAACCATATCCTGCCTTTGTCTAAGGTAATTTGCATCATCGCAGCCTCACAGGAGAGCTGAGACTCCTTACCAGCTAAGAGCTGCTACCCAGAGGGTTTTTCCATCTATTGATTCCTCTGTGAAATCCTGGGAAATATGAACTTTCATTTCTACCCAGGAGAACTTTTACAGTCTTTTGTCTGATGCCTGATGAAGGGTGTTTGTGCCCAAAAGCTTGCAATTAAAGAAATTTATTTGCAAAAATCTTGTTGGTCTAATAGAAGATGTCACCTCTGTCCACGAGCCCCGATTGCTTTTTTCTCTAGACCAGTTTGGCTACAACCTGGATACCTGTTGCAGTTTATGCACTTGACTGGCTTCTATCTTTCCTATGGGATGTAACTACAGCTGTGCTTATTGTTTAGTAGGGTACCAAGTTCATTGGATTGTGGAAATACAAAACTGCAGTCCCTCTGTGGACTTCCTCCTGTGGTTTTCCATGCTGGCCTCCATGGGTCTAGGACAGACAATCTCTCCATAATGTTCAGTGGTATGCATATATCACTTTGTTCTTTCTGCACTAACTCCAATTCAACATAGCTCCCAACTCAGTGCTTGCACAATGCAGAGAGCTTCATGCAAGCTTTCTGTGCCAGGAAGGAATTCCCCTAAAGTGCAGTTCAACACACAAAATAACAAGTTAAGAAAGAAGAGGAAAGTGTTTTCTACTCCCATCATTTTCACTTGCAGTCTTACAGGGTACTACAGCTGGTAAAACTTTTCCAGAGAGAAGCCTAACGTACAAATCTGACATTTATGCAGAAGGAGCTTGTATGCATGTTTACCACTGCCCTCTACTGGAAAGACCCACACTGTCTGGGTATCCCAGTTTTTGAATGTCTTCTCTTCCCATTCCTGCTTGAAAATGACCAGTGAGAGCTGATGGGGAGGCTGAAGAGGTGAAGACCTGTGGTGCTTTTGACACAGCCGACGAGTCCCATCCTCCAACGCCCCAGGCTGACAGCCAGGAGGAGGAATTTGTTGAGTTTGTTGAGGAGCGGGAGGTTATTCTTTAGAAACCTCCATCAGAAAGAAAAAAAGTTTTGTTCTGTGGGTGTGACAGCTCCCTGAAGTGATGACAGCTAATTTATGGTCTGTTCACAGCTGGAGGAGAGGAGCCCACCCTTTGCTTTTTCTTATAGTTATGATTTTATAGCCCTGTATTGAGCAATGGCTACTTGCAGTAGTTGAAACAAAAAGCCAGGCTTTCTCTGAATCATGAGCAAGGCTTTCCCCTACTGCCTGCCTCCCTTGGCTACTAATGTAAGAACCTGTCACAGTTATAATCACACCACATGGCTGCCCACGGAGACTGCCCACTCCTGTACCTGGAGCACAAATCATCCCAGGCAAGTGAGAAGGGGCAGGGAGAATACAGAAAGGGACCCTTCTCATGCCCCCCTCTACATCAGTCAGCAGACAGCACTCCCTCCCACCATGCGCTAGGGACTGCCACAGTGACCATCTCTGTCCTCAAGGCTACTGCAGGAACAACGTACTTCTGTGTCACTCTTATACAGAGCTGCATTACACGGCCACGGCCACATTTTGGACAGCGTGGTGTGTGATGCCACTCCCAGTGTCATCCCTTGAATTGTTGAGAACAGTACTGAAGTATCTTTCAGTCTGCATCAGAAATTTTGAAGAGACACTTGGCCCCATTCAGAAGATACTCAAGACCCAGCAGGATTAGGTCGCAAAACCCTCAGGAAAGCAAAACCCTCAGGAAAGCTAAGAGGTGTCATTTTTCCCCTTTACTGAGTTCACTTGTGCTTTTAATAGCTAACTTAAGGTGGGAGTCAAAGATGAACAAAGTTTACAAAGAATCAGTTGTTTTAAGGCTTGCCTGTTTACTCCTTAAGCCTGTGAAGAAATTTATGATGCTAATAAAAACTGAGTGAAAATAAATAAAAGAGGCTTTAAATTAAAGAAGCATAAGTTTTACAATTGTAGTATAAACCAGAAAAAGATGCAATGGCTTTGCAAGTTCTGAATTTAGGGTGTCCTCCTCCTGTGTTTTACAGTATTGTTAATGTTTCTTAAATGTAAGCAATCTGTTTTGCACTTAAATATTATGCTCTTTGTTCCACAATTTGGAAAAACAAATTCCCCTTTAAGCAACTGCTTTGTCTGACCACAAGAAAATAAAGACAGAGGAGCAGCAAACTTAAGGTTCAGATCCATGCAGATCCGTCCCTGTGCTCTGAACTACAATACATTCACTGCTCAGCAGCCTGCCTATATGTTTCGCGCCCATATGCATTAACTGCGAAATCCCTGAGTTTCCCCCTAAAAGTGAAGATTAAATTGTAGTAACTGGGGGTGACTTGCAGTAACCTACCCAAGTCACAATATCATCACTCTGACACTGCAAGCCATGCAAAAAATAAGGACCATGCCTTGTTCATGTTTCTCATTAGCCATTTCCATCTCCTCTGGCTCCCTTCCCTTTGCATTCGGGCTTGGTGTTGTATTCCTTCCCCTCAAGAAACTATCCCTGACACTGTCTGCCTTACGAACTGCTCTCCCATCTCTCTCCTTTCTTCAGGTCCCTGTCCTATTGCCATGCTCTTTGCTCTCTCTCTAACTTCCAGTCCACCATACTTCTTGGTCCCCTTCTAGCTCTCACCCCCTCCATTCTCCTACCTCTGTCCTTGAAAAAATAATTAAACAGCAATCTGCTCCTCATTAACTCTATAGAGAGTTCCTCTGCACATTTGGGTATGTGGCTTCATAATTTGGAATTGCAACAGTTGTGCAGGGAAACAGATGCAAGTTATTCAGTATGGACAAAATTCACACTGACACAGAATTCCTGTTTCAAAGCTAATTAGAGTTTGCCTATATAAAGACTGAAGGAAAAAACTGAGAGAGGACTTTAAGATTTGGTTTAATTAAGAGGTTGGCATCTTTCTATATTTAGGAAAGCACAGCTTGAAGTTGCTGTTAACCTTTGCTCCTTGCAAGGTGGCTCATTGGCTAAATTCCACTACCCCAATCACACTGGGATTATCTAATCCTAATTGTAATCCATTCTGCCTCTCATACTGTTTGAATGTTTAGTCGCATTGCTTTGCAGGATTTCTTTTGCAATACTGCAGCAGCTGTTGTTATTAAGATTCTCAGTTAAATATCTTTCCCTGATGTTTTGTAACTACAAGTCAATGTGTCTCACAGATCCCACAATGCAGCAGGGTAAGACTTTATCTAAGGTGTCTTGCAAAAGTGTTTTATAAGCCTCTGTTTATGTTTGACCAAAAAGTTTAGCTCTGGGGATCACCCTATATAACCTGTTGTGATGGCATAGTTACCTACCTCCCCTCTGGCAGAAGCTGGGGTTGCTTAAATGCCTTCCATCAGCACCATAACTACACAGTCCTGTGCTCTAAGCAGCAGTGGTGGCACAAGGAGCAGACACCAGGCCGCCAGTAGCAGGGGCTGAGAGAGCAGTGATAACAACTGCCATTTTTGCACACCCCCACCCTAAAAACAGTACCTGCAGCCAGTGCCCAAGTCACCCCTTTGGTTATGCTGCTGCCTTCTGCTGATGAAAACTGGAGGTCTCTCCAATGTGGCAAGAAGCTAGTGACATGTCCATTTTGGAGGGTCTTTCACCAAGATTTGTTGGCTTTGGTGCCCTGAATTTCTCTTCTGTCTCATTATTTATCTCTATTAGTGTCATTATGTATTTTTTATTGTATTGTCTAGGTGATCTAGCCATTTTTCAAACACAGAACAAAAGCAATAGTTCCTGCCCCAAGTATCCAAATATAAACAGATAGATACAGGCAAGTGGGGAGTACAAGAAAACAGTGAGACAATACTGGTCAGCATAAGGGAATGGGCTCAATACACCAATGACAAAAACCACTGTTAAGTTCTTTTGCATGCAGTGCAGAAAAAGGAAAGTTTCAAGGAAGTATTTGAGGGAGGATCACATTAGCTTTGTGGTCATCTACCAGGAGCTCTTCAATCATGACAAACAGGAAAGCCCAAGGCACAACGTAGGGTAGTATGGCACCTTTCTACAAGGTCTTCTTTAAAAATCAAATGGTATTCTAACGTAACTGTAGTACTTTAATCCTTGGTACTAATATCAGTATCTTGAAGAATCTCTGAGGACTAATTCCCATTAGATTTGTTATTTTTTTATTTTTTTTTGGTATTTCCAAGTTGTTATCTTGTGAACAAATAGTGGAAGTTCCCACTCTTGTACCATATGGAACACAAAAAAAGAGGAATTGTTCATTTCTTGCATGTTAAAGAGACAAAATACTTCCCTTCATTTCAGCCCTAGCATTCTTCTTTTCAAATGATCCAACTGAATGACAACTTAATTGAGGGCTGTTTCACTCATTTTTTCAGATATATGGTCTAGTCCAGAGAACACCATGCAGTGGTTACAGTGGTTTTGAAGGAACATGGAGCTACATTACAAGCCAAAAATAGAAGTGTTCTCTTAGTATCCAGTGGATTGAACCTAATGAAAGATGAGCAGAAAAGAAAGCGTACTGGAGGATAGATTGGCAAGGACTCTATAAAGGCTACGATCTTGATAAACCAATGGCCTGCATCTTTTACAAATGTTTTCTAGGCCAATCTGAGAATGTTACAGTCTCCTGGCAAAGATGCAGAATGCCACCTTGCACATAGGCAGATTAAAACACAGAGCTCAAGACAACAAGATAATAAGGCAATTTAATATCTCTCCAAGTTAATATCTCACCCTATTTGACTGACCAGTTACTGTTACTACAAGGCCCCTCTGCCTATAAAGTCTAATGCATTTATAGGACTGTATGAATAACACATTCTCTGATGATACTTAAAAAGGCTCAAAACAAATAAATTAACTTAGTATGTTATGAAAGAATTAGAACAATACCAACTTGTTTTATTGTTTCCACACAGACTTTTTTTCTCACTGGCCTGCTCTATTTGCTTGCTGCCAAAAGTCAAGATGGTCCCAAAGAGTGGTATGATAAACCTTCAAGTTATTTATGTGAATGACAATTGTCATTTCCAAGCTAATAGCTGGGGGAGGCCACCTTCTTCAAACAGGATACAGAGAATGACAATTCTTCTGATGCTTACCGTGTGGGAATAACTGAAAACATATTTCCACCTTGTTTTAATACTGGTTTAACAATCAGAAGTAAAGCTTAATTTTTTTTCAAATAAATTTCTTTAATAACATATTCAATTCTTTTTATGATTGTTCAACCATTACAAAAAAATGACCAACTTAAAAGGAAAATTTTATTATACCATTATGCCTTAAGGGCTTCCTGCTCCATACAACCCTACAGGATAATTAAATGTGATTATATTCCTTTAAAGTAGCTGCAGTTATTAGTCACTCATCTAAGAACACTCTCAGCACACCACATATTTTTGCAATAGTTCTGAATTTGTGCTCCCTTGAAAAGGGCAGAGTTCAGAGGTGCACGTTATTATCTAAAAACAGGTTTTTCACGTTCTGATTCCAAAAGCCAGCTTTTTTCCTAAGGCCCAGACCCTGCAATGAGTCTCTGAGTGGACTCTGGCCACCACTCATGGGACCTCACTGAAGTCAGGTAGGCTGGTTGAACTGGAGAATCATTGGTGTGTGCTGATGGAAGTATGAGTCGGTCAGGGAAACACACTACAGAAGAAAAGGAAAAAAGCCACAAATGTGCCAACACTGATCAAGTTTCACAACACAGTTCATGAATGCGTAGAGAAATGTGAACTATTTTACAGAAATGCTGGTTGCAAACAGGTTTGTACTTTGTTCTCAGATTACACTTCAGTTCACCTGTTGTATCATTGAGAAAAGTTAGCCTTGACACTACAGTTAATTTTTACCTAGCATGATTCTGGTAAACAGAAGCTCTGAAATAATTCTTTTTTTCTTCTTTTTTGGAAGACAGTGTAAGAGTTACATCTGTACTACAATGAATATACAGTAATCATACACAAAGGCAGAGGAAAGGAGATGCATACTATTACAGATTCCTGCCTAGCCAGTAAATCTGTGTAATGGAATCCAACTTCTATAAAAAGAACTAGAGATTAAAAAGACACAGCACCACTTATACAGGAGAGTCTGGCCTGGCTTCATGCCCATCCTCATGGTCAAGTTCCTGTTCCAAAACCAGCTGCATCACTTTTCTCTCAAATCTCCCGTGGGTCACCATAACCTTAGCTAAGCAGAAGTGCTACAGATAGTAGTAAAAAAGGAGATGGTAAGTATATTTGTTGCATAGTTTCAAATGAAAGGAACCATGGTTGAGAACAAGATTGCAGTTAATTTACTTTTAGATGCATTCCTGTGTGGTCAAGACAGGCAATTTGTTGCAACTAATGCAAAACTTAATTTACATTTTATAAACTATACACAACATCTCACAGAACATAACACCAGTCACCAATCTTACAAAATAAAGGCCAGTGGGAAATTGCACGAGATTCTGCAAACTTATCCCCATGAGACCAAATTTTCTGGGTGACACAATGGCTTAATCCACTATTCTAGACCTTACATTTTAAGAGCATGGTTTAAATCTGGCTTCAAGGGAATGAGTTTGATGATCTAACTTTAGCCTCTAATGAAAGTTTATCTACATTACAAAAAACTCACCACACAATTAGAGATATGTCAGTATAATTGGTAGAGTCTGCTCAAAAGAAGTCCAAGATTGGGACAATGGGGGTGGTGCAGGTCAATATGATGGGGACTGAGCATGGTAGGAAGCATACACAATGCCTGCACTGTGCCTAGTTCTCATCAATACCATCCTTCCCTCACCTTCATCAACCGTGACTCCAAACTTTTCAAAGCAGCCCATGGGGATTTAGCCAGGCAGCTATGCTCTTGAGCCAGCTACAAGTCATTAAACATTTGTCCATTCACAAAAAAAAACAAGTTTCAGTTTATCTTCAACCAAACATATGACACAAACCTGGGCTTCTAAACCACCCATTCCAAAAGGCAAGCAATAAAAAAATACTGTGGGGTAAAAAATGAGAGTAAACTACTGAGCCTTAATGTTTGTAGAAAATGTGCTGATAATACTGCACAGGCACAGGACAAAGGAAATATGCCATTTAAGGATGCAGACAGATTTGAAGCACTTCCAAAGCAGTATAAACAGCTTTATACCAAAATAAAATGTGAGTATATAGAAGTGCATGCCTGCTATACCGCTCCAAAACTGGTTGAAAGCATGCCAGAAGAAATGAGGTAGCATTTTGTAGTGGTGTTTCTCAAATTACATCTGTACACTTGTTACATACAGGGATCAAACTGTGACTCTCACTCAGTTTAGCTCCTGCATCCCTCTCATTCCCTCCTGTTCCATGCGAGAACGAATCTACATTAAGCCGTTTCATATAGAAACCTGATTCTATCTCCCACCTCCCCAGACCAGCTCAGCTGTGCTGGCCAGCAGAAGACACTGACACAGGCTGTATCATAACAGCCTACCACCATATCAAATCTAGTAATGTGGGAAGTGCATGCAGAGGAGTATGAGATCCCCTTGTTCCTCTGTGTGGGTACACAGTTGGGTGCACAGTTGCACTGGGAATGAGAAAGGAAATTAGAACCTAGTGTTCAGGAAAGTTTTGGTGCCCCTGTAATTTCCAAGTCTTGTATATTTTGTTGTCAGTGTCAATCATTTCCAGATTGCACTGGGTTTTTATTTCCAAGTGCAGTTGCCACTAACACTGTTCATTTATACACTCCATAATTTCTAGTGGGACTTCCATGTCCCATCATTTGTCTTGTAAATAATACTATGGAGGTTTCAGTTATTTTTTACCACTCTTGATTCTGCTGTTTCGAGACATTCTCCCCATTTCTCGATGGACTTCCTGTGTTCCACGTCAAAGTGCTTCCTAGCCTGCACTGTTTTTACCATAGCTGCCATAACACAAGACTACAATCAAGTGCCCCTGACACCAGAGAAAAGATGAAAGAAACTCAACAAGTTTCAGTATTACCAACATTGGTCAGATTTTTGACACATTGTCTTTGTCAGCAAATGGCATTTCAACAACAATATTGGAAGGAATATTTTTCAACCATAATGTTTCATATTTTGCTGAAATGTCAACAAGAAGAAATTTTCACAACAAACAAAAAACTAAAGAAAAGGAAGGATGAAAAAAATAACTATAATTGTACATATAAAAGTTTTAGTTAAGTATGAAAAAGTTTACTTAAAAATTCAAATTAAATTAAAAATGCCTTCTTGTTTAAATAACTGCATTAACATCTCCTTCTTCCAACCAGTTTTAACCACATTTATTAATGAAAACAAATGTTACATGAATAGTATGTTACATGTAGAATAGCATAAAAGTGTATAGAAATATTTATTTTAAATGTGAGGAAACCAGACAGATTTTTAAAAATCAACAAAGATACCTAAGTAAGAGTTCCCTGTTGATCCTGTGTGAAAAGACTGAACAGCAGAGATGCACGCAAAACATATATACACAATGACATGGGATAGGAAAAAAGCAGTAATAACATCTGAAGATTAATCTCTCTTTAATCTGCGTAATGAAAAATTGTTCAAAATGTGAGTGGTTTCTTTTAAAAATAGACTAAAGCAAGCCACAAATTCCAGATAATTAAATATATTCTCAGACTTGGATATGGGGAACGGGGGACTACATATTAATTATATGAGTAAGGATTCTTTTTATATAAGGAATAATCTACAAAATCCATTTTCTTTTTTGCAAGTGCCTTTTAAATAAGTGTGTTAAAATGTTTTATTGCCATAATTTTCATCGATGAATTATGGTCTGTGAATACTAGAAAATATAGGCTGAGGAAAAAAAGCCATCTCCTTTACCAAATACATTTCAGCTTTTGACAATATGAGATTTGTGCAGAAGAGATATTAGATTCAAGGTTGCATTACTGAAGCTGTTTCTACATCTTTAAACACTTGGAGAGGTTTGTTCCTGGCTAACAATTCAAATGACACGTCATACCAGAACTTTGGATAAACAATGATCAAAACAGACTAGAAGAGTAATCAGGAAATAGCTAAACAAGAGAAAGAAAGGATAATGATGAAATGTTGATTTGCCCCTGTGCAGCAAGCTTAAGGAACCTGTACAGAGCGGATGTAACTTTTTTTTAATCAATGCATGTACCCAAATTTGCTTTTGGCAAACATTGCTTAACTGCTGCTGTTTTTCATGAAGTCAATGAAGACTGAGTTAGATAATGAGCTGGCATGCACTTTTGAAATGTTTACTGTGTTCCTTAAAGTAAGGGGACATGCTGGTTCTTAAACTAATTTGTTTTTTGTGTTGGCTCCCCCCCTTTCCCCATCCCGTTCTCCCTTGTCCTTGGAATAAACAGAAAATAGCTGTTAAAAAAAAAAACTATCTAAAGACTCAATTATACAATTGTAGAATCTGTAGATTCCAAAGGACAAACTTTTGAGCCATGCCAATTGTCAGGTTAATGTGTTTGCTCCATAGTTAACAGTGAAAGAAGACGAGGAGGGAGAAAATAAAACTAAAAATATCCATTGCAGGATAAAAGTGATTCTGCATGAACAAAAGCAATTTCCACAAATGGGGGGAGCAGCTTCCACAAAAGGCAAACAGCCTTTTTCTTATGTTTCACAGGGGATAGAGTGATAGCAACAATCCTACGTCAGCAAAAGCTGCCCCCACCTCTCTCAGCACAGCATTCAGAAAAGAATATATGATGGGAAGAATTTCTCACCCCTTTGTAAAGTGCAATGAGTTGAAAAAGGAGTTTTTAATTAAAATTGGCATTTCCAAGCTTCCTGCTGGCATCCAGCATCTTGCTAAACATTTAACAATTCCAGCAGTGTGCAAGCCCATTGTTAGAGGTAACATACCAATTCCTTTTCTGCTTTCACTATGCCAAATCCTGCAACCCTTACTTAAGCTTTGTTCTCAATCCCATGATAACGAATGACAGTTTTATCTGTGGAAGTACTAAGTAAGAACTGTAGGGACTGGGCCTCTTTCTGACAAAAGCCTGTAGAACTCAATCGTTAATATTCTAAAAGTATTATTTACAGAGGCAAATTCTCTGAAAATGTTAGTGTCCAAGGAAAAAAAACCCTGCTTCTTTAGGTTACTTCCCTTCAAAGTACCTACAAATGTGAGTATACTTAGATAAACCAAAGTAACAAGGCAAAGTAGAAGCAGCTGAAATGAAATGGTTCATCCTGCTTTTTAAAAGAATTCCAGGCTACCAGTATGATCCCAGAAGCAGTGGATTTGTGTTTAAAATCGAACTAACTTTTAAAGTACAGCCATTGCAGATGAATAAATATAGTTTAAAAAACAGAATTAGTCCTGTGTCATATTAAAAGATTTGGTATTCTTTTACTTTTACATCCATTCTCTTAATAAAATCCATTTTCTATTTTATTCTATCTTGAAAGGGAATGGTTGCATAATCAAAGCCTCATTGACGACAACTACAACATTTCTACTGACTTTATTGGATATTGGGTAAGAGATCGTAGCTTAGACTGCCACAAGATTTTCAGAATTGATGGGGGAGTCCTACTTTGAAGAACAGAAAATGATCAGCTTCTTATCATTTCATCCGTTTTGCTAGTTTTGATTTAAAAAAATGAGTCTGCTACCTTTTTAAAAATCAAATCGGATTATGTTCTGTGCAGGGAATTCATTCTGCCTTGTAGTAAGAGATGATAGATATGACATAGTGATTTTCATGATGACGGTAAATGTATAGGAGCAAATTGGCCAGTCAGCTTTATGAAAGGGAAATTCACATGCTACTTTATTAAATGTCCTGCCATTATTAAGCAAATCTGTGTATTCATTTCAATTAAAAAATCTGTTTAAAAAATAAAAGCAATTATCAAAGATATGCAGATAGTTTGTTAAAAATCTAGTGCACAAATATAATCTAAATGCAGGACCTCATGATTCTTGTCATTACAACTTGATGCCATTTGCAGAATACTGTTTCAGTAGGAATTAATCAGTATTTCTCGCTTTCCAAAATTAGTCCAAGAAACACTGTGAGAAGCAAGGAATTTTTGTGGGTGATTAACTTTTATTGAACCAACTGTATGGTTAGAAGAAAGTTAGACAAAATTTCAAATGAAGGCCTGAAAAATGCCTTGCCTCTTCATGACCTGCTCAAAACCTTAAGGACTAATTCATGAGTTCAGATCCTCCACTTCTTTGCTTGGTTCATCAGATTGTTCTTAACTGTCATCAGTTCCATTATTTAACCTCAAATCTCACTGAAGGAGAGGTTTGTCTGATCCCTTTTTTGGTGAAACTCTTTGCCATCTGATCTCAGGAATTTTGAAACTCTTTTTCCGATTTCAAATCTGAGTTAAGTCTTTAGCATTCATTTAATACTTTAGCCTTGCCCTTTGATGCAAAACATGTTACACTGGTGTAAACAACCTTAAAACCAGTGTAAACAAGGAGCAGACACATGATTTACAACCCTACACCCTGTGATTGACTTGAATCCAGGGCAGAATTACCACAAGAAAATGTGTAAAACTACTTCTGGTGTGTCTTGTCCAGCACCATCCCAAAGTCGCCATTTGCTAGAGGCAACAAAGCAACTTCACGTTCCTCACCACCTAACAGCAAGGTGCTGTAACTGAACCTGCAAACAGCATGTTGTTCGAGAGTACACTTGTACTAATGTACATTTATATAAATTTATCACGTCTCCAAACACATAGTGTGGACAGCACGATAAAAATTTTAAAATTGGATAATCTCATACCATTATCATTTTACCTTTCCGCACTTTAGGAAATAGTCTATTCAACAGCTGTTTGATGTTTTTACACTGAAGCAAAATGCATATTGCCAAAAAGCCTATGATAAAATGGAGTTAATGTGAAGAGAATGCAACAGCGAATTTACCTGCAAAACAAATAATGCTAGCCTTAACTGCAGAATTTTCTGTGCTTGATTTAGTCCAAACTTATCAAGGTAAGAAATGTACATATGAGGAACAAACACTCTTAACTGTACCCCATAGTAACACATGCAAAGCCTACAGTTACAGTTAATGCATATTATCCACAGTCCCAAATTAGACTGAATAGATTTTTAATGGCATTCTTTACTTTCCCTCTCTGAGTGTCAGTATTATAGCATTTCAACCCCATCCAAAATTATCACAATCCAACTATAAAATTATCAGGCAATATGCAGCCCATTGGAAACCATTTAGAGTGTAAATCTGTATTACCCTGGGAAAAACTACCTCAGCTGCTAGATCCTCAATTCCTACTATAGAAAATTACTCTGGGATTTGGATACTTCTAAGGAGGCACATTTTTTTATTTCTGGGGCAGTCATAAATCACTTTGAAGCCAGCAGGCATGATTGATAACTACCTTTCATCCAATTTAAATGAAGAGGCAGTTAAAAGCCTCTGAATTTATTGACAGCTGAAACAATAGAAAGAGGTAGTTAGCTGTGTTAGTCTGAAGCCAGTAGATACGCACCTTTGCAGACTAGCTAAATTGGATGGATGGCACAAACTTTGTGAACCCAAGTTCACTTCATCAGATGCTGTGGAAGGACAACACAGAACAGACTGTAAAGTGGAGTGAGTGATTCAAATAGTTGGGAAAACCGGAGGGAGGCCACTGCCCAAGTCAGGAATCAGCAAAACAAGGCTGGAGTAAGGGCTCATATTTTTTGGTGGAACAGATGCAGCAAGAAGCAAAAAAGACAGCCAGGGCACAACAAGAAAGCCCAGAGACAAGAGAAATACTTTCTAGCATAGGCCAGAGAAAGCAGGGAAGGGGCTTTTTGGCAGAGACATGTAATTGTGAGCAAAAAAACCCCACCTCCTACCATTTGATCCTTCCTGTGTTTAGGCAAACATAAGTAAATAAATGTATTTTTAGATAAACAAACGTACATTAAAAAAATTACTGACTACTGTCAGCTTCTTCCCCCATGAAAACAGCCTTCTAGGCTTCAAATATCAACTAACAACCTGGGCTAAAAAGCAGTAGTATGGACAATCAGAACTGATGCATCCAAGTTGCAATGTGTTGTGAGCAGATGCACTCCAACACTAACACAAAGTCCCCAGTGAAAACACCGGGGCGCACAGGGACCGTAGCAGTGCATGGGTATGTGAAGGAGCATGGGCTTGAGGCCTGTGCAGCTCATGGGATTGTTAGAATCTCGGTACCCCGTTACCCCTGCCAAAATGTTTCCCCTCTATTCCTGATATGAATGGCTTCAGCCACAAAGAATATTATTGCCAAGTAAGGTTTGCCAAAAACAGAGAAATGTTTCCCATGCCTCTTCCTCCTTTCACTACCAGTTCTATCATTCAGTACAGCAGCAACACCTATTATTTCCTTCACAGTGAATATAGATGCAGACCACCAAAACCCCCCACCAAACTACTCTTTTCTCTGCCTCAACCCCTTAGATCACTGAAGCTCCGAAAAGAGAATCAGTGGATCTTCTGGAAGAACTGTATAATTGAAAAGAACCTAAAAAAGAGGAGAGTGGCTTGGAAAGCATGCTGGGGAGAAACAGAGAGAGCAGTATGGGAAAAATCCAGCTCATTTAAAAAAAAAACAGTGGTTCAGCAACTGATGGCAGAAATTATCCTTTAAGGCAGTGGTTCCCAACTTTTTTTTTCCCGCGACCCACTTTTGGGAGCGGAGTGCAGCGGTGGTGGCCAGGGGCAGGGAAGCTCCCGGCACACGGTACAGCTCATCTTCTGTGTACAGCGCCGCCAGCATTGCCCCCATGACCCTTATTTGGATTGCAACCCAGGGTTGAGAACCGCTGCTTTAAGGCTTATTTAACAAGCACTGCAAGTTTTGACTTCACAAGATCAATGAACTCTCAGGCAAGATAAAAACTGACCGACCCAAAAGATACATTCCTGTTCCACAGCTGCACTCCAAATAATTGAGGATTACTAATGCTTTACTGAAAGGTATTGCAAATGTAGCTAATTTTTGAAAATAAGAATCATATTTCATTCTAGTAAATAAGTCGTATTATGCAGAAGATATTAAATAATTGTTTTTAAAATGAAAAATTGACTTGAAAAGCTTTGCAATGTTTAAAAACCATAGAATTTGGCAAGAATTTAGGCCCCAATTCACAAAAGAACCTAGGTGTCCACATTCTGCCCAGATACATAAGGGAGATCCTCAGACTCCCCATCTTTCTCCTTAGGCACCTGGAATTGTGTGCCTGCTCCAATAACTTGCTTATACATTTCATATTATGCACTGACCTAATGACTGTTTAAACAGTCCCTGGGGTAGGAATGAGAATCCAGATCTACCATCTCCCATGTGAGAGCCCTAATCACTGGCCTAGAGTTTATGTTCCTGCTTGCATCTCTTTCTGGCCCAATGAATCTTGAATGGTCTTCTGCAAAGTGACACAGCTTCAGCAAGTGGGCTGGGGAGCACTCCCATTTCAGGACAGCCCATAAGGCTGTGCTGATTATGCACTCTCCTGGGAGGTGAGAGAAGTAAGTTAAGGAGTACCTAGGACCCAGGTCTCCTGTGTGCTGAGAGTCCTAACAATTTAGCTATTGCTCCAACTTCTCTGGTTTGACACTTGCTCCATTTTTGAAGGAATAAGCATAGGTGTCTAACTACACGAGAGGGGTTTGGTCTGTAAATCCCAATCTGGTAGAGGTACCTACATTTCAGAGAGGGACAGGATGAAAGACACTCCACTCTCTTTTTCCTAATTTTTTCATTTTTTCCTATTGGCTAGTTACGGTAGCTCCCCACTCAACATGCAGGCTGTGAATCCCACTGTGTGCTGCCTAAGATTTGCCACACTGCTTAGGGAGCTCAGGGACCTAATGCAGGGACATGGTTTCCACTATGGAACCAAATACACAAAGCTTAAGTGTTGTGACCTTGAGTATCACATGTTAGTCCTTTCATGAATCTTGTCCTAAGTTTTATATAATTAGGAACTGATCCAAATGAAATTGGATTTCAGTGGAGTTTTTGGATGGATGGGGGTTTTTGACTAAGGAATGAGTGTAACTAAGTAAAGGCTTCAGGATTTGACCCCTGTATTTTGTTGTCTTAAAAAAGAATTTTGGTGTTGGTACTTAAATGCAGGTACTATGGAAAATAAGTAAGATAAACTAAAAACAATAACAGGTTGGCCTCAGGCAACTCTCCTAGAAGTACATATAATTAAAATATGGCATTTCCAATCTGAATGTAATAGTGTGTGCAGAAATGAAATGTGATGGGATGCTGGCATACAAATATGTCAAAAAAATCAAAAAGATCAATTAAGTGATCTTTTAACATTATGTATCTTGGAAAAACTCTTGTTAAGCATTTGATCCGTTTCAAGTGAAAGAAAATTTGGAGCAAGTATGCACAACAGACCGGGGTTACAGATAAGGAAAAATAAAAATTGCAAACCAAGCTATTGGGGAGTATGAAGACACTCATTCCTGTCCTCAGGAAAGATTTTAATTGTCCAGACATCTGCTTAATACAAATACAGCCACACCGGAAACATCAAAATGATTTCTTCGTATTGTGAAAGTAAACAGTTCAGTCAGAGAAGGCATTTTGGAGCTATTTCTCCCCATGTGAGAGGCACCGACTGTAAGTCTAAGGACCTTCTCACAGTAATTACAGGCAGTTCCTGGAGCCCTTAAACTCTGGGTTGTCCCTACATTAACACTTGAAACCAGTTTTAAGCACTCATTATGCAGCTTATAGTTACACCCCTCCGAGGCAGCATTTCCTCTGATCCGTGCTACTCAGCTCATGGCTACACCTTAGTGTAACCACCCCACCTGCCCCCTTCCTCCCTCCCCAGGACGGGGCCCACTTCCCCCTCCTCCCCCGACCCC
>NW_017729025.1:26732751-26733267 GCF_001723915.1 Gavialis gangeticus | reverse complement strand
CTCACTGCCCCCCCTGCCCTCCCCCGTCCATTTACTTGTGGTTGCCCATGCTGTCTATCCCAAAGGAGCAAGCAGGAAAACAAAGGTAGAGAAGAAAAAGGGGACTCCAGGAGGGGAATTTCCTGCTTACCCACTTTCCCACAACCCCCTAAAGCCAAGCCACCACACCAGCATCAGAATGAGCGACAGCAGTGGCTAGAAGTGGATGGTGAACAAACTGTCCCCAAAATTACCCTCCGAACAGAGTAAGGCAGAAGGCCTGAGAGGTAAGGATAATTCACTTACCAGTCCTCTCAGGGTAAGGGGTAAATAAACCCAGTTGCTTGGGGGAGGGCTGCTGAACCTTTCCCGGCCCCACAATATACCATCCTAGTCTGGTCCAACACCCAAAAGGTCTCTTCTTAGAAACATGGCCTTTCTGAGAAAGTTGCCCTATCCGGGACTGCAGGAACTGGGGAGTGGAAGTTTGAATGGTGCCAGGTCCTGGGACAAGACCCAGGAGACACGATCCACTGT
>NW_017729025.1:26726086-26727751 GCF_001723915.1 Gavialis gangeticus | reverse complement strand
AGTGGCTAGAAGTGGATGGTGAACAAACTGTCCCCAAAATTACCCTCCGAACAGAGTAAGGCAGAAGGCCTGAGAGGTAAGGATAATTCACTTACCAGTCCTCTCAGGGTAAGGGGTAAATAAACCCAGTTGCTTGGGGGAGGGCTGCTGAACCTTTCCCGGCCCCACAATATACCATCCTAGTCTGGTCCAACACCCAAAAGGTCTCTTCTTAGAAACATGGCCTTTCTGAGAAAGTTGCCCTATCCGGGACTGCAGGAACTGGGGAGTGGAAGTTTGAATGGTGCCAGGTCCTGGGACAAGACCCAGGAGACACGATCCACTGTGGAAGAGCGGAAGCTGACCCTGATAAGCTGGGAGTCTCAGGAGGAAACCCTAAAAGGACAGTGGAAGTGGTGAAGGAGGAGAGCACCCAACACAAAGCACCACTCACAGAGGGTAAAGGGCAGGACACATGTCTATATTTCATTATCTTTGTGTTGGATGGACTTATAGGAATTCCTAGTAGTTGTCCAGGGAGGGACTACACCTAGCTCCTGATTGTGAAGTTTTAACAGCAGGGCTAGCAGCTCCATCTGCCAATCCAGAGGCCTGTGGTTAGAGGTGTAGGGGTGGAGAAACCCCATTATAGGCCTGGTGGGACCATACCAGAGGCTTTGTTAGACTATTTTGCAACTGTGGGAGCATCACTGCTGGTGGAGCCTTCTGCTTGCTACAGGGTGTGTTCTACTGAGCCATCAAGTCATAGCAGACAAGTGCCCCAGGAGAGCAGGGGACTATTCCAAAAGGCCCAAAGCAAGGGCCAAGCCTCAAGGGAGAGGTGCTGGTAGAAAAGGGTTAAACTTCTGCCTACGATTGGTGACACATAGGGGTTGCATGCGGGTGCACATGCACCCCCTGAGTTTGGCAGTGCACCCCCTGAGAGAAGTGCCACTGATGCTGCCGGCAGCACCTGCAGGTGGTCGCCACACACCACCTTGCCCCTTGCCGCTGACACCACTGGCGGCATCTGCGGGCAGTCACCGATCACTGCTGGCCATAAACAACACTGCTGGCTCCCCACCACCAGCACTAACACCAACGCAGTGGCCTGTGGGAGCTCCCTGCTCACCGCCACCACAGCCCCACCACCGCCACCACTGCCACCGCCACTTGCAGGCAGTCGCCATGCCCCCCCAGCACATATCATTCATGCTGCCTACCACTGTTCTGCTGCTGCTGCTCTGGGTCAGAAGAGCAGTGGTGAGCAAACAGGTTAAGCCTTCCCTGTCTGCTGGCCTGGGACAGAGCAGGGAGCCACAAGTAAGTAATGCCCCAGGGCAGGGGGTACCCTGGGGGCAGAGGGATTTTTACCTTTCAGTCCTCCAGGCCCCTTCTGGCCTGAAGTATGACTGCTTTAAGCTCAAGCTAGCTCTAAAACCAATCAACATTTGTGTGGCTCACAGTGTAAGGTGTAACAAGGCCCTAAGAGTGGCAGTGAAGCTTGGTGGAGACTTACGATATGATATTTCAGGTCAGCCTAGTAAACAATAAAATGGGAGTAGACTTCCACCAAGCACTCATCTGATACTTCTAGCTTAAGCCAAAACTTTCAAGAATGACCAGGGATGATTGCCAACCAACTATAAGGGTTAGCGAGGATTTAGTTAGGGAGCTTCTGGAGGG
>NW_017729025.1:26724361-26726075 GCF_001723915.1 Gavialis gangeticus | reverse complement strand
GTCCCTTCGACCCTAGAAACTATGAAACTATGAAACTATTAAGGGGACAGATTTTCAGAAGAGTAGTGCTTTCCACCAACTGACTCCCCAGAATCACTAGGCATTTTTAAAAGACTGGCTCTCAAGGATCCTGGTTCCCTTTGATAAAAAAAATCACACATTCTCTGACTGAACTCCCCACAATCCATTATTAAAATGAAACTCTATTATATATGTATAGGTATCAGTTGAACACAATAATGTGTTACTGATATATTTACAGTTTTAAAGCAATTTGGAAGCCTACCAGTGGTTCAGTCACTATAATAAAATAAATTATAAATACCTATACATTTTGGCATTTGATTTTGAGTTTTTTTATTATGGAAAATTATAATTTCCCCTTCCCCATTTGCTCACCATGACACAGGTCCAACTGTGGCTGTCCCCACCCTCCCCCAACTGCTTTGTGGTGCTGAGCAGTCCTGAGATGCTGGTGCCCTACCCTTGCCATTGCCCTACACTCCCAAGCCACAGCCCCGCTGGTACCCCTCATTCTTCACCTACCCCCCTGGCCTTGCTGGTACCCCTCACTCCCCACCCACAGGTCCCAGGGCCCTGCCAGAGCCCCTCACTCCCCACTCACAGCCCTCTGGCCCCACCTGTGCCCCTCACTCCCCACCCATAGCCTCCTGAGCCCTGCTGAAGCCCTTCACTCCCCACCCACAATCCCACAATCCCCATAGCTCTACTGGAGGGGGCCCCCAACTGAAAGAGCTACAGGGCCAGGAACCTGGGTCCGCAATCCCTTGCCCCCCCTGGGTCCGCAATCCCTTGCCCCAGCTGCTGCCTTTGGGAGGTGGTAGCTGCAGCAGTCCAAGCAGGAAGTAGATCACAGAGCCTGACTCCCGCTCCCCCATGAGTGGCATGGCCGGAGTGGAGCCCAGGGGGGCAGGTGTGGGCTGCCTGCTGCGAGCTTGGGGCTTCCTGCCCTGCTGCCCTCCCCCTGGCACCTTTGCAACCCAGTGGGGAAGACCCAGTGTGGCAGGGCAGAGCAGAGCAGCCACGCTCAGTGCTGCCAGGTGAGGCACCCCCTGCCCACCGAACAGCAGCAGGGGGCACAACTCCACGCTGCCACCTCTGCTGCTGCTAGGTGGACAGGCGGCACCTCACCATGACGGCGCGGGGCTCACAGTGTCAGCACCAAGCTTCCCCACCCCACTCTGCTCTGCCACACTGGGTCCCACGTACTAAGCCGCAGAGGCCCCCAGAGGGAAGGCAGCAGGGCAAGGAGCCCTGAGCCCACAGTGGGTAGCTCACACCCATCCTGCCCCCACTCCATACACAAATCTGGGGGCATGTGCCCTCCCATGCCTTCCCCTCCCAGGACTGCACACAGCAATGGGAAGCCAGCTCCCCCTGCACACACAGACTCCTTGGATGAGCTGTCCATAGCTCCATCCTGCTCCCCACCTGGGCCCTGTGGCCGTGCATTCCTGCCCCAAGCCCCACGCATCACCCCAGCTGAGCAACAGCCCCAGCCTCAGCCCTGCCGAACTCCCTCCCTCACTATGGAGGCCTCAATCCCCTGCCCACCCCCAGACTTACCTGCAGAGAGCTACAGGAGCTGCTCTCCAAGCTGCCTGACCGTGATGTGCATGTGTACATGCGCACATGAACATGGCGCCTTCTGCCTCATCACCCTCTTCCCACCCTTCCCAGCCCCTTGCAAGCT
>NW_017729025.1:26712689-26719361 GCF_001723915.1 Gavialis gangeticus | reverse complement strand
AAGCTGCCTGACCGTGATGTGCATGTGTACATGCGCACATGAACATGGCGCCTTCTGCCTCATCACCCTCTTCCCACCCTTCCCAGCCCCTTGCAAGCTAGAACTCTGCCAGCCTACAAGGGGAAACCCACCATTTCCCACATTTTTCTCATTTAAAGGAGAAAATCTGGGTTTTTCTCCTTCAAAAGAAAAAAAAAAATCGAGGTTTTACCTTATTTTTCTGTGGTAACCAGGAAACCCAGATCCCTGCTCATGAGCATATAGTAAGTAAAGTAACATTAAAATTCACAAGGGAGGAACAAGACTGAGGCAACCAAAAAGGTACAAAAATGTTAAATGAAAAGTAAGCAAACTCGAAAAGAACCCAGGCAGGTGTTTGGGGAAAGCTACCACTACTAGAAAGCATTCGCCTCCCTTTTAATATTCTTTATCATTAATAATAATTTTAAACAGTTAATTGTGTACTGAATAATACTTTCCTCGCATGCAAGTATAATTACTCTTCTCTATGGTCTATCTCTTTTGTAAGCTCCTCTTAAGACAGCTACAAATATTGCTAATATTTTTTGAGTTAACAGTGTTTTCAGAAGGTCATCCAAGGCTATTCCTGGGAGGATTAAAAGATTTTCTTCCTTCCAGAGCCTCACTGTTGTAAGAAACCAAGGAAATTTAAAACAAGGGTTTATTCCATTGAACCAGGACAGACCAATTGAGTTGCACAGTGGGAAGTTGAAACAAGAAAATATTGGGCCAGCAAGTTTGCAAAGAAATGTTTCTTCCAAATTTCACTGAGTCAAAGTTAAGCTGAAATTTTACAATTTTCCATTTTTTAACTCCCACCATAAGCACCTTTTTCTTAATTTTAAGCTGATGTCCTCTCAATGCATCATAGGTAAAGTATGCTTGCTTGTATCACTAAGAAGTAGGTGTTTCTGGGATGTAAGTGCTTGATATTGTACTTAGTGGCTAGCCAGGTTTTGAGGGTAACAGTAGAGAAATTTCTCATGGTTGTTGTTCAAAAATAGTTGTCCACTGCCAAAAACTGTCCATTCTACACTTTGTTAATTATTTGCATGTGGAAATACATATACTGTCATTTCTTACATGCCATACCTTGTTTTTGGGGAAGGCAGAACAAGGAGGGTGGGAAATTCCAAAGTTATGGCTGCATAGTACAAGGACAGAGCCTAAGCTTCAGCTCACTCACCCTCCTTTCCCTGCTTAGCCAAAAACTGAAATCCTAGCTGCTGCTAAAGACTACTTGCTGTGGTTAAATCTACAATTTTGACAGGAGCTGAAAAGCCTTCAAGGCACTGCAATAGGAGAAGACAGAACTGGAGTAGCTAGCAAACAGAAAAATTGCTTGAAGAAAGGATTCACTAATCAAGATAACACCAAGACCATTAAAAAGGAGAGACCTGTTAATACTTTGGAGTGAAGAACAATGAACCATGAAGTCAAGTAACTCCATCAGTTCACTGAACAGAAATGCAACTGCTGCTGCTGGACAGTTGGTTTTAGAGCAGGAATCAAAGCAAGTGCTTTTACTCCAGGCAGAAAAATCAGCTTTCCCACTAAACACAAGCACCCCATCTGGTTGAGGGAGCTGATTTTTGAAAAAAGATGTGTGCAGGAAAATAAAGTATAACCCACCTTCACCATATGCTGTCTTCCTCTAGCAGCTTAGAGATACCGAAGCGTATGAGTTTGCTACTGGCTCTGAGCTAGCAAAGCTGATCTTTTAACTCGTTGTAGCGGTTTGTGCATTTTAGGTGCAGAGGTTCATTCTCTGCTGCCAACCACTAACCCTGAGATGTCATATTACAAGCGGTGGCATAGAGAAAGGGCTTAGGTTCTGATGAATGCTTGATGCATGGGACACACCTTGGGTGCTTCTTTACCGATACCTGCATAGAGCTGAATTATTTCCTGGCCAGGTAAGTGAAGGGTACAATAAGCACTGCTCACAACGCCCATCTGCTGTCTCCATTGGACAGAGAGGGCAATCTCTACATGCAACATGTGATGTCATCAATCTGACATCAGCTGCAGAAAGACACAAAAGCCTATGGCAGAACACTTTAATTTCCCTGGTCACACCATCACTGACCTCAAGACTGCTGTTTTCAGGCAGAAAAAAAATTAAAAACAGTTTGAACAGAAAATTGCAGAACAAGAAATTATCCACAAACTGAACTGTGTTAACTATGGCTTAAACAGGAAGTGTGGATTCTTATCCCATGACCTGGATTAGCTTTTGTGACCCCTTTGTCACTATGAGTTCTTTGCTTGTTTGTCTCTCACAGAATTACCCTCCCCTTCTCCCCCTTCCTCCTGCTTTCGCATCTATTGTATTCTAATCACTCATTCCACTTTATTTTCTTCTCTAATATATAAAATATATATTATTTAGTTAATCTATAAATGTTCATATCTACTCTGCCTTCTTACAATAGACACTTGTCACTATGACCTCTTTCACTCAAGTCTTGTTACCACTGCAGGATTCCACAGAGGATGCACTGTACCTATGGTCACCCCTCTTCACAAGAGATCACAGCATATCCTAGGTCCTATAGAAAAATGCCTGCTTCTAACCACTGAATACCAACTAACTAGGTCCAGGGCATCACTGTGCAGATCATGACTGCTTGGGAAGTGGAGCCTGGATATCCACTACTTCCTCTCAACAATCGCTCACAAGCTATGGAGAAGTCTTACCCTATCTATTCAGTGAGAGAAAACACCCATTATCTCTCCTTTTGTGCAGCACAGAACAGGACTTATCATTTATGCTGCATGTTGCTCACTATAGAAAGTAGCACATTTTAACATAGGTGTTACATGCAAATTCCAAACAACATGACCAGCATCAATGGGTGCCTACAGACGTGCTCCAAGCCATGTTAAAACACGTCAGAGCAGATTCTATTAATCAAATCTGCTGGAGCATTTTAATTAGAATGCTCCAGCCTGCCTCAGTATCACGTGTATTAAGCATCCCATATTTCAAAATGGCTACAGCGGCACTTTAACTAAAACTCAATGGGCTTTAATTAAAGCATCTCTGAGGGCATTTTGAAATGCAGGACACTTAATACATGTGACAGTAAAGCATTTTAATTACAGTGGCTCTCCAGGGACTGCTCTAATTAAGCCCCCCACCCCTCCACCCCCCATCTCCAAGCACGTCTATAAGCACTCAGTGATTTCACCTCTGAATTCATGAAGGGCCTTCAAGTACATGTAGTCACTAGAGCTCATGATTACCTATTGCGGCAATAAACCAGAACTAAAGAATCTACAATAGAGCACACAGGCATACTACTATATGATGATTTTGAAGCTATTCCTAGAATCTGTATACCAATCTGCACAGGGGCCCTATACACTTTTATTCCTGTGTTCAATCAGTGCAAAAATGCAAGTCAATTTGACATATTAAGTTCTTATTTGAAATATGAGATGAAGGTTCAGTGTACAACTGTATCTGGCTAACATTCCATATAGTTATTTCCCATTGACATTTGTGGATTTTTTTAAAGCAGATTGGATATCCAAGCACGCAAGACATTCAAATGCTCAGAAACTCAAGTTTTGTCTTTGAGCCAGATCACACACACATATACTGATCATATGTTCCACCAGACCCTAACCGTGATGGGTGCTAAATCTCAAGCAAAACTCAGTTTCTTGTTTGTGTGGGTTTAAGTCAGGTCCTTTTGTTATCTGAGTGTCATTTGTGTGTTAATAAATCACTGACATGAAGGAAAATAGTCACGATATCAGAGCAAATGGAATGTCAATCAAATGAATTTGCCCTCAGAACTAGTCAGGTTAAAATTAGAATAAGGCAGCCTCAAAGCTGCAACTATGTGTTCCAAAGTTTGTTGCTAATAATACAACTTATTTTGGCATAAATCAGAACCCAGTAAATCCTGTCCTTAACATGGTGTTCAGTACCATGACATTTTCTGTCTTTAATCCTTCCTTTTGAATGCAAAAGTTTGACATCCTTCTTTTTTTGTTTTGTTTTTTTCTTCCTTTAAGTGTCCTCTGTCTGGCAGAGCATTTATGAATACATTTAACTAAGTATGAGAACACCAAGGCTGACTCAGTGTGACACTCAGTTGCTGCATCAAAAAGGTTATTTGAAAATCTGAAGTCAGTGGAACTAATCACATACTTAAATTTAAGTACATAAGTGTTTTGCTGGATCAGGGCCTATTTATACTTAGACCATTTCTAAATGAGTTTGCCATGCCATCATGCATAGGCCGAATAATCACTGATCCAATTTATGTATGCTGCCTGTAAAAATGTTTAAGCTATTCAGAAATTAGGTCTAACCAATGCTTGTCTTTTACCGTAGTAAATAGTGTTGCTAGACTAGATACTGTAACTTTGTGAACAGATGTTTTGAAGCATTATCAATAGGATTACTGTAGAATTTACTCATCATAAATCAGCATACCGCAATAGCCTTCCCGCTGAGCAGCTAGTATATCCTGCCCTAGTGTGGAATCCATACAGTAGTTCACATGAGGATGAGTGAGATCACTACTGTTTAAGATGACAGTTGGATGCAGTATTTCGAGGCCACGTAGTCTGAGCCTAGCATGCCCTCACTTCAGGTCAGGCAGTAACCAATCCCAGAAAACACTTGTTAGGAACAATTTAAAACGTTATCACTTGTATTAATATAATCACATGAATGCAAACACTGCATTCATGTGATTATATAGGATATGCAAAGATGTAGGGCCAGGTATTATTCCACCTATTAGCTGCCTAAGTGGATTTGTGCACCTATTGGCAATTCTATTTAACCCTTTTCAAGTCCCTGGAAATCCATTAATGCATCTTCTTTTAAAACAGGTGGTCATTTTACCCTTAAGATACAGTCACAAAAAGCAGGGAGTTGGAGGAAAACCTGCCCACTTTTGTATTAACAGTTTCAGGGACTCTAGCAAGGTAAGATGCCGGGGGGGACAGAACTGCATTTAAGCTTCTTTGTCCACTTGCATGCCTACTATCTAAGGTACAATCTGGCCTATAATGTTAATACCAGTAGTAAAAAAAAAACAACCAATACCCCTTCCCCACCCCCAGCAACGGGCAGATTGTGTAAGTCTCTAAACCTGGGTACTTTCATCCAATTTGATGGGAAACTACCCCGATTCTTTCAACCAGTGTAAATTACACCAGTTTAAATTGTGTCTGTCCACATTCATCCCAGGGCATCCATTTGTGAAAGGGAACCAGGTTATTCCCCTGATGCTTTGCCACCTAGTGGCATAATAACTGCCTACTGCTTGAGGCACATCTGCCTGTTCCTGATCCCAGTGTGTAATCTACATTGGTATGCAATTATAGCACAGTATGTGTGTACTTGTTGCCTGCCCACAGTCCCTGCTCTCAGGAGTATATAGCCTAGTGAGTCACAGACACACAGTGGAGATTTAATAAATTAGTGCAAGCCAGAAGTAGTAACAAGATCAGTTTCGAAATGGTTGGTTAAGTTGTTTTTATTTCTACCATGCACTATATTTTAGAGCCTGGCTGGGACAATGCATACCCACTAAGAGGTGAGGCTCAGCCATGCCAAATCCACCTATCATCCACTTACACAGCTGGCACAAAATAGTAGATGGGCTCATTAGCTACTTCCTCCAGTGAGTAGTTATATAATCAGAGGGATTGTAAACAAGAAATGCCTCTGAGATGGGAGAGAAATGGAAAATAACTAGGTAAATACCAGGACATAAAGCATCCACCTTCTTATTGTAACTAGACCCCCTGTGGTAAGAGGACTCTGATTTCAGGTTGGACTTTCTCCTTGGTTATATAATAAGCTCTCTCATTTAAAATCATTTTTCACAGCACAAATTTTTTCACAGTTTACAGTAACTAGACATTTCCAAGAAACTCAGAGCAACAAAAACTGCTGATAACTCTATTGGCTTGCTGCTAGAGGCTTGGGTTTTTAAAATCATAATCTTTAATACAGACTCCTAAGACAAATGATTCTCTGCATCTCCAGCATGGAAACAACTACACACAGATGGGGACTGAGCACACTGAACTTTTTAGACAATAAGACCTGCTGGGTGCTGCATGCTTTAGTAAAAGTTGGCTCTTCTTCAGATTCCTAAAATCAAGTGAAGTTTTCTCAAAATCTGACCCTTAGTTACAAAGCTCATTATTAACCCCGCACCCAGAGAGTGGTGGTGGATGGGTCATTTTCGACCTGAAGGGATTGGGCAGTGGGGTCCCCCAGGGCTCAGTCCTCGGGCCCGCACTGTTCAATATCTTCATCAGTGACTTGGACGAGGGGGTAAAAAGCACTGTGTTCAAATTTGCTGATGACACTAAGATGTGGGAGGATGTGGGCACTCTAGAAGGGAGCAATAGGCTACAATCGGACCTAGACAGGTTACAAGGGTGGGCGGATGAGAATAGGATGGGATTCAACATCGAATCAACATGGTGCTGCACCTGGGGAGGAAGAACCAGCACCATACCTACAAGCTGGGGAACTCCCTTCTGGTCAGTGCAGAGGCAGAAAAGGATCTTGGAGTCATCGTTGATGCCAAGATGAACATGGGCCAGCAGTGTGGGGATGCAGTCAGGAAGGCCAACCGCACCTTGTCATGCATCCACAGATGCATC
>NW_017729025.1:26695593-26707689 GCF_001723915.1 Gavialis gangeticus | reverse complement strand
CCAAACTAGTCAGAGGGGATCAGCAGGCACTGGGGGAGTCCCTGTTCCCCCGAGCACTACCAGGAGTGACCAGGAATAACGGTCACAAGCTGGCAGAGGGTAGATTTAGGCTAGACATCAGGAGGCGCTACTTCACGGTCAGGGCGGCTAGGATCTGGAACCAACTTCCAAGCGAAGTGGTGCTGGCTCCTACCCTGGGGGTCTTTAAGAGGAGGCTAGATGAACACCTTGCTGGGGTCGTTTGACCCCAGTACTCTTCCCTGCCATGGCAGGGGGTCGGACTTGATGATCTGCTCAGGTGCCTTCCGACCCTAGAAACTATGAAACTATGAAACCCCGGGGGCAAATCATCCACTGATACAAACAGTCCTTGTATCATGAAGGTCAGTATTATCTATGACAACTTATATCAATTGAAGCTCTATCCCTCCAACCCTTCCAAATGGTTGCACAAAAGCCCAGAGGTTCTCAATTATTTTAAGCTCAAGGCACTCTGCACTAGCCTTGGCACCCCTTATAAGACTCAAGGCATTCTTCCTTAAATTCAAAATGCTCCCTCAAAAATGCCAGCTCTTAAATTTTACTTATTTTTTGACTACAGAAAAATAATAGAGCAATTCTTCTGTGGCAAAGACCTAAGAAAGTCTACAACAGTTCAGAAATTTTTTAACACTATGGATTCCTATTTGAAATCTCTGGGTTTGTCTTGTGACTCACATTTACACACCTAACAGTGCTAACATTGCATGACCCCCCACAGCACCCCTAAAAGGATCTCAAAGCACCCCAGGGTGCTGTGGCACCTTGGCTGAGAATCACTGCCTTAGCCTCTTGCTTTCCCTGTACAGTGAACAGCTACAACTGCAGCCCTGGGGCTCTCTTGATTTCAAAGTCTGTTTCCGACCAGTGCCCAGCAAGCACTAACCCCACCAAAAGGGACAGAATAGGCCCCCTACCAGCTGGATGAATTGGAAAACAAACACACTAGCCTAAGAGGTAATGTGACTTTCATACTCCGGAGCAGTCTGAGTTGCTTTTCTGGGTATCATGGTCTATTGAGACATATTGGGATACGGCCCAGTTCCACTGAAGACATTGCAATCCTAGGAGTCAGGTCATTATTAACTCATCTAGTATAGGAAGGTTTGGGGTAAAACCCATACTCTACTGAATGGCTTTTTAAACTGTATCTCCTAGATGAGTGTCCTTACCACCAGGCTGTCAGCTATTCTGTGGGAGGATTCTCCCAGTCCCTTCTGTGGAAGCTGCTTCACTTGTATAAAATACTTCAGGATTAATTGTAGTAGGGACTGAAACCCAAGGGTTTCCCCTCCTAAGTGAGCTCTCTAAACATTTGTCTATCAAGTCCTGTGCATACTCTCACTTGCCTCTCATAATGGCCCAATGCATATTTCATTGTACCATACAACGTGAGACAAATTGAAAAGAAGAGACAAATTCCCACCCCAAAATGCTCAGCACCTGCTGGGTAAAGCACCCATTTGGGAGGTGGAAAATCTAGGCTCAAATCCCAATAGGCAAGTGATCTATAGTTCCCATGTGTAGGGTATGTGCCCTAACAACTCGCCTATTAGGCAAGCAGGAAGTGGCACCCACAGTCTCTAGCCTTATTTTGTATGAGATCAGATGTGCTCTTAGCATGGACACTGGGTCAAGCCCTGTAAGTGGCAAGAGAGGCTTTGGTGTGAGCTAAAGAGAAAGCAGCTCAGTTCTTGCACATGCAAAAAAGCCAAATAGCAAAAACTTAGGTGGCTGTGGACTTTACCGGTGGAAACAGAAACCTTCAGGGCAAGGTGACAGTTTTGGGGAAATCAGTGACACCGAAATATTAAACCTAAGTATCTATGCCCAACTTTGAATCTAGTCCAAAAACTGTAAGAACTCATGTGGGGCAACTGAATGCTACTTGCAAAAAGCAATGTGGTTCAGTTCAGGTAACATCCACATACTGATAGAAACACTAGGAGAATTCAGCTATCCTCCGCCTCCTTCGCTGCCCTGATCATGTGTGCTCTTGGGCCAAAATGACCAGCTGTACTGCCCAGAGAAGAGGATCAACTATCCTACATTGTCAAACTCTCTTCTCATCATGCCTTTGGGCAGCTGAAAAAGCACTACCCTTCTCCATCTTTGCTGGAGTTATGCAGATGCTGCATTTTCCCCTTTAGAACCATCAGCCATGTTTATTATATACAACATAAAAGGCAAAGACTATAACAGAGAGAGAAACCCTACAAATTCGAAGTGAAGGCACATTAAACAGAAGTGCACTTAAAATAGAGCTGTAATCATGGACTGTACTTGTTGTGCTTAACTAGTGCACGTAATATAGTTCACTGTAATATCCACTGTATACTCAGGTTTCCAGCACGTTTGGAGGATAAAGACAGGAATTACATTTCAGTCCTGGAACTAACACTGGAGGACAGCCAGTCCCATGTAATTCATAAAAATTCCTCTGTCAAAATGATGTGTCCTGCTGTCTTGACGCCTTAACCAAGTTTCCTGAGATCCTTGTTATTACTGAGGTCCTGAGTGTTAGCAAACTGGAAAGTATATTAATCTACCATCATCCAGACAAAGTTCTAGTCAGGAACCCTTTCCTTTTTAAAGAACTGTCTCCATCACATCCCAAATCTATCTTGGTAATATATTGTCTTCTGGTATATATGGGGGAATAAAACAATTGTAAAAAAAAATAAATGCTGGAAAAGTGAGAACGTATAGCAAAATCCCTTTTCTACCATTGCCACCTGATCAAATTACATCCATTATCAAGTTATTGTCCATTAATAGAACAGTTAGGTAACTGTTATGTTTAGCCTACTTTTAAATATTCTTCAATTCTAAACCGTCGAAAATCCTTTGCTTCTTCACAAATTATATTAATTTCCCCTGATATGCCTGGCTTCTTTGTTTTTACTCATGGTTTCTCTGCTGTCCTTGAAACTGTACTGAGGTCATCCACTTTTGTTGTTATTCAAGGATTTGCTGCATTTCAAAACTTTTCCCTTGGTTACTCTATGTAGAGAATAAAAACAGTATGTCAGAGTGTTGGAACAATAAAAATAACTCAGAAAAAAAGTGGACCCTTTGAATCTTTTGTATTTTCAGAAAGTTCCTTTTAATCATTGAAAAGGCACTAAAAGAATAAGAAAAACAAATCCATCTTATATATTAGTAAACCCTCTTAAGAATAAATAGCCTCTAAACAATTGTTGAAACACTGGTACTCCTTACTTCAGCTGTGAGCTCTAGCCAGCAGATGGTGGTTGTATACAATGGTTGACCTCAGAGAAGCAGCAAAGAGCACCCCTTTGTATGGTGTTCCTGCCTTCCACCCAGAAGAGGGAGAAACCTTATGGGAAAGGATCCCCCAAACAACATTTTTGCTTTCCCCTTGTTGCAGTCACCAGGACAGGGTTTGTTCCGGGAAGATAAGCATGCATAATCAAAGGCACTAAGTCATTACAGGCTGAATACATCACAGATACAAGGGCAGATATTTCCTTCCAAAGCCAAATTCCCATGAAAAACAATAACAATTGGGTGGAAAAATCCCTTATTCAGACAAACATATTCAACCCTATCCAGTAGTAACCAACTGAATAACATTGCTAGTGCAAGTTTGAGCAGGAACACTGCAGGAACGGGAAAGTTGTAAGACAATGGTCACATATTAAGGAGGAAACAAAAACTCGGTATTGTCAGATTCCTAGTTTGAGAGTCTGTGGGTCAGATTTTCCAGTATGCTCCAAAGATGCTTAACCCACTAAACTAAGTAGATGGCTGTCTTGTATTTCCAAGATGACTTGAAAAAGGAAAGAAACGATTCCATGGGACTCTGAAAGCTTCTACAGAAGGACAGAAGTCCAAGTCTTCACACGTAAAATCTTATTTCTCCAAAGCCATCTTTTTTATTGTTTCTGTTTTCAGAGAAACTGTTGTACTCTATTGCAGGGATAATTTAATCTTACTCAGACGATAAAAAAAGTTTTCATCTTATTTTATAATTGTTCTTTTTGCTGGACTTAAGTAATACTAAAGTGGCAAACAGTATAAGCTGTATTGAAGCAGCATGCTTCTGCTATTACATTACTTTTCCCTTGTCCTTTTCCCCCTTCAGTTTACGACTGGAATGGTCAACTTACAAGGAGGATGGGTCACCTGCATTGTATCATGCACAGTGTCTGTGCAGGTGGGAGTTTCACGCAGAGATGAAAAGTGCATGTTTGTGACCAAATGCTGTATTGCTTTTATAACCAGCTCTCAACTGACTTTACTGATAGGAAATATTTGTAGGTTTGCCAGCAATGCAAGGGAAAAATAAAACACATGAACAAACAGGTCTTCAAAGCCAGAACCTTCTCATAATGGCTGGAGAAAATAAGGGAGTTAACCAGCTGGTGGGTATAACTGAAGTACCATTCTTTTCTTTTTCCTGAACAGCTAGTTTGCAGATTGGGGTTTGTTTGGACTCCAAGATGTCTGTACACTGATGCTAAGAATATGGAGAACAAATAGGAAACACTGGAAGTCTTAGTACAGAAAGGACACTATGACAATTTGTACCAGAGATTAAGGACCTAGGGATAAATTACTGCCCCCTTGTTGGGTAGGTCTTACATATGACAATGCTGCTTTACATAATGACATTTGTTTTTTTCTTTTCCTACAGTAGTATCACACAATTGCCTTTCTGTGGTTTATCAGAATTTCCCAATCATTTTCTGCAGTACTGCTACCTAGACAAGTATTCCTCATGTTGTATTAGTAAATTTGACTTCTTAGTCATAAGTGCAGTACTCTGTACTTTGCTGAACTTCATCTTATTAATTTCTCCAATATATTATCAAAGTTGTTTTGAATTCTAATCCTGTCCTCCAAAGAGTTTATGCCACTCCCAGCTTGGCAACATCTGCAAATCTTAAGTGCGCTCTTTAATCCAGCAATCAAATTGTTAATATAAAAATGAAACGAAGCTGGATGCAGGAAATCCCCAAGAGGACCCGACTGGATATGTCTTCCAGGCTAACAAGCTGTTCAGTATAGATTTTCAATCAATGATGTGCTCATTGTTTAATTTAATCTTGACCATATTTCACTAATTTGCTTGTGAGAATCTTGTATAGAACTGTTTCAAAAGTCTTACTAACGTAAAACTACATCATGTATCCTGGTTCCCCAGGATGCCAGTCAAAGAAAGAACTTAGAATGATTTGACATGAACCACTCTTGACAAATCCATGTTGGCCGTGTGTCCTTATCCTGTAGGTGCTTACAAATTGACAGCTTAATAATCTGAGTATCTTTCTGAGAACTAAGGTGAGGCTGAAGAACCTATAATTTTCAATACCTTCCTTTTCCTTCTTTTCCACGTAGCAGATCTAGTTATCTCCTTCGGTCCTCTGGGACCTCACCTATCTTCCACAAGTTCTCAAAGATATTTGCTAATGGTTTAGAAATTGCTTTGATCAGTTCCTTATGTACTCTAGGGTAGATTTCATTAGGCCCTGCTGGCCTTAAATACTTCTAACTTTAACCTGTTTTTTCTCAATTTTTAGCCTGTATTTCTATTTATTGTTGATCGTGTTAAGCATATGGTCACAATTAAACTTTCTTGTGAAGACTGAAGCAAAGAGGTATAAAATATTTCAACCTTCTGAGTCTTCTATCCATTATTTGCTCATTTTTCTTATTCAGTAATGGACCTTTTCCTTCCCAGATATTCCTCCAGGTTACGGTAAATGTATTTAGAGATCTCTTACTGTTTTTGTATGATTTTTGCTGGTTAACGAAATTCTGCAATTCAGTTATTCTGCTCTTATCTATAAATATTTATGATAACTTTTTTGACTTTTCCTTAACGACACAATGAGATTTCCACTTTTTAAAAATGCCTTTGGATATTCAGATCATTAAAAAGCTGATGGTGTAGTCATGTTTCTCTCTTCTGCTGCTGATTATTTTTCCTTTACGCTAGAATAGTTTGCCTCTGAGGGACAACAAAAAACTGCCCACTGTCCCAAACTACCCACCTCAAGACAACAGAACTTGTTGGAGCCATATTTTTTTTATTCATTGTTCTAGTTGTTTGGTATATCCTCATTCTAAAGTTGTCTAAATATCCTATATTTCTGCATAAATTACATTAACTTCCCCTGATGAATGTAGCTTCTTGATTTACGTTCATAGTTTCCCAGCTGTCCAAGAAGGCGAACTGCGGTCATCCATTTCTGTTGCTATTCAAGGACTTCCTGTAGGGTTTTTTTCTTCCTTGTCACTACCTTCCATCTTCAGATCCTCAGCCCTCCCTATTAATCAGAATCAAATCTAGAATTTCTGCCTCTCTCTAGTAACTTTCTCCAACTTCTGAAACAAGAAGTTGTCCAGCATAGTCCAAGAACTGGTTGGATAATCTGTGTCCTGCTGCATTGTGTGTTTTTTTTCCTTTGCATGTTTCTGTTCAAAAAACACACCTCTCATTTCTCCTTTGGTGGTCTTTAATAGACTCCTATCATGATGTTGCACTTGTTCTTTTTACCTTTTTTCTGCCTTCTGCCTGTTATAGAATAGAAACAGTCTATAAAACAGGATCATTTGCTTTTTTAGGGAATCCAGATCAAGTATATAGATTATTGATGCAATCCTTTCCTGCCTTGTCCCCCATGCTTGTTCTTCCTGAACAAGCTATACCCTTCTATAACAGGTTTTTGTCTTCCTCTGTAACAGTGCTACATGGTCTTCTTCCTTGGACCTCTTGAGACTATTTAACAATTCCTGTCCTTGCAATGGCAAGACAGTGACAATAACATCATCCCCCTGTAGCAAATTAGGATGATCTTGGTGCTTTGGAGCATTGTGCCTCATGGTTGTGCAGAAGGGTTGTTTGTGGAGCTGTAAGAATAGTTTAGAACAGTGATTCTCAACCAGGGTGACAAGGGACACTGGGGTACCTTGAGATCCCTTCAAGAGTGCTACAGTGTCACACAATGTTAGCACTGTAAGGTTTACGTACATGATTCACAAGATAAACTCTAAGGTTTCAAACAGAAATTGTGGTCTTCCTGAGTTCTTTGCAACAGAAACCCACTCTTTTTCTGTAATAAAAAAAAACAAAAAGTAAAAACTAAGAGCTGGCATTTTCCAAGGGTGACCTCAAGTCTATTCAGTGGTGCCTCAAGTCAAAAAAAGGTTGAGAATCACTGGTTTAAACAACCACTTGTATAGAATGGTTTTAGGTAGAGATGATGTTGCCTTGAGCAGGGGGCTGGTCTAGATGACCTCCTGAAGTCCCTTCCAGCCCTACTAGTCTATGATTCTCTGAGACACTACAAGTAACTAAATATTCTGCTCTATTTGGAAGCACTGAGGCTTCAACTAGAGCAGTGCCCAGTTCAGGGAACCCTATATTAAGAAATATATAGAATCACTGGGTGAAAGGGTCTTTGAGGAGCATCTGATTCAACCCCTTGCAGGGCTGCACTATTCCCAAACAACCCCATGCAGAGGCCTATCCAGCCTCTTTCTGAAAATCTGCAGTGAAGAAGATTTAACGACTTCCCTCAGGCAGCTCATTCCACTGTCCTATTGATTTTTCAGTCAGGACATTTTTCCCTGAGCTTTGACCTAAATTTGCCTTGCTGCAGTTCCTTTCGCCATGTGTCCTGCTCTCTGCAACAAGAGAGAATAATGCTCTCCCATACTCTTTAAGGCAGCCATTCAAATATTTTAAAATTATTATCATATTCCCACTTCCCCCTTAAATTTTCTTTTTTCCAAATTAAACATACCTGGTTTTCTCAGCATTCCCACATTTGGCTGTTTTTCCATCTTCTTTATTATTTTGGTCACTCACCTCTTAATCCTCCCAATATCACAACATCCTTCTTATATAACTCAGTGCCCAAAACTGCACACACTACTCTAGCTAAAGCCTAACTAGCACTGAGTAATGCTATCACCTCCCACATGTTCAATGCAATGTTTCTGTTAATTGTTACAGTCAGAATGTTAATTGTTACAGTCTGAGGGACCAAGAGCCCTGACAAAAGCCCTGTCCCAGAAAAATCAAGTGTTCTAAAGAACAGCTGATAAGAAAACTGTAATAAAACTCTTAATCTGAAAATACCACAAGTGAATAAAGAACCATGTAATACCAATGATTCATAATAGAATTCTCATTAGTACAATTACTATTTATCAAATGTTCTTAAATCAGAAAAAATAGATGGTTACAAATAACAGTATTATAACCTGAAAGGCTACAATTGAGTTTTTAATGTTAGAAGTCTGGAAAAATTGAAAATAATAAAAGTTTTAAAACCTAAAAAAATTATAAATGATAGAATGATTAGGAACCTGTAGTTCTAAACTTTCTAACAGGTGGCCAGCCTGCTAGGGAAACCTTACCCAAGTTTCAGAGACTAAAGCAAAGATATCTAACATCTTCAGACAGGTTCCTCAGCCTGAACCAGATTTCAGAGAAGAGAAACACCATCTAAGTTCAAAACTGCCCTTTTATTAGCCTACTAGTTAACTGCCTGTCAAGAATGACAGGGGCAAAGGGGGAACAAAGCACCACCACACTGCACCACTGATGCCTCACAGGAGTGGAGGGCAAAGCTTGCCCTGCCGTCCCCTCCGTCCCCCTCCGCCAGCACCCCGCACCACCACCGCCACCTCCAGCACCACTGGCCTCACCTCCCCCACCTCGGCCCTGCTCCTCAGAGGCAGCAGAGCACTGCCATAATGGTGAGGATGAAGGGGATGAAGCCCCTGCTCTGTCCCCACCATCATGGCAGCAAGGCCAATGGTGCTCACCTCCCCGCCCTCTCCCCCCGCCCTGTCCCCTCCATCTTGGCAGCACTCCACCACCTCCAAGGAGCAGGGCCAAGAGGGAGTGCGGGGAGCAGGGCCAGGATGGGGGCAAGGCTAGTGGTGCTGGCCTTGCCCCCCCCCTCCACTCCATCCCCTCCATCCCCACCATCGTGACAGCGCTCCGCACTCTGATTGGTTGTTTCAATAACCAATCAAAATGTTCCAAGACCATTACAGAGACAAACTAAGCCCTTTATTATATAAGAATTAATAATAGGAAGCTGCCTTCACCCAAATATGGATGACAGATCTGCTAAAATACCTCATTTTGTCATTCAGTGGTTAAACTAGTTCAAACTAGCTTAGACCTAAAAATTCAGGCACCTTTACCCTAATTCTAAGATTCTCTCGCCTATCATGTTCCTCTTTTGTAACCGCTTCCTTAAACTCCGTTTCCCTTAGCCTGTCTGCTTGACATAACTGCTTGGTAACTGTCTGCTCAGTTTAGCTAGTTTCTATCTACTCCTAGAAAACATCCTGGGCCCTACTACAATCTATGTAATGCAACCCAAAATTACATTTGCTTTTCTTGTGATGTTATTGCATTGCTGGTTCATACTGAGTTTGCAATCCACTATAATCCTTATAATCCTTCCTGGCACTGCTAGTGCCTAACCAGTTATCTCCCATTCTCTGTTGATACATTTGCTTTTCCTTCCCTATGTGCAGTGCTCCATATTGGTCTTTGTTGAATTTTATTTTGTTTTCCATTGGCCAGTTCTCAACTTATCCAGATTCCTTTGAATTTTAATCCTGTCCTCCAAAGCATTTGCAACCTTTCCCAGTTTTCATGTCATCTGCAAATTCCATCAGCATATTCTCAGTCCCTGTATCCAGATCATTAATAACAATGTCCAACAGCACTGAACCTGGAGCACTTGAGATCTCTTGCTAGTCTGACATAGATACATATATAATTACTCTTTATTTGTGGTTATTCAACCAATTATGTATCCACATAAGGATAATTCTATCCAATCCAACTTTCTCCAGCTTGCTTATGAAAATGGTATATAAGTCTATGTCAAAAGCCTTACTTTAGACCAGGTCTATTATATCCACCATTTTCCTCTATCCACCAAGCTATAGCCTGTAGAGATAGAATCCAGAGAAGAGCAACAAAATAAAGTTTTAAAAACATGATCTTTGAGGAAAGGTTGAAAGAATCAGGTTGCTTAGTTTAGAAGAGACACCGAGGGCCTTATGTCTTCAATAGGTAAAAGGTTGTGAATAAAGTGATGAAGTGTTCTGCCATGTCCACTCAGGGTAAAATATATAATAATCAGGGAAAGGTCGCACCTGGAGGAGTGCTGCCATACAAATTCAAGATGGCAAGCAGCTTACAATGGAGGGAAACGGCCAAAGTGCGCAGTATGCTGAGTTGGCCGCTATAGTCAATGTGGCCAACTATGAACTGTTACTAGGGTCAGATAATACAAAACCCATTTATATCTACTGTGATTCATGGATGGTAGTAGAGGGTTGCACCAAGTGGCTACCCTTGTGGAAAAAAGAAAACTTCAAAAGACGAGGCAAAAATATTTGGAGCTATGATAACTGGGAGACTTTGTGGGTAATGGCAGAGGGAGGCCTTCCCCTACATATATGACATGTTAGTGCAGCACATGAAAACAAAAAAGCTAAAGGGCCTGAAGCAAAATGGAACAGGCAAGTAGATAAGCTAGCCAAAGGCAGCACAGAAGCCCTTGTTGCTGAGGCAAAAGCTCAGCCACCCCCACAGAAGGCACCCAGCCCCTCCCTCCAAGCAACCGCTGGAGTGCTAGCCACAGAATGGCTGCATCGACAGCATGGGCACCCTGGCCGCGATGGCACTGCTTGCCTAGCAGCCACCTGAGGCATTCACCTAACCAAGAGGGAAGCACGGGAATTAGTCAACTCCTGCATTACCTGTCAGGAAGTCAAGGCCCAACTAACCCCTGCCTCGACTACCCCTTTGTTGTTACATGATAGGAAAGTAATATGGCAAGTTTGGCAATGTGACTTTATAGGCCCACTTCCCCGCACACCCAGAAAGCGACAGTATGTGTTTGTAGCAGTGAAAGCAGTCACCAAAATGATGTTTGCTCGGGCCTCTGCCAAGGCACTAGAAAACCTGCTAGCCATCTACCCACCTCCTGTAGAGCTGAAAAGTGACAATGGTTCATATTTTCACAACCATCTTGTCTATAAGTAAGCCGCAAAACATCAAGTGCTGTGGACTTATAACATTCCCTATCACCTGCAATCTAATGGACTGGTAGAATGAGCCAATGGTATCTTAAAGTACAACCTGCAAATGGCCGCTGGTTCAGCCTTCAAAGGCTGGTACCTGCACCTGGATCGCTTAGTCAACTGGACCAACAATCGGCCCTGCTCCAGAGGAAGCCCCATGCAGCAAGCCTTTGGTCAAGGCGGGCCCTGTGAGCCAGCAGTGGAACGGCCAAGGGGTGGTTGGGGGAAACTCCAGGTGGGGAATCAGGTAGTAGTTAAGCATCCACAGGGGGACAAATGGGAAGAGGTGCTAATAGCACGGGACACATGTAACTCATGGTGGGTATCAAGGTCAGATCCATCTAACGGGAGCCAGACTCCATTTTTCCTTGTTCCTGCAGATTGGGTCCATCCGCAGGCACAGCTGTAGCAACCTCAGGGTGCTCTGGAGTCGTCACCCTGCTCCAGAGCAATGCCGCCACCCCCATCCAGCAATGAAGGGGTGGAATGCCATCATGATGGGACTGCTAATCGTTTGCTGTTGTTTGACTGATGTGGGACATTCCCATGCTCCTGAACCCCAGATTGCACCCACTGCCAAGGCCTCGGACACACTGAAATACTGGGAACGCCCAACTGCAATCGAAGAAGTGCATAACTGGCATCTCAGTCGTCAGCGATGGATTGTGGACTGGCAAGGGGGAACCTGTCAATGTTACTGTGGGACAGGATGGTTACTTGGTTTCCTCCCATATGCCAGAATCGGGAAAAACGAGTGTGAGACAGGGGGAGATTGTTGTGGTTTCTTCCAATGGCCCTGGTGCTGTTATATTTTGCCTGCAGGTACACTGCCCACCCTAAGTCCTGATGTGACCACGGCTGTAACCCCACCTGCAGCTCAAAATTCTACAACTACCCAGAGCCCAAAGAGATACCAAAACCTCCGACCCCACCTCCATGGGAAACAATTGCTCTGACAGTCCT
>NW_017729025.1:26690328-26690593 GCF_001723915.1 Gavialis gangeticus | reverse complement strand
CTGTAGCAAAACAAAATGTTTTTTTGTCGTACATGGGGTAGCAAACAGCATATGGTCCACTGCCCATCTCTAAACAACAGGACTGAGAGGAAGATGTATGTGGGACTCTGAGTTGCATCATCCCATTTGGGAAATTATAACCCCAGAAGGCCCCGAATATTTAGCTCAATCTCCAGTGTACCCTGTAAATGGCATTCTAATCGGCTTAGAAACTTTGTGGAGGGGGTGGCTCAATAGTCCCCTCAACATGATTTGCATAACACCC
>NW_017729025.1:26685014-26685328 GCF_001723915.1 Gavialis gangeticus | reverse complement strand
TTCCGGGTATTTTGTGGTTCCGCCATATGGATGAAGGGGGAATCGCTCACGGAATTGAATATACTATAGCCGCCTATCGCCAAACAGTCTAGGAAGGTCTGCAGGGCACAGCCCTGGTCAACCCAGAAAAACTGGCTGAACCCATGGGGGGCACTGTGCCAGAATCATTTTTGCAAAATACCCATGCCATCATCGTACCTGGACAACGTGCGTTCAAGTACACAAATGGGAATGCATTTCAGCAAATAAACCAACCCCACTGGGAAGTTTACCAATCCAAGAAACAAAAGAAAAATGGTTAAGCACGCAAACAG
>NW_017729025.1:26679741-26680014 GCF_001723915.1 Gavialis gangeticus | reverse complement strand
ATTGTCCAAGACCAGGAAGCTATTTTAATGTGGCCAAAGACACCCAGCTAGAAAGTCTCACCTTTAAACTAGGTCTTCCAAAGTCCTGGGTTCAAGATGTAAACATGCCCCAACTAAAAGGTGGGATAAAATAGCAGCCTACATTAACAATTTGCTTGAAGATGCCCAAAAAGGTAAACAGCTTGCTCTCATAGCCCAAGAGGGAGGGGGAATTATTAAGTATGCTACTAACATTCCCTCACTGTGTAAATGGTATGAAATAATTTATACTGT
>NW_017729025.1:26666972-26674741 GCF_001723915.1 Gavialis gangeticus | reverse complement strand
CTTGTCTAATGTCACACCATGGTGGAGGTCCCAGACCAGGGCTCCAGTTCTCCATAATGCCTCCTTGTTTAATACACGTATTACCTTTAACCCTGAACAACAGTTTATCAGAACAGCATTCCTCAACTGTTCTGCCAGCGCCCGGTTGGCAGAAAAAAATGTTGTGCTGAACTTGGCCAACTGTTTTGCCACCCGCAGCCCAACAGCCTCCAAGCGCCCGGAAAAAAAGAGGTACCCTAAACCATGTGTGGAACAGGCTTAATTCAGCCATGGGAGTTTGGAACATACATAAATCTCAGAAAAACACCTAAGGAATCATGGATATGCAGAGAGCTATAGGTTTTCTCACTAAAGGGGGTATAATTAATAACATGGCCCTAGAATACACTGATGAATTAGTAGCAACCGTTGGCCGTAAAGCAGCACAAATAAGTTATCTGTTGATACATGCAGCCTTTCAAGCTGATGCTAATCAAACTTGGAGCACTGCATGTGCCCAAGTGCAACTTTCACTTAACTTCCACTTTTCCCAGGTGATGAGAGATCTCAGACACAAAGAATGGCCTGCTGGCTTACAATGCCATGGACTACCCCCAGTTTTGACCCAACGGTTAGTTTACCAAGACACGTGGAGCACATGATGGGAGGCCTGTAGCAAAACAAAATGTTTTTTTGTCGTACATGGGGTAGCAAACAGCATATGGTCCACTGCCCATCTCTAAACAACAGGACTGAGAGGAAGATGTATGTGGGACTCTGAGTTGCATCATCCCATTTGGGAAATTATAACCCCAGAAGGCCCCGAATATTTAGCTCAATCTCCAGTGTACCCTGTAAATGGCATTCTAATCGGCTTAGAAACTTTGTGGAGGGGGTGGCTCAATAGTCCCCTCAACATGATTTGCATAACACCCCTACCAGCGACTCCCTACATAACCCTAGCTCAGCGGGTTTTTTGGGAAGGTCCTTGCCACCTGTACTATCCTAACACAGTGTTTTAGACCTCCTGCACCAGCTGCTGTGCAGAAGCTCAAGATTTTCAAGGGGCATCAGCTATCCTGATTGTCCAAGACCAGGAAGCTATTTTAATGTGGCCAAAGACACCCAGCTAGAAAGTCTCACCTTTAAACTAGGTCTTCCAAAGTCCTGGGTTCAAGATGTAAACATGCCCCAACTAAAAGGTGGGATAAAATAGCAGCCTACATTAACAATTTGCTTGAAGATGCCCAAAAAGGTAAACAGCTTGCTCTCATAGCCCAAGAGGGAGGGGGAATTATTAAGTATGCTACTAACATTCCCTCACTGTGTAAATGGTATGAAATAATTTATACTGTGCAAATGTATGCCTTTACTAAAAATGCTCCTTTTCCTTGGTTTGTAGTAGTAGTAAGTTTGGTTATGGGACTAATATTGTTCAATATAATTTTTAAATGTTGTTGTTAGAAAATAAAGTCTAAAATCCGTGCCAAAATAAATGTTGTTTCTGCCAACCATGTACAAGCCACCTGGCAGAAATCATATTTGTAGGCCTTACCAAATGCTCCAAAAAAGCAAGGGGTGGATTGTGATGGCCAGAACCAAAAAAATTAATAAGCAATAAATATGTGCTTCTTGGAGGCATTTGGAATTTTTCTCTAATATTGTATTTTTGTAACCTGCAAATGTAACTTGTAACTGTTTGTGGAACTGACTAGGCCTCAAAGACAAAGCTATAGCTGTGAAATTAGCTGACCTAATAGTTCTTTCTCACTCAGAATTTAGCCTTGATGATGATAAAAACTGGATTCAACTGCCTAGCTTATCCAGTGCATTTCAAGAAAGGACATCGCAAAAAAGCATAGTCAGAGAGTTCTGAAGGGGCTGGATTTAGGCGGGGTAATGTTAATTTCAAACCTGAAGATGCTGTGTTGCAATTTGCTTATTGGATAAACCCAAGCTTGGGCAGTAACTTATTATAATGATTTCTAACACCTTTTAACCCCATAGGATACCAGCTGTAAAGTAATTTTATAAAAGGCTATATAACTAAAAATTAGCATAATTAGGATATAAAAGAACACGCACATCAAAGTAACCCTTGGGAAGGACGGAACAGAAGGGTCACTGCTGTCCCATGCCCCCACGGATCTCTCTTACTCCCTGTGAGAGCGAGGACCAGATCCTGACTGAGGGGCTTCTACCAGTTCTCCTTCGAGCAGCCCAGTTCAGAGACGTCTGACTTCACTGATTCAACTTGCCGTGCATCTTCTAACCGAGGGACTATCGATAAGTTACCAACCAAGTGGGAACTCTTGGTTAATTTCTTTATCTGTTTTATTATTACTGTCAATTGTAATCTGTATTGTTATGTTGTCTGTTTATTAGCTTAACCTTTTTATTAACTATTATATGTGCAAATTATATCTTTTGTTGTCATAAGTAAAATTTATTCTTTTTTGTAAGTAAAACTTGCCATTTCTTTCCTTTCCAACATCACCTCCTCGATCCCGAACCAAAAAGCCTAGTGGCTAATCAAATTGCAGTGCTCAGTCAGTCTGCAACTAAATTGATATACTCACAGTGCCCAGCTGGCCTGTGACAATCAGTTTAACTTGCAGCCAAGGAAATTTACATTAGATATTTAAAAACCTAACTAAAAACAGCTAAGAACTCAAACAAATCACCAAGACAGGTTGTAAAATCTCAATCCCTGGGAGAGGCACACAGCATACAGCCTAGGGGCCTGTGGCCCCACTTTGGTATGGCCCCGTGGTATGCAGCCTCTGGCTTCTTAGAATTTAGACAGCCCTAATCTAGGCATATTCAAACCTGGCCCAAGGTAAGGGAATAGCTTAGATGACCACCACCCACACATCTCTCATGTGCTAGAAAATAGACCACCGCTTTCATAAGCCACTTCTTCTAGGAGTTTAAAAATTATGTTTGACAAACATTGCATTTGAGTTCTCTGTTTTGAAGCCAAATGGTTTATATTTAAATACTCACTACTGTAAAAATTTAAACAGTAACAGGACAAATAAATAAACGAGCATTTTCCAATGTTC
This sequence comes from Gavialis gangeticus, assembly GCF_001723915.1. NCBI lineage: Eukaryota > Metazoa > Chordata > Crocodylia > Gavialidae > Gavialis > Gavialis gangeticus. The sequence goes on along the minus strand of NW_017729025.1, from coordinate 26,671,697 downwards.
CTCTAGTCAGGAAAAAGCCAAGTCTTCTCATGCCAAACCTCTAATGCAAACCAGAGAATTCGGATATATTCAGACGTGGTTGGTGACATCTGCAAGAAGGTAGGTAAACAGTCATGACATAGTGTAATCAGAGCCAGTTTGTAGCTGTGGTTGAAGGCACTACAGAATGTGACTCAGCACCTACAGCAGGACCTCCTTGGAGGGTATTATTGACCATAATAACTAAAATCTAGCACATTATTTTATTTAGGAAATTCCAGCTAGCTCTTCAAGATTAACTCAAGTTAAGTCATTTAACTTACTAATGTGAGCACAACACTATGCACATGTGTAATATGAAAAGTAAAGAGTGCTTGAACACTTAAAAGAATCCTATGTTGAAGGTAAGAACTATCACCAAGTCTTGATTTGGGGGACTGTGGTGAGGAAAGGCCCAATTAATATGAATCCACTGACTCATGTTATAGACAAAGGGATTTATCTAATTTTCTGGACAATCCCAGACATTTCCAGGTCCTGCATACCACTGAGAGCACCTTGGATCCAGTGGGAAGCAAGCAGCCCCAAAAAGAGTAAAGAGAGAGAAAAGGGGTGCTATCAACACCAGAATTGCTGGCCACAGCAGGAAGCATGCATTGTACCTTTCCAGATAATAAGTTTGCTCAGCCCCAAATACTAAGAAGCTCCTGAAGGTATAAGTCTGGAATAATGTGCCTACATTGTTGTCCTAATGCAAGTCTGTACCTTATCCATTCAGTCCTTTAATGATACCATACCTTAATGGTTTGTGCAGTGCTTTGAACTATGTAAGCTGCTATTTAGGTCCTATTAATAATATACTTATAGGAAAGCCTAGATACCTGGCTGAATAAATTGCCACAGCTCCAGTGAGGTCAACTGACCTGCACACATAGTGAAAATTCAGCTTAAGTCTCTCTACACTCAATACACAACACTGACTCAGCATGGGTTCGTAGCAGGAAGATCCTGCCTGACTAACCTGGTTTCATTTTACAACCCAGTCACAAATTGCTTGGATGAAGGAATAGAGGTAAATGTTATTTACTTAGATTTTAAAAAGGCCTTTGACACAGTGTCACACCCAACTCCTATAAATAAACTAAACAGTTGCAATGTAGATTATTACACAGTCCAGTGGGTGGAAAATTGACTTATGGGACGCACCCAGAGAGTGGTGGTGGACAGGTCAGTTTCTACCTGGAGAAATGTAAGCAGCAGAGTCCCCCAAGGCTGTGTCCTGGGACCGGTGCAATTCAAAATCTTCATTAGTGACTTGGACGAGGGAGTAGAAAGCACCCTGTCCAAGTTTGCTGATGACACCAAACTATGGGGGGGAGGTACATAAACTAGAGGGCAGGGGGTGAATCCAGGCTGATTTGGACAGGTTGGGGAAATGGGCTGAACAGAATAGGATGCAGTTTAACAAGGATAAGTGTCATGTGCTGCACCTAGGCAGGAAGAATCATCAACACTCCTACAGCCTGGGAGGTACCACTCTAAGTAGCACAACTGCAGAAAGGGATCTTGGAGTCGTAGTAGACTCCAAAATGAACGTGAGTCATCAGTGTGATGAGGTAATAAGTAAAGGTAACCGCACCCTTTCTTGCATAAGTAAGTGCATCACAAACAGGTCTAGGGAGGTGATACTTCCCCTCTATGCAGCATTGGTCAGGCCACAGCTGGAGTCCTGCATCCAGTTTTGGGCACCTCACTTCAGGAGGGATGTGGATGGTCTGGAGAGGGTTCAGAGGAGGGCCATTCGTCTGGTTAAAGGCCTACAGAAAAAACCCTATGTGGACCAATTGGGAGACCTGAACCTCTTCAGCCTCCACAAGAGGAGGCTGAGACGTGATCTCATAGCCGCCTACAAACTCATCGGGAGAGCCAGCAAGAAATAGGGGATAAATGTTTACCAGGGTGCCCATCAGGGCAACTAGAAATAATGGCCACAAACTGGAAGAGAACAAATTCAGATTGGACATCAGGAAAAAATTCTTTACAGTGAGAGTTGTCAAAATATGGAATAAGCTTCCAAGAGAGGTGCTGCTGTCCCCTTCCTTGGAGGTATTTAAAAGAAGATTGGATAGACACCAGACTGGGGTCATCTGACCCCAGCACTCATTCCTGCCAAGGGCAGGGGGTCGGACTTGATGATCTAATAGGTCCCTTCAGACCCAAATATCTATGAACCTATAACTCCATAGGAACACTTCACAATCTACTAACTTAATGTCTTATCTCAGAGAGATATTGTTAAGCTGTGTTAGTCAGAACCCAGGCAGAAGGCCGCATAGATTTGCACCTTACAAACTAACTAAATCAGAGATGAATAGCATAAGTTTGCGCAAGTCCAAACTCTCTTCATCACTTCACAGCATCTGATGAAGTGAGCTCAGGAAAGCTAAAGTTATACCTCTCTGATTAAGTTAGTCTGTAAGCTGCAAATCTACCCTACCTCTTATCTCAGTTTGCAATTCCAAAGGCAGCTTGAGGAGTTAACACTTGAATGCCTAAGTCACTTAGGACATGTCTTCCACAATGCTGCTAGGTAGGGCTGTTTCCAAACTCCACCCACAAACCCCTCCTCAACACATCTGCTCACACTTACACAAAACAAACCAGGAATCAGGTGGTAACATTGCTCCCCTTATAGCTTCTCTCAAGTTCTAGGTCTCCAATATGTCTGAGAGCAACTGTCGCGGGGCACTCCCGCACCCCGCTTCTAAGGAGACTCAACCCCGGGAGGGGGAAAAGTGTAGCAGGACACTGGGGTGCCTGCTACTAGTAATAGTGGTGTGGGCTTAGCTGCCAAGCTTCAGGGCCGCCCAGGTGAGGGTTGCTAGAGCAACTGATTGAGTCAGCTGACCGCCAGGGGGCAGGGCCGGGCCTTTATAAACAGCCCAGGCCGGAGCCTAGCTAGTAGTTACCTTCTGGTTGCTGGAGGAGCAAGAGCTCGGCAGTGGAGTTGAGCTGGGTCGAGCAGACTGATAGACCCAGCAGCTGCATCAGGTTACAGGGTAGAGAGAACCCTGACCAGGAGGCTGGGCAGGAGAAGTCTGTGGGCCCGGAGTGTGCGTTATAGCCAGTAGGCTTATTGTTCTGTTACAGCTGGTGTGCTTATGGTTCTGTTTAGTTCGTTGTGTAAATCACCGGAGGACCAGGTGAGGCTGTAGGGGTGTGAGGAGGCCTCACGGGAGCTCCCCAGTAGTCTGGGGGTTCCTGGGTGCCCTGTTTGGGCACAGAGCAGTGCCTGGGAGGCACGGCTGTTTGGCACCGGTGTGGTGCGGTGTGTGGGGGTTGAGACCCCAGCCTGAGGGTGGTACTCTGCCCAGTCGGGCGAAGGACCCCGAGAAGGGTCAGGAGGCCAGGCACGGCTACAGGCCACCTGAGCCCCGAGCGTGGTGTAGCGTGGGACAGAGCCCAGAGAGGGCGATAGCGCAGGGCAGAGCCCCGGAGGGGGGCGAGAGCATTGCGGTGAGCCCTGAGCGCGGAAAGCGTGTATATAGGCCCGAGTGTGGGTGAGCATAAGAGGCCAGAGTAGGGCAGGCACGCGGTTAGAGGCCCGAGGCAGGGCCGGAGTGTGCGGGTGGGAGCCTGAAGAGGGCGATTACACTAGCCGAACCCCGGAAGGGGCGAGACCGGGCTTGTGCAGTGAGTGGGACAGGCCCCGGCGAGGGCGCGAGAAGCGCGGACATAGGCCCCGGCGAGGGCGCGAGAAGCGCGGACATAGGCCCCGGCGAGGGTGAAGGCGTGCGATCTAGAGCCCGAAGAAGGGCGAACACCCGAGTAGGCCCCAGAGAGGGGCGAGGGCTAGCAAACACAGGGGCACTAGAGCAAGGGGTGTCGGTTGCGTGACAAGCCCAGGGGTGCCCGAAGAAGGGCGTGGGTTGCGTGACAAGGCCAGGGTGCCAGGCAAGGCACAAGTGACCAGACAACATCCAGAACAGCTGCGAGGCTTGGGGCGTGCTAAAGGGGAGGTAGGAGGCACGCATAGCCCATAAGGCTGGGGTGCACCAGGTCACCCATAGAGAGTAGGAGCCCGGACAACTATAACACCCAGAACTAGGAGATCAAAGGCAGCCTCCCATATTAAATTCTATGCCATCAAAGACGTGGCGGGCAAGAACAAGAGGGTGCTGGATCTCCTAATTTGGCAAGGCAGGGGGCGCTAGCGGGATCATGGCTGCTCCTAGGGCCTACTCCATGACAGCGACCATGGGGGATACCCGGAGTGGCTTCCCCACTGCATGTGTAGGTTTGGCATAGACATGTGGGGGAGCCCTCCTCCCTCCCCAGCTGTATTCAAGAGGTGATTCAGACATATCCCTAGATTCTCTCAAAAGTCCTACCCTTAAAGGTCCTTATACTTGTATATGCACAAGGCCATTTGTTCCAAAAGATTTTCTCATTTGTAAGGTTAAAAAATATGCATCTTAGTAGTCCCGAAAAATTGTCCAAAAAATATTTACACAAAAAGAATAGTAACAGCATATCGGTTAAATATGAGGACAACAACCCAGATGTCATAGGGCTGACAGAGACGTGGTGGGACTCGTCCCATGACTGGGCAGTTAACATTAGGGGCTATAGGCTGTACAGGCGTGATAGAGAAGGTAGGAAAGGAGGGGGGGTGGCAATCTATGTCAAGGAGCACTACACATCCTCTGCCAGCAGAATGGGGTCAGAGGAAGGGCAAGCTGAAGT
>NW_017729025.1:26659293-26666031 GCF_001723915.1 Gavialis gangeticus | reverse complement strand
TTTCTCTTTTTGGGGTTTTTTGTTGTTCTCCCGCCCTGGCGGGGGGTCGGGCTAGAAGATCTACTAGGTCCCTTCCGACCCTTAATCTATGAATCTATGAATCTATGAAACAATAGAGTAAAGTAAAAAGCATTTGGCCCTTGGCCCTGTCTCCCCTCTTATTAACTCCCACAAAAGATTCACTTGAGAGGGGAAAAAAACTTTTATTATTAAATTACTCTTTTAAGGCTCAATTTCAAAAAGCTATTAAGCACATGTAAGTTTTGCCATCTTCAGTGGGATTTGTGTAGGTGTTAAAGTGTTGTATGGAAGCCAAGTTTTCCAGAATTCTCCCTTTCTTTTTTGAGTTACTTGACTAGAGTACTGGAAAATAATTGCATACCTAAAAGTTGCATTGATATTATTAGGCAATTTAATTATCCAAAAATTTAGGACTGGCCTCAGAGCAATAATCATCTGAGAGAGATTCTAAATTGTGGTGCTCAACCCCAGCCCACAGGTCAGATCTGACCTGCAGAGCCATGTCATCCGGCCCACAGGCTGGCACCCGAGCAGCAATTAATGCTGCCACCGCTCCCACACCACAAGATTTTTGGACCCTCCACAGGTCCAAAAACTTGGTGGTAGGGGAACAGTGGCAGCATTAATTGATGTTCCCCTGCTGCCAAATTTCAAGACCCATAGAGAGCCCCATAGGTGAATATCATGCCCTGAACGCTAAATTGGTTTTGAGGGGCTAGGGCCCAATCCAGGCAGTGCAAGATAAGAACCAAGGGGCGCAGGTCCTGACCTGACACACCAACCCTGTGTGGGATCTGGCCTGTGGGTCTGAAAGGTTGAGCACCACTGTTCCAAATAACTCCAACAAACTTGGTACAAACCAAGACAATCAACTAAACATTCTTGAGATACTTCTGCTGGACAGCACATAGGGAAAAAAAACAGTATATGGAAATCTGGTGGTGGCGCATATGAAAAAAAACAGTATATGGAAATTTAACCCTAAAGAGAAAAAATTCCAAAGGACAAGGATTTCACTCAAAATCATCTGAATGCCTGGTCTTGGAATGGATGAAAGAAAATGCTTCAAGAGAGTGAAGGGAAAAGAAGAAAGAGATGAAGGAAAGAGAAACAGAACGCAAAGCCATGAAGGCAACACTTAAGTAAAGTCTGAAAAGGTTGCAAAAGAAGTAGCAAATATAAAATCTGAACCTATCCCAAGCAAAACAGAGATGTGCTTATAATCAGCAGCAAGAGGCCACCATCAAAGTGTCATTGCTCACTTTATTTTCTATTATCAGTGTTTAGCTAAGATAACCTTTTCTGCTCTGGTTGCAGCCAGCACTGATGCAACAATCATGTACACTGAAATACCTTAACATACAAAAAGGTAGGAAAACTAAAAACTATGGGCACAACCCTACTCCCATTCAAGTGAGTAAATTTTTTCCATAAACAAATAACCCTTAAAAGGATCTTGAAGAACCCCACTTGAGAATCACTAGTATAGGTATTCCAAAACAATAAGAGTGAAAAATACAAAATGCCTTCCAACATCTCCAACATACTGCTGAGAACATCACAGAAAACCAAGTTAAAAATCAGAAATTTTCAATTCTGAGGGAAGAAGGCCCCGAACTATATTTCCCATTATGCATCACAAACTTGATTTCTGACCATTCTGAATGCAAAACTATTTGCTTACTACCAAATTATTATAACTCATGTCACAATAATCGCTATTACATCTGGGTCAAAAAATAAATGAACCATTTTAAAACTACTTAACTTCCAAATCTCTATAGAAAACAGAATAAGTCAAGATACTTATCATACTTCGGCAGCCTTCTCTATGTGATTGAAGTAAATTTTATGCTTGACTTCCCTTTGCCAGTGAGATTATTTGTGAACAGTCCTCTTTCAATGCACGAGGGTATGGAACAGTTCCTTGAGCCTTCCTAAATTTAAAAGTCTACAAAGAATTGCTCAGCCAGTACAGAATTTTTCATGTTTAGTGTTCACTTTTCAAAGAGTTTCCTTGAAGTAAGTTTGATAGGGCTTCCACAAGCATTTCAGCAAAATGTTCAGCCAATATTCTGTAGCCCAAAGAAACATTCTGGCTGTCCTAATGGTGCTCAGTTTAACATCAGTTGACCATGTGACCACTTACATTTACCCATATTTTCAAGCAAGTAAGTTGTCCCCTTAAAGTTATTCACAGGTAAAAATGTTTTCAGTATCAGGCCTTCCTAGGCACTGGATACCATGTGGGAAAGTGAATTTATCACTGTTAAAAAGAAATTCCATCAAGGGACAGGGCAGGAGAACATTAGACAAGAAGATTCTCCACTTCCCTTCTCTTCTTCCTCAGCTCAAAGGTTTACATCAACTGGTCAAACAACCAGTCATAACACCCACTTATTGTAGTGATTAGTACTGTTTCAAAACGAGAAACACAAAAGGACTGTACAGCCTTCCCCACAGAAAACATTTGCTATATTAATTATAAGTTTTTGGACTACAGAGGAAAGAGTGATGTATTTTAATGGGCAAGGGTATTTAACTTTCAGTGCTATTACTAAAAAGATATGACAGAGGCTTCAGATTTCTAAAGATAAAACAAACAGATATGTGCAAAATTCTTGAACTACTATCCCTTTATGAACTTTTCCTAAACATCTGAGGTTTACACCCTGCCAAAGTAAAGATGACCACAATTGTGGCCCCCTTCTTCAGCTGTCAATTGCAGCCACCAGTTGCTGCACCCCCACCCCAGGTATCTTTCACATGCCCCTGCCAGGGAGAATGCAACATGGTTTGGAAACTGCCTTATATGACCTAATACAGAGGCTCCCAAGCTTTTTCTTATTGCGTACCCCCTTCCAGATTTACCAACTGCCCCTGTACCCCTACCAGCATACGTTAACCCCTTAAATGCCAATTATGATAATGAAAATTAAATATGCCATTACACAATTTCTCCCATGTACCCCTCCCTCCCCCCCAGATGTCTTGCATACACCTAGGGGTATGCATACCAGTTGGGGAACCCCAACCTAATATATATTAAAGTGCATATGCCATTTATCCTGGAGACACAAAACAAATGGCCCATATTTTGTCCTCAGTTAGACCTACTAATGGTAATAGGGATACATAAATGGAACTGTGAACAATTTTTCTTTTTTTAGTTTGCACATGAAGGAGTTTCTTTTCTTGCAGAAAAGGGAGAGCATCCTGGAAGGATTTATATTTTTCATACTAAAAAGATAAGATCCCTGCAGACTTTTTTTTCCCAGCTTTTCTTTACAATCTGATTATGTTTTAAATCTTAGGGCAAAATACTCCTAATCCATACAGTGTAATCTTGGTGCCAGGATATTATGTCTGACAATTTTATATGAATGGTATCCTAACCCCAGTTAAGGACAAATATTCTTGAATGACTGCACATCAGGAGAAAAGGCGTTCTGGAAAAAATGACAAAATGTGAAATGACATGATTTCCATTGACAGTGATTCTGCTTCACTTCTGACATCTTTGTGTGCATCACGAGTACCTCCACTGATGTCGATGGAGTTAAATTTTTGTAAAAATAGTGGGTAAAATCTGGGCCCTACTGAAGTTAATGGCACAACTCTCAGCATATTTGACACTAGCACCAGTACTATTTCAGAATCAGGCTCAATATGTGTAATTCATAGTTGCAGGCTTACACGTAGTTGGCCTACTGACCTTTGTGTTTTAACATATGCTATGCTTCTTGTTTGTAGTCTCAGGGGTGAATTCTGTGTTCTGTTAGAAGGTTCCTGGCCTAAGGTATCACTTACTGTGTTTACTGTCTGGCTGTATAGATGTCTGGCACAGATTGCAAAGTACAGTAGCTCAAAAATCTGCTCTGTGCATATGTGCATAAATGCTCTCAGCGGATTGCATCCTACATTGTGCATCTGAAATTAAGATCAGATATGCAATAAGGTGAATAGCATAGCTAATTCAGATGTTGCTAATATTTGTGTAACGCCATTGGCTACTGTCAATTTATTACACCAAGTAGATGAGATCAGAATACTTTACAGATCAGAACAGTAGTCCATTTACCCCGCCTCCATCTGTGACCGCAGCCAGTATTAAATGAAGATTCAGAGGACATGCAAGAAATGCTACAGAGGACAGTTACTGAACCATTTTTCCCATTTTGCAAAAAGATGGTGTAGCCACACACATCAGTAAAATGTTCATGTGCACATAAAAAAAAATAAAGAAAAGCTTACTCTTGACTTGATATTTGTCCTGTTAAGTACAGGGCACTGATAACATTTAAGCTCCATTAGCTTACTCTCTGTCCAAACATAGACAGGGCAGTCATCTACTGTATTTACTGTAATGGCTTGCACTGAATTTGCTGAAGTCAGGAATTTAAGATATTTAGTTTAGATAAGATAGTGATATAGAATCACAGTTTAATTGCACAGGCTAAATATCCCAAGGAGCCCAATAGGCAAGATTCATTTGTACTATTTGGATGCTTTCCAGTACTGGTTTAATGAAATAGTACTGGTACTAGTCAGCCATTACAGACAATTTGTGCCCAGCTTGGGTTTTGCTGCTGATTTTAAACACTGAGCCATGGTCTACTTTGATGTCAGCACCAGTCAGATAAAGTCTAATAGGTAAACTTGCAGCAACAGTAAATACTGTCTTGCTCTGCCCTAGAAAATACCATATTACTGCCTCTAGGGACCTTTAACAGTTACACTGACAAGTTTCTTAACTTTTTGGAGAGATAAGGAACATATGCAATGGACATAAACATAGACTTATATTTCAGTCCAAAAGATTCCTGTTCCCAAATATTTTCTTATCCACTTTTTACCAGCAAGATAAATCTCAAAAACATTCCCAAGGGCTGTCAGTGCCAACTAGAGAAGTTATGTCTAAGTGCAGACCCGGAAAAAACAGCACACACCTGGTTCTATAAAAACGGCCTTGAATTATAGTAAATCCACATGACAGGCTTTAAACAGAGGGTTAGTTTCTTAATTCACTGTCAGTCCAATAAAGACAATGCTACACCAATGTATACCATTCAAAGATCTGGCCCAAAAAGTGCAAAGAGATTGAGGGAAGTCTTAAAACTATTGTAGGGTTCAGCTTGCTCAGATCCATCATAGCCAAGGGTACTAATGGGAACATATCCAATGCCTTACAAATTATTTTCCATGACAGCATTTTGCTTGCTGGCCTGCTGAAAGCAGACATGATACCTAACTCTGTTTTTCTCCTAAATCCCATGATTGCAGGGTAACTAGAAACTTTTGGATTTGTCTCCTAGTGACAACCTCCAAACTCTCCTACAAATACACATTAGTATAAGTAGCCCCATTGGTACCACTGCAGTTACTCAGTGTAGTAGGCAGTGCATTTGCCAAGGCATTTACAGGGGCAGATACTCTGACATTTGGAGCCAGAAAAGAATACTTTTACTCTAGCTAAGTAGCACTTTACTCCTTGAACACACGCAGTCCTATTGGCAGTGCGACAGTGTAGAACCCCACTGATATCCAAGCTGGGATTCACACAAAGGATTCTATTATAGAGTCCCATCATATCTCAGTTCAACCCGGTAAAGATGTGGTTGCAGGACATGGTAAAGGGCAATGAACTCTTTCTGTGGGAAGCACTGGCCATGGAAATGTTCCCGCTTGGGTGATATTTCCTTTTCTTACAATAAGTAGTTTTGTTCCCCTTTTAGCAAACAACTGATAAATATACATAAGCGCAAATAATTTCTTGGCAAATTGTGTTCACCATTGAGGGATTTTTGTCACAGCATTTACAGGTAACTATTATTTATTATTTGTATTAGGGGCTCACTCATAAATCAAAATGTTATTGTGCTAAACAACATATAAGCTTAAGGATACGTCTCCTCCACCAAATGATTTACAGTCTAGAGGATAAGACAAGAGGTGGATACAACAAATAAAATGGAATGAGGGAGCACAAAGAAACAATGAGATAATATGGGTCAGCACAGTAAAGGGCAGTCACAAACTGATGATTATTTGAGCTAGGGCTGTGCTGCCTCATTTTGACCATACTCCAATGTCATCAGCTTAAAAGAACTAATTCTTAATTTGCTCTGTTCTTAGGAGACACTATGAAATAACAACGAAATGAGAACAGAGGGAGCAATCTGATGAATTAAAAAAAACACAACACAGCCTTCAATGGGCAACTATTTGCAGTAGCTCAGCTTTGTGAGGTGGGGGGTTTTCTCCACAATGCCTCAGCTAAAACTCTAACCTCTTTCTAATCTCACTTGAACTGGGTTTTACACCAAATGCAACTCATCCGACTTCAATGGTCCTGCTGTTGAATTACACTGGGCTAAGAAAAGACTACTCCTACCGTTTATAAACAGAATTACTCATGAAGTGAAAAGGATGTTAAGTTGTAGGATGCTATTATTATTTAACCTCTGCATCACAGTGGACCCTAAAGGCCAGCCAGATTTTATGAGGCCATATACAAACATAGCGGATGATATCCCCTGCCCCAAAGAGTATACAGTTGAAAAATGTAAACAGTTTAAAATAAAAAAAAGACTTTTTTACAATTTTAAAACACTTAAGCTTAAGAAAATAGAATCATAGGGCATATGCACAAGTGCAGGCAGCCTGTCGGGGAGGCACTCTAACCCTTGGTGCTTTACATGCTCGGCCTTTGAGGTG
>NW_017729025.1:26656393-26659072 GCF_001723915.1 Gavialis gangeticus | reverse complement strand
CCCCCCCCCCCCCCGCCCTGGTGCCAGGTGAGGTGGCCATGAGGCTGCCATTGTCAAGAGTCCCAGGTGGAGAAAGGGACGAAGCCACATGGGATTCGGACAGAATCGCCCAAAATGAAACCTCTCAGGGAACCTGTACACAGATTGCTTAAGGTGCTCTGCCTTAGAGCGCCCCATCTGACACTTCATCAGAGTAGGGTTAAATTTTCATGCAATTGGACATTTTAAAAGCATTCTGCAGCCTTAAATATTTGTCATGTTATGGCTTTACAGTGCTTTCAGGGGCCTCATCACATGGAAAATGTAACTTCTGTAAGCGTCCATAGATCTACTGCCCAAAAAAGACGCTTAGGGTAAAAACAGACATCAGATTTCTCTCACAACAAAGCCTTTTTTTATTCTGGGATCCTACAAACTCATTAACTACTTGTGACATTTTTCTTGGGAAAACTCTGGTGAATTTGAGGTAACTGACATTCATTTCAGGGCCGAGCTGAGTGTGTAAAGAGCTAGTCCAACTGACCTGGATCAAGTGATCCAATTGACTCAGATCAATGAGAACCAGCTCAAATGTGATACCTGTCTTTACACTTCAAAAGCTGTAGCTCTACAACTTTATCCACAAGAGGATAGGTAAAAAGTTAAACAACTGAGTATAATGATCACTGCACTCTCATAAGGTTGCCAACCCTCCAGGACTGCCCTAGAGTCTCCAGGAATTAGATATAAATCTCCAAGAAACTGCTGAGAGTCACCCAGGAAATAACTGATAAGGCATTCATTAAAATGAACGTGAAAATATTGAATCTGATTCATACAGTAGTCCAGTAGGTTTTTAAAATGTAATAGTAATCTACATTTGCCTTCCTGATGTAAAGGCTACGCACCATAATCCACAACTGATATACACAAGCACACGGTCACATTCACGTTGTGTGTCGCGGGCACACTGGCATTCCAGAAACCTCCCAGCATAGATTCAAACAGAGTTGGTGACCCTATACTCTCAGCCTGAGTGACAACATGCACATATTACAAAACACCAGCAATTCATAAAAAATTAATGGAGTTATAGATTTTGGTGGCAAAAAAAATACAGCCTGCTGATCCAAGCCAAAAGGTCAAATAAAATAAAAAAAAGGAAAAAAGTGTGTTCAAGTTTACACATCTGTGTAGCCCCAGTAGCATGTCTACAAGTACCCTAAGTTTTTGTTTTTAAACCTTCCAACCTTCAGTCTACACCTCCAAAACAAAGCTTGAAAACATGAATCCAGTCTAAGTGATGTAGTGAAAGAACGGTTCTTAGGGGAGAGAACTGCCCGATTCGGCTGACTCTGGTGCTACTCATTCATCAGCATCACCTCAATAAGGAACTGTGTGTCACAGAAGGTGGCAGTGTGTCTAATCTGCATGCCCAAGCAAACACCCTCTGTAAATACTGGAGTCTTTCTACACTCACCTTTGCCTCTTCTGAGAGCCCTATGTTGCTCCCTCCGTCTCTCCCCGAGGAAGGAGCCAGTATCAGTCCAGATGGGGGTGGTTTGGGAAAAAGCCACAACACAGAGACAGGGCTGCATAATGAAGCCATAGTGAACCCCAGGTGACTGCGAGTCCAAGGTACTTCGGTGACTTTATTATATTGCGTTATAATAAATATAATACGTAGTACCAAAGCAGACATTAAGAACTTGATCCAAAGCACAGAGTCTATACCTTAATTTTAATGGGCTTTGTGTCAGTCCTAAAGAATCTATTTTTAAGATATTTTCCCTGACTGGAGTATATTTGTTCTCTATTGAAGCATCTTTATCAGACTTCAAGTAAGAGGTTTACAGAGGGCAGTTTAATCCTGGTAATTCAGACCCAAGTCAGATGGGCCCAACAAAACAGAATAACCCCACAACAGCAACAAGCTGCTTCTCAGCTGCAACAGTTGTGAGCAACATCAAAAGCTGGACCAGTGAGAATAAAGATTATCTTCTTCTAAAAGACCAAATGTGATTTAAAAGGCTATGACTTGGAAGATCTGGGCTCTACTTAATTGGTATCCACCCCAAATTTCAGGTCATATTGGAACTGAACTCCAAGACTATACATAATATAAACAGCCTTGTAAATCTTACTCAAGTGAATATCAGTGCCCACAGCTTCCAAGTATTCTTTTAATACATTTATTGATACAATCTTTCTGCAGCAAGTGAAAATATATTGAAATTTTAGTTTTCACAAATATTCATCTGTATCGTGACAAAAAAGTGGGTGAAAGAATTATAAAATCTTTAGCTCCTTGTATTTTTACCAGATGTGTTAACCATAGAGCCTAACCAAATAACATGTCTAAATTAATCTAACAAAACTTTTTACTCTAATATAAACAAAAAAGAACAGAGATTACATAAATCTTTACATCAGATTGTTTTATCTGGCATAAAACAACGCATGAAAGAATCAAGAATAAAGCATAACCAGTAGACCTTGCGGGAGGGCTCACCAGTTCCTGCCTGGTGGGAGGATAATCCCTGCTGCCCCCTCACTGCCTCGTGCGATGTGGGGGGGCTCTGCCCCCCCAAGCCCCAAAGTCACCACAGGAACTGGTGAGTGGGGGGGGGTTCTTAAAGGGACAGAGCTGGGCCAGACGGGGCAACCATGGGTGGGGCTGGGGGAGCAGGGGGATCAGGG
>NW_017729025.1:26650818-26651025 GCF_001723915.1 Gavialis gangeticus | reverse complement strand
CTCCACCGAATCAAATCAGCACCTGAAGCTTCACACAGCCCTAATAACCAGTGTAGGTTATGCCAGTGTGTCATCTGTCCACATCTTATCCCAGGATGGGCATTTGCTCAAGGCAAACAGGCTACTATTTGACTATTTGCTTCTCTACAATCTGGTGACAAGTTGTTATAATAGTACCTACTGTGTAAAGCTACCCTGGGATATCTG
>NW_017729025.1:26638711-26645818 GCF_001723915.1 Gavialis gangeticus | reverse complement strand
TGCTCATCTATCCAGTCTAGACCTCCATGCTATTTAAGTTGGTGTGAAAAATCAATGTTATACAAGTTGAAATTGTTCTGTCTGTACCATCCCTTAGCCAATAGTTTAAAAGCAGTTTTATGATCCCTTTGAAATGCAGATGGTTTGATCTAGCAGTTTTGCAGACTGATTATTTCAAGAAGATATGTTTAAAATAGAGAGTATGTGGAAACTTCAGGTTACAATAATCCTCATGCACATATGTGGATCCAGGATTTTTTAAAGGTAGGTGCAGGTGCAGTGACTGGTACTGGAGGGGTGGCTGTAATTCCCTGTCCCAGCCTTCCCCTTACCCCCAGGGCAGTCAGACCACACCACAGTGACATTTTTTAAGTCCCCAAATCAGGTAAGAATCTCCCACGCCCTGTTGTCAGCATCCCTTCCCCTTTGTGCAGAATGGCACCTCCCCTCCTCTCCTGTTCCCCCCTCTTCCCCTCTGTACTAACCCTCTGGGCTCTGGAAGGGGAAATGTCCCAACCATTCCTGCTGCTGCCGCTGTCCCAACCATTCCTGTCCTGCTCCAGCTGGGACTGCAGAGTGTCTGCATGGGGAGCCAGATTCAGCCAGGGTCAGTGAATGGGTTCTCCTTTCTCTGTACTTGCTTCTCAGCAAATGAGGAACACCTGGGGGACCAGCCAGGTAGGGGGAACCCACCCACCACCACAGCTCCCTGTGCAGCTCAGCTGGAGCAGAGCAGGAACTTCTCCAGAGGTCCCCCTAGACCTGGGGCAGCTGGGGGCAGCTGCAGCAGGTGAGGGAGGTGAGAATGGGGGAGAGGAAAAGGTGCTATTGAATACAGTGGTAGTAAATAAATTCTGTGCAAGTCTTTTCTTACTCAAGCAAAATTCATGTTATCTAGAACAGTGGTCTCCAAAGTGGGGTGTGCACACCCCCATGATCCACTGGGGTGCAGAAAGAAAATATTAGAACTTCTATTTATATTTATATAAATATACATATATTGAGGGTGCGTGCTCAAAAATTTTTTACTGATAGGAGTGTGCGATCAAAAAAGTTTGGAGACCACTGATCTAGAGTAGTTGATTTGCCTGACAAGGTATGATGGCAGCCAGTTTGGTATTAACTTCAAGACCTCAAGAGCTAAAAGCGTGAGCTGCAATATTGCATGAGCTAGAAGACTAAGACTGCTTTGGTGGAGCTGCTCTAGTTTCATCTGAGTGGATCACACATGTGCCTATGTGCTTAACCTGTTTTCATCAGAGGATCCTACAAACACTGACATATTAGATGCATTAAGTGATCCTAGAGCAAGCCCTACCTTAAAAGTGCTTAAAACAAACAGCCTACATGAGCGCTCAGGAAGACAGGTGATCCAAGAAAAAAAATGATGCCACCTAACTAAAAAACTGCTTCCTTTCTCCATCTTTCATCTTAAATATGTGCAGCCAGCTGGCTCTGCAGGGAAGAAACAGCAAGGAGGATATATAGTTGCTGGTTTTGTTTTTGAGCCTGCAGACTTGCCAGAGCCAGGCAATTAAATCTATTGGGTAGGCCAGAATCCTCTAGATGTTGGGTGCGGTGGGCAGCAAACATGTTCATTATCTGCTTGAGTCATTTCCATTGTAGGCAAGCAACCTGGCAAGGCACATCCAGAAAAGTTGCATAAATACTAGGGGTGGCAAGTCTACACTGAGCTGCAGTCAGCCACAGTTAGACTCATACCAGTACTGAAGCTCACTGACTTCAACAGATCTTCACTACGTTCCAGTCACAGGAAGGACTACAGAGTGTGAAGGAAGGCAAGTCCATCCAAACTTAAAACCCATCGGGCCAGCGTGGTTTAGGCTTTCTGGTTTCTTAACTGATGTCACATAAAAGAAATGTGGCCAGTATCAAGTGCATCCACCTTTGGCTTCCCAGCAGGAATGACCAAGTGCCCATGTACAGCTGAATCAATGAAGGTGGCCTTTAGCATGAACCCAGAGGAGGTTTTGAACTCATGCATTCAGAGCTGCAGCAAGAGACTACACCTTTCCACGGTGTGCAAACCCTCACAGCAGAATCCAAAGGAATGAAAAGAAAAAATATTATACATGGCATCACCATTCTGTCTTTTCCAACCACATCACACTTCTATCCTTCGATTTTTGTATTAATTACATTACAATTACATTATTATTATTTTAAACACTTGATGCTTTTTCACTCTTCATTTATTCTAATATTAACATAATATGTGCTTTCCTATCATTTTAAAAAAATAAAAAGCCTATCTTATGGTTCACATCACACATTTCTATCTATACAGTTTAACAAAAATAGTATCTGCTTTCCCTCATCACTCATTTCTAAAAAGATTGTTTTCCTCATGCCAGTGCTGTTTTCCTTTCAGAGTTTGAAGGAATCAAGCTGTCTGGAAATTTTCTGATGAAACTAAAGCTGCATCTATTTGTCCTTCACAGCAAACCCACGACCACTGCTGAGAAATAAACCCTACCTACTTGCTCCCACTCTGCACACACCATGTGCTGAAAAAATATCTTGCAGTTGACAGTAGAGGAGTGTTGTGTGCCCAGAGCTGCTCTCAAGAGCATATCAGAGCCTGAGACTTGAACCCACAGACCTCCAAAAAGGGACCACACAATGTGTTTCTGTGGTACATGGAGAGGAGGGGCAAGCATACAAGGCTTGTTCCTTGGTGGTGCACTCAGGAACACCACAGAAGAGATACAGCCATGCCCCAAGGGTATTGTACCATAGAGCCCACAGAATTCATAGCTCCAGGACAGACCACCCACAGAACGGGGGACCCCAGGATTGCAGGGCTTAGGGCAACCCACCATGCTGGAGCTTACAGGCTACCCATTGACTGTGGAGCTAGAAACCTGGAAGTCCTGGCTTGGCTGCTGGCTACAGAGCCAGACCCAGCAGACTCCCTGCTGCAGATCCCAGACTGGGACCCCAGAAGTCCTGGGGTAGCCCATGACTGTCAGATATACTGAGCACCTTCCCATTAACTTAAATTACAGCTTTCCCTTTAAAGTCAACGGGAGTGCACCTATAGTACACAAGGCAGTTCAAAGGGTGCACCTTATCTCTCTTCCCTTAGCAAATGTAACAGGTACATGTTTATACACTGTAGATACAGACACACAAATAGAGCGGGGGCGTGCGTGTATATATAGTTATGTCACATATGTTGTCAAGACAACAATGAAATTAAGTCTTATTTCTGCAGCCATGGAACAACCTGCAGAGCTATGGAATAAACTGCATTTAATCCTCATCTCTGGCTTCTTTCCTTGAACTCTCTCCATTAACTTAGCTCTGCTTTCCTAACACTCCAATTCTGTTACAGCTACCATTTAAAAATTACTTCTTTCATTTTTTTTTCCTTTTCCCCTAAAATAAGGGTCAAAAAAAAGTTTAAAATTACATTGCACCCAGGTCCAAGAAGAAAAACATTCAGTACTAGTCTATTGACAAATCTGAGGATCAGATGCCTCTTGGTTTCAGATTCTCGTCTTCCCAGCATTAACTGAGAGTCCTGGCAAGTCACAAGATGGCAAACCTTTAAAATGTGATACAACTGACAGCAATGCTATCTTAGAAGTTTAAAAGTGTATCAGCTGTTAAGTTTGCTGTTACCCAGAGGTCAGAGTATATGTGGGCCCAATTTTCCACTGAGTTTCACTAGGGTACAACAAAACTAATGGAGTTACCTTGGCAAGAAGCCAGCGCAATGGAATGGAGAATCATGCCTGTGGTAACTAATGTGGCTATCCAAGAAAAGGGATATGGAAAAACAGTATCAATAAAAAGTGTGAAAACTCACTAGGGTCTCAACTTTAAATGTGGGAGCAATAAAATCTGCAGTGATTTAAGATAGAGATTTTGTTGGCACTTAGTTGGGACAGTCTCTTGGCCTTGCTTGTAGCTACAAATCTGAAGAATAATGTATTTATCTCCAAGTCATGCTGACAGAAAATTTATACCACTCTATCCCAATATGTGGCTGTGTCCACAGCAGACAAAATTCTTCTTGAGGCACAGAGGGGTCACATGACACTTGTCCAAGCCCAAATAAAGAAACAGATTCCACAGAAGTCCTGCCACCTAGTACTGCTGGCCCAACCACTACGCTACACCGTCTTTCCTTAAAATCTATCAGCCAGTTCCTTACTGACTCCAAGGCTGTGGCTTATGTTCTTGAAATGATTACATTGTAGCAGACTTACCTTTTGAGCTTGGGATGAGTCCTGGGCTCCAGACTCTGCAACTCTGATTGGTGGGGCCCATCCACCAATCAGAAGCAAGCCAGGGTAAGCAAGGCCACGCGTTTTGCCCTGAAGGGAGGGGCCAAGGAGCAGTCCAGACCCAGTTCGAGACTGCACCCTGCCAGGTCCGGAGAACTGTGGGGGTAGAGCCCCTGAAGTGTATAAACGGAGCAGCGGGCAGACTGGACTCAGCTCCCCAACCCCCTCTCTGATCCTCAGCACAGCTTGCAGGGAGTGGGGTGGGAGAGCTGAGGCCAGCACTGCCGCCCTTGGCCCCCCCACCCTCTGTCCGGTCCTCGGTGCGGCTTCAGAATCATGGTGGTGCTCCCCCATTCTTGGAGCACTCTGATTGGCTGTTTCCATCAGCCAATCAGAGCGCAAATAGACAGACTTAGGCTTTTATATTAGAATTTTGTAATATCAGGTATTCACTTAGTTCTGGCATGTAAGTGTTTCAATTATATTTGTAATAATAAAACTGTATATAGTTAAGTGTACACTCGTGGGGTTGTCTCTATATGGAAATGGAGGGATCCTCCCGTAGGGCAGTGATGTCCCTCCCTCAACACCCCAGCCTGTCACCACTTCCTCTCTACCTAGCTAGGAGGACACACCCTCAGTGTACCGAGGTTACAACATATGATAAATGTCAGAAAGGATTTACACAGGGAAGTAAGGAGGTAGACTAAATAGTACAGACTACTATACTACTTGTGTACTGGTTGAAAGTTAAGAACTTTTTGCCATGAGTTTCCTGAGAGTGGAGGGAAAGTTCTGTGATCTAGCAAAAGACAAACCGGCCAAAAAATGCTTCCCTTATAAGTCCTCAGTAAAAAAAATAAATAAATAAGGTCTTAAAGCTAGAGTCTATAATGTGGACATACATCACAAAAAAGGTCCATAACCCTGATTGAGTTCAGAGTTACATCTGCCTATGAACTTTCTTCCTACTGAGTTCACAACTAGTTTCATTTTAAAAAACAGACAACAATCAGGAAGTTCTTAACTGGTTTTCTATTAATCTACTTCAACCTCATTTTTACCTCACTAGAGGCAGGATTTAATCAGTTACAGGGTCTTTCTCTAAAGAAGCCCTCAACTCAGCTTAACCACAGTTTATACGGTGGCCTACTTTACTAAATTCCAGTGGCAGTGGTAACACTGTGCTTTACCTGATACACAGACAGGGGTTTAGGAAATGCCAGCTGGTTATTATTGAAAGGATTCAATGACGACCCTCACCCCCACTAATGGAAAATTGCAGAATGAACTTAGACTAAGAGCTAGGATTTGCTACTACCTATCAGTCATAAAAAATGCTTTCATGCTAACATGGAAGTTCATGAAAGACCCCAATCCTGCATTCCTTGAACATTCAAAATTCCCAGTAATTTCACTGAAAATTCTGAGATTGGCTTTGTCCAATATGTATTAAACATACTGTTCTGCCTCAGTGACAAAGGATAGGAACCTGCTACAACTGTCAGCTAGAAGATTTAGAGTTTAAATTCAAACTGTTGAGGCTTCTGATTTAGTTTTAGATGTTCCAGGTTCAATCTGTGATAATGACCACAGATGGTTATTACACATGCACAAACATTTAAGATCTCTCTCTAGCCGTTCATGAACCCTTTTGTCCAAGGGTAGCGCTGTGCCGGTCACTTCCCTCCGTGCCGAAGCCTCCGCCCCTCTTGGTAAAGGACCGTCCCCGAGGTGTTCCTCCTCCCTTGGCTCGTTTGTGGGCTGGTTTCCTCCAAACCGCCTGCCATGACTTTGATGATCTACTGGTTCAGTGATATAAAATCCGGGGACGTACCAGTCCACAAATGAGACTCCGATCCCTCAGGGGTCCCACGCTGTCGAGGGCTCCACCACCCCTACACCCTCGCCCGTACCTCCAAATCTCTCAGCCGCCTGCATCCCTCTCGTCGCCAAGGGCACGTCCGAGGTGCAGAAATCAAAGAGAAAAACAACTGAATGCTCCCAGCCAGGGATTCCCAGAGCCCGAAGGTTATCTGTCCCTTTTACCGGCTTCTCCGGTCCTTCCCTGTCCGGCATGGGGTTACCTCCCCCAGTTCCGGCTGTACTCACCACGCCCGATCTGGTCCTGGGCTTGCAAAGTCCCCGAGCCCCTCTCGGACACGGCTGTCTTGCTGTCTTTGCTGCGAGTGCCCCTCTACTCAAAAGAATACAGCTCGCCGGCTCTCCCTGAGCCGAGCCGTTCTCCGCGCCATCAGTATCCGCGGTACGGCCGCTGCTCCTCAACTCCCGGGTCCTGTTGGGGTTTTCCCCAGCCCCAGAAGGTCCTCCCACGCCGGCTGGCTATCTCTCCCCACGCACGGGTGCTCCCGACAGCTCCCTCTTCGCCACCGCCACCGCCGCCGCCTTCCGGGTTCCCCCACCCAGCTGCCTCTGGCGTCCCTTTAATAGGGACCGGAACTGCCTCGAGGCTTCTTCCCCGGTCGCACCTGTGGAGCGTGAGGGTGCCCAGCTGGGCAATTTGGGCCGGGGGGCATAACCCGGATGGGTTATTTCCGGGTGGTGGGGTTCCAGGGACCCCCTGCTCCCTTCCTCCCCCACATATCCCGCCCCTCAAAACGCTGCCCAGCGTTACTCTTGACTCCCCTCGTCCTGCCTTCGTCTCCTCCCCCAATATCTCTTTGTCACATCATGACAAAAAGTCAGCGACTGTATTATCCTTTCCTGGTCTATACGCCACCCGGAACCGGAAAAGCTGGAGGGCCAGGGCCCAACGTGTAATACGTGCATTATCAGTCTTAGCTGTATTCAGCCATCGCAATGGGGCATGATCTGTTACTAGCTTAAACTC
>NW_017729025.1:26637434-26638700 GCF_001723915.1 Gavialis gangeticus | reverse complement strand
TGTTCGTAAGAGCCTCCATTTCCATTGTGCCCGTGTCGTCGGATTCTTCAGATGTGGCTCCGGCAAGCCCCGCCAGTGGATCTTTACCCAGCCGGAGTGCCGCGATTAACCCGTATATTTTGGGCCAGTCCCAGCCTAGGATCATAGGATACAAAATACCCTCATCGAGGCCCACCGGCATCTGCCGTCGAACGCCCCTTACTTGGACCTCTAGCATTCGCCTTTTGACATATGATTTCTGTTTGTGCAGACAGATCATATGCACCCCGGGACATCGTGGGGCCCATTGCCATTCTACCACGGAGGGCTGCACCAGGGACTGGGCACACCCGGTATCCATTACCGCCGTAACGGAGCATCCACCAACCCACGCTGGTATCTCTGGTAAGGGCAGGATTCCTTTAGTTTCTTGGCCTCCGGCCCCGCAATCCATCGCCTCTATTTCTGTCGGTTCTTCCCGGGTCCTCCGATCATCTGGGGTTCCAGTGCCCCTGACCGGCCAGGCCCGTGGTCCCTGTGGGCAGTTCTTAGCAAAATGCCCCTTCCGCCCACATAGGAAGCATGTGAGGGTTGTGGGACTGCTCTTTCTGTTACCCCTACCTTCCTTTCCTGGCCTGAGGTTGAAGGGCTTTCCCTTGGTCTCCCTGACCTGCAACGGATCGCCCTGTGCCATTTCAAATTGCTTAGCCAGCCGCAGTGCTTCTCTGGACGAGGGGGGACAATAACACTTCACCCAACGCCGGGTATCTTTGTCCAGGTCCGCTATGAATTGTTCCAATAGGATCTGGTCACATATTTCATCCTTTGAGGCCACTTCCGGCCTAAGCCACTTGTTTAGCTCGTCCTCCAGGAATTGCCACAGGAGGTGGGGAGTCTTTCCTTCTCCAGTCTTTTCCCTCCGGAAGGCCTGGCGGTGTCGCTCCGGGGTAATGTCCAACCGGTGCAGGATTTCGGCTTTGACTTTGTCGTAATCCTGGGCATCCCCCTGGACATGGCCCTGTATGCGGCCTAGGCCTGTCCGATCAGTAGGACCCCTAGGTGGCCCGCCCATTTTGCCTTTTCCACCCCTGCGGCTAAGGCTGCTCTCTCAAACATTTCCAGGAAGGCCTCCGGGTCGTCTTCCTTAGACATCTTGGGTATCCCGAACTCCCAGGGCCCCCTCTGGGCCCATGCCTGCTGCTGGAGCATCCGCTCCTGCAGGCTCGTTTGCCTCATAGTGTGCTGTTGTTGTTGTTGCATGACTTGGGCCATCAAATTCATGGCCTG
>NW_017729025.1:26623737-26637010 GCF_001723915.1 Gavialis gangeticus | reverse complement strand
AAAAGAATACGGCTCGCCGGCTCTCCCTGAGCCGAGCTGTTCTCCGCACCGTCAGTATCCGCGGTGTGGCCGCTGCTTCTCAGCTCCCGGGTCCCGTTGGGGTTTTCCCCGACCCCAGAAGGTCCTCCCACGCCGGCCGGCTGTGTCTCCCCACGCACGGGTGCTCCCGACGGCTCCCTCTTCGCCACCGCCGCCGCTGACGCCTTCCGGGTTCCCCCACCCAGCTGCCTCCGGCGTCCCTTTAATAGGGACTGGAACTGCCTCGAGGCTTCTTCCTCGGTCGCACCTGTGGCACATGAGGGTGCCCGGCTGCGCAATTTGGACCAGGGGGCGTAACCCAGATGGGTTATTTCCGGGTGGTGGGGTTCCAGGGACCCCCTGCTCCCTTCCTCCCCCACACCTTTGATATAAATGAACGCTTCTATTTTGACTACCATAGCCATAAATACAATGAGAGCAGCCAAACAAGTATTGCAAAACATAATCAGAGAAAATAACATAGAAAATTGATCTAGATAAGCAGTAACCAGTCACAGAAAATATCAATGATGATAAAAAATAGTTATCACCATCTTTACAATAACCTTGAATAATTTTATTTGTTATTCCCTCTTGGCAAGTAATTTTCCTTCTGATGTGTGTAATAAGTAAATTTTAAAAAATGTAACCACCAAAGCAAAATCCAGGAAAGCAGACTTCATTCCTGGGCCAGCAATCTTTGCTAACAATTTATATAAGGCACGGTTGCCTTATATAATACATGACAACTGTGAACTGCTGACTCAAAGAAGCATATGATATTCTGTATGCATTTGCAGCTTCTGTTTAAGAGGAGAAACACATTCTGTGAGCAGATGCCAGCTCATCAGAAGTAGGAAAGGGAAAACATAACAGGAATTAAGGACACTTACCCAGCAAGAAGAGATGGAAGATGTAACAACAAATTGCATAATGACCCTTCAAAAGCTTGAGCACCTTCTCTGACAAATTTAAACAGCCAGCCCACGGCACGACATGCTGGGAAAAACTGTCTCTAAGGGGGCAGCCTTTGGCTAGAGTGGGTTAGCCAGGAGTTTCTAGTCAATAAGGAGGAAGCTGCTAGCAAAAGGACTGTGGCCACATGGTTTTGTTTTTGGTTTTCATTTTAGTTTATTTTTCTTCCAGTATCACTATATCAAATGCTCTAGGCTTAGTTATTCTCTTTATCTATATATATAAAGTTATTTTATTTTTCTTTTGGTGTTTATATCTTCTACAGTTAAGGCCTGGAACTTAATAGCTGTATTAAAGAAAGTCACTGGAAGAGTAGACATTGCTTTCTGCACCACACCCTAGCATAAAGGGTAAGTGAGAGGCCTCAGCTCTGCAATCACTTAACTTGAGCTTACTTTTAAGTCTCACTGAAATCTGTAGAACTACTTATGCTAATGCATGCACATGTTTGCAGGATCAGGGCCTAAGCATAATACCTCAGTGTCATGTATACACACACATCGGACACAGCACCTAAGCTAAAGCAGGGCACTTAAGTGTTAAAGGTATCTTTTAAATATAATGAACAGACAACTTCCCCTACCTTCTCCTGTTGCCAGGACTGGAGGAACTTACAATGTAGATTGGCTTTCTTTCTGCTTCCATAATATGCCCTCAAAATCACGTGTAGGGGTCTAACATCACAAATCACTTTCTGTAGTAAAGGACTTCCACAGACTGATAAATAAATATATAGCACCATGCTGGTATCTGGAGCACTGAGAGTCTCTACATTTACATGTTGGGTTTTTTTAATTAAACTTTAATATTATAATCTGAAGCAATGGAATGACTAGGCTTCTGTCTCCATTGGGAACTGAGTGCAAGCTGTTACAGAAAAAATAGCTTTTACTGCTGATATATGAATTTTAAGAGACAAGTGTGAGCAAACAAAGGCTGTTTCATCAAATACTGTGATAGGAAAAATGCAAGAAAAAATGCCAGGATGTATTATGTTAAATAGATTAATTTATTCACTGATTTTAACCCTTTCACTGCCTGGTTGTAAATCACTAGACTAATTATACACCTTCCCATGTTCCGTATATGCTTTTTGTTCTATTTTAGGCAAATCAAACATTTTTAGTCCACTTCAATGTATATTTTGGTGCAAAATTCCCCTAGGGCATAGCTATGCAACCATACAATTTGCACAGCCAAACAAAATTTTGGTAATGCACATAATATTCTCTTTGGACTGTCTTTTGCAGCTATGTTATTCATGTGCTAAGAATACTTTAATACACAGACTATGCACTGGACAGTAAGGTAAACTATCTGTGAAACAATTCAAGGTAAAACACTGCCAAGAACCAACCAGAAGAATAGACAGGCAGGGACTTACAGCAAGAGATGGCAGTTAAAATGGGTAAAGAGTAGAGAACAGGAACATATACAGACCTGATACCAGGATTAGATACACTGAATTTAAGTTGTTAATTAAGTGGCCTTTTGACAGTGTCCCAGTATCTGACTCCTGTTTATGCATGAAGCTGTACCATGCATAGCAGGGATCAGCCACCTTTTAGGAGCAACAGGCCAAATCAGTGCAGCTCACTCCAAAGGCAGGTCACACTTGTAACCAAACCAGTGCCACTGCCGAACTGGCAATGGCACATTTCCAGCCCAGCCTCTACTTCTCCCACTACCAACTTGCCACCAATGTCCCAGCTTTGCAAGCCAGATGAAATTGCTTAGCAGCTTGGATCTGGCGTGTGGGCCATAGGTTGCCATTCCTGTTCTATAGCATAATCAACCCTGTCACTCTGAAAGGACAGAGAATATGTGGGAATTAACAGGGGATGACAGGGAACCTAACTAAGCCAGCATTTATCAAAAGAGCTGACCTGAAAGACTGGATTCCACTGGAACACACACATGAAATTAGTAGTTCATTTGGTTTGCTCTGGAGGTTGAGTTTAAGTTCTGATGTATAAATCAGAGTAGAAATCTTACCAGAAGATGTTTCCTTCTACCAGGTAACAGTTCCAGAAAGTTTCCGGGGCGGAAAAACACACCAAGGCGATCCTTTCTTGCTTTGCTTTGGAGCTTCCACTTCCAGCCCCTGCCCAAACAATACAATACAGAGTAAGTTCAGCGCTGGGGCTGATGGGTTATAAGCTGCGGCAACATGTCAGGGCAGCACACACGGGGCAGGGCACTCATCCTCCCAAATTAAACATTCATCAATTTTATTTATAGAAAGGGAGGAAGGGAGCAGGGAGGGGAAAAGGGGAAAAAAATCCAGGGCCACAGGGCAGGGGGTGCCACACACATGCACACATGCACAAACATGTGGTCAGCAGTACAGCCAGGCAAGGTGGTGGGAGCAGCTCCAGCAGCTGCATGCAGGTAAGTCTACAGGAAGAGAGGGGGTTGGAGGGCCGGGGCTTGGGAACCATCCCTGTGCCTCAGTGCTGTGGGCTGAGCTCTAGCAAGCCTGAACTGGCCCTGCAACATCAGGGACCCCCCCAATGCCACAGGAGTAGTCTGGACACACCAAAGCATGGCCCACAGCCCCGATGGTGCGGGGCTGGTCCAGGTGATCAGGGGCCGAGCTCTGGAGAGTCCAAACCAGCTCTGCACCCTCAGGGCAGAGGCCAAGCTCAAGAAAGCCCCCACACACCT
Organism: Gavialis gangeticus; assembly: GCF_001723915.1. NCBI lineage: Eukaryota > Metazoa > Chordata > Crocodylia > Gavialidae > Gavialis > Gavialis gangeticus. Next base: position 26,633,350 of record NW_017729025.1, on the reverse strand, counting down.
CCTGCACCCCACACACACACCCGTCCCCACACATCCAAACCAGAACCCTCAAATTGTGCCCGCCTGTCCTGTCTCCCCCCCACTATCAACAGTCACCAGTCGCCTGTGGTTATAAATTCAAACATTTTAGAGAGGGAAAGAGAGAAAGAAGAACAGAGAAAACAAGCTGTGATGTTTCTGGTCAGTCCTTCCCTCCGCACACATTCTTACCTGTGTCTGTCTGTTCACTGCTCAGGGCAAGGACAGTCTTTCTACTGGTACTAAGCAAACCACCTCTTGAACTGAGTAGTTGGAATCATCTAAATGTTCCACTTCTAGTGCAGTTTAAAATTTGGTAGGTTCATATTTTCTTTCCTGAACTGGTGCTCCTGACGAATCTGCCAAACAGAAGTAGCTGGGGTGAGTTAGAAGTTGAATTGTCAAGAGCTGCCTTCTCTCCCCACCCTTGCAACTTGGCCTTGAAGCAGAAGGGTGATGTCTCTATGTGTTTTAGTATAAGTGTCTATTGGCATTTTTATTGCATACATCACTCAAGTGCCCCACAAATAGTCATTCTATGTATTGCCAGGTTCAAATTACACTCTGACTCTTGCAGGGGTCTGCAGTGGTGGCAGCCAGAACCCAGAAGCTGCCACCACCACCGCCTGAGCTGCTTAGAAAGGCATGGGGTGAGTTAGGAGCTTTCATCTGTTGTGGGGGTGCCTATGGGGGAGCTCTCATCTCTTATGGGGTGCTCCCATCTCTTATGGGGGGTACCATGCCATGCCCCCCCTGCCCCCCGAGGCCCCCCATATTTCTAACCCTGTGTATTTTTGCACTGGAAGACCACAGTCAACATCAGACAGCCATTTTACCAGGCACTGCACAAACACGGAAAAAGTATCAGTCTGTGCCCCAACAAATTTGGCAGTGATCAGTTTCTCATCCCAACCCCCCCATGATGTCAGATGGCTCCATTAGCCTGACCACACCTGAGAAAAAAATGACAAAGAGAAACTAAGGGTTAAATTCATGGAACGAGAGTTCAATGCCTAAGAATGGAATTCCCAGAAAGCTGTACTGGGAACCACCCAGATAGCCCATTAAAAATGCTGCGGGAAGGGACAGAACATAAGCCCCATCCACAAAGGTAGCTATGTACCTAACTCCAGGTCAGAAGTTCACTGCCTATACCTGGGATTCCCAGATGTGAACCTTCCTCTAGCACCTAAGCTGGATCAGCTCTTTTGCATGAAAAATCACGGACAGAGGTCCAAGTGTGATTAGAGCATTCACCTGAGAGTTTGCAACCCCCTCTTTGCTGGTTTGAAACAGAGGCTTAAACCCATTCTTCTACCACTGAGGAAAGTGCCCTAACTCCAAGCTAGCCTGGAGTGAGGCTCACTCATTAGTTCCCATGATGCTGCTTTTGTATTGATATTTATTCATTAAAGCAAAGATATGACCCTAGCTCTCCCACCTCATAGACAAGCTGCCTTATCCCTGAGCTGTTTTGTAAAATATAAATGGGCATGACATGGACAGTGCCTTCCACAGCTGTCCTCATCCCAAAATTACTCATATTTCTTTGCAACTTTAATTCTAGCCTAGTTTTTTTGTCCAGGATTCATTATAATGCTTGTAGTTGGCCAAACTGCATCTCCAACCAATCAGAGCTGCTGGGTCCATTGAATAAGTATAGCTCACCTGAAACAAGATATCAGGACACTGTTTTCTGTCTGCTCATTGGCTGTTTGACCCAAACTTTTGTGTCAGGCCTGATCCATTATTATACTTGCTCTAAAAACCCCTAGCAAAGAGGACTTCACAGGTAAGACCAGTAAGGAAACTCCTAGCCTGCATATCCTGCCAGGGCTTTGGTGCTGAGCAGTTCAGTAGCACCAGGGATTAGATAGGTTTGCTTATTACGCTCTCAAGCAGAAATGTTAGCTCTCATAAGGTTATATGACAGCTAATCAGAGTGTTTGTGTATCACGACATTGAGCTTTGAAACCCAATATGGCAGTCCAATTTTGAAACCCCTGCGCAGACTTATGCCTCAGTGGCTTAGCCCAGGTTGCACAAGAAGTCTGTGTGAGAACTATAAAGACTACAAACCTGGTGTGCTGGGCCCCAGGCCAGTGCTTTAACCATAAGATCTAATAACCTCTTTGAAATGGCCTTTAATTACAACTTTTTATCTATTATAAGTCCATGATTTTCAGACTGGAATTAGTCCAGAGCCCTTTCTAGTGGGCCACAGAATTAAACGTTCCAGGAATCAAGCAGTGGAAGATGGGAGAACTGAAAGGAGAAGGGCCAGCAGGAGCAGCTCTAGCTATTGCTAGCTCAAGAACCACTGCTACAAGTACTTTTTAAATTGCTTGCTTCTTAAATGTCAGTATTGCTCCTTGGCCACTACACAACACACTTCTGTACCCAGCATTGTATTAGCTCTCCGTACTGTATGTGGGTTAGTTATTTTTAAGCTACTTCGATGAGTATAGTGAGATTATGTAATTCCTTTTTGAATATTTTTGATGCTGACTCAGAAATCTCCATGCTTGACACCAGTACATGATCAGACTTTATATATAAAGTCCCTCCTATAAATACTTTATAAAGAGCTAATAAAAAATTAATAGGTGTTTTAATAAATGGTTAATCAATAGGTTGTAATTAATCCAATAGAGCATCAGGTTGTATATTCTCAGGATTTCTTACCATCTAGAATACTTTTTACTCATGTTCTTTTACCACATAGTTCTGGCATCTGAAATGAGCTTCTAACATCTATTAATTGCTTATAAGCTGTTTATAAATGAAACCTGAACATAAAACTGGTAACCAGACACATTTTATATATCAGGATTTACAAAGTAAATCCTTCACTCTCTCATTCATGAAATGGCCGTTACCATCTTGTGCAGATAGCAGGAATCTTTGCATATTAAATAAACAATAAATTCACTAATTGCAACAGAAAACTACTGCTGGTTGGTGTGAAAAGTTGAACCTACTGAGTCACACAACACTGGGGTATGCTGGCAGGTTCCCTTTCATTTGCAAGAGTTCATTTGAGGATCAGCCTGAAAAAAAATGTTTTGAGGCTGAGAGCTCTTCTGTTTTTAATGCCAGGGACTCCAATAACCCCTGCTGGTAGAAGATAGCAGATGAAAAATCTTTGTTGTTTGCAACACAGCATCTCAGAAGAAATTCATCTGCAGAGAAAGGCAAATGATGCTTGCAGGGCTGCTGTCCTCTAGGATTATACCCAAGTACCTATCAGGTCAGAGACATACAAAGGCCCACTAACCTGGGATATTTGAGGGAGATGTTGACTCAACACATCCCTGGACACCCTTCCTACACCAGTCACTCCAACCCTTTGGCTTGCACTGACAAGGAGCTGCAGCAGCACAAGTGTTGTAAACTCTTGCATTCACTTCAAATGGACTTTGAGCTGCCAGGGGTTATGGGAAGAAGGTGGTAAAGACTAGTTACAACAAAATAGTTTTTTGTTGTAACAAAATTGACTGTGTTCAACCTATATCTCCATGATCTTACCTTTCTCTCACATTCTCAGCACCAGTCGATTTTCAGAATCACGTGGATATAGTGCCGTAGGCACATAGGAATCAAATGGTTTTAACAGCAGCATTCCCATAAAATAATTTTTTAGTAATCTTAATCCATATGGACTAGAGCCAGAAATACAAGCTAAATGAGCCAGTTTCCTTATCCTGAGAAATGTCATACCTATTCACATAATGTAGTAGGGTCTAATGCAGTAGTTCTCACCCTTTTTAGACTCAAGGCACCCCTCAGAAAATGCCCACTCTTAATGTTAAAAACATTCTGACCTGTTCTGGTCTCTCTGAGTTCTTTGCAACAGAAAGATTGCTCTATTATTTTTCCATAATCAAAAAATGAGTAAAAACTGTTTGAAATCTCTGCGTTTATCCTGTGAATCACATTTGCACATCTAATGGTGCTAACAATGTGTGGCATCCCACAGCACCCTTGAAAGGATCTCAAGGCACCCAGGGTGCTATGGCACACTGCCTGAAAATCACTGGTCTAATGAATAAGGCACTGGGCAAGAACATTAAAGACTGGGTTCTGTAGCAGCCTCTGATATTGAAATGCTGTATGATCTTGCTTGGTTAACTTGCCTGTGTGTTTCCCATCCCACCTTTTGTCTGACTTGTTTATATGAACTGTAAGGTATCTGGGGCAAGAAACATTACTTACAATGTGTTTTACATAGTGCCTGGTGCTACAGAACTCTGATCTTCCTTACAATCTTTTGAGACCATTTTCGATTATTCTGTAGATTTATATAAGTCTCTCAGGGTCAGAAAATCCCTGGAAAGAGGGAAGAAAGTAAGAACTGGGGAGAGAAAGGTACAGGCAACCTACCTGTAATTGCCCATTTGTAAGTGTCTTAAAAGCCACAGAGAAAACCTTAATCTAACATCCAAAGACTCCTTGAGGGTTTAAGTCTACATAGACTTACAAATATTTATGTTTCTTTTAACTGTAAACTGAACTCTGAATATCTGTTATTTTTCCTAAGATCACCATGTTCACGACAGGGGGGTTATTTTTGAGGGAACGTGTTAAGTTTATTGTTTCATTCCTTCTTTTTTCATATTTTGCTGGGGAGGGGCGGGGGGAGGGAGGGTTGCTTGCTTTTATCATCCCAAAATTACATGTATTTCCTTGCAGTTTTTTTGTCCAAGATTCATTATTATAACTGTGTACTATCCAGGGCATAGGATAGTGCTTATAATTGGCCAAACTGCATCTCCAGTAAGAAATGCTGGGCCCATTAAATAAGGTATAGTTCAACTGAAACAAGCTCCCAGGACACTATTTTCTATCTAGTCGTTGATTGTTTGATCCAAAATCCCCACTCCCCTTTCAGCATAATCTTTGCCACTCCTCTCCTTTTTTTCCTGTGTTCCTTCTGTGTTCTCCAAAAGCCCCTCCTCTGCCTTCTCCTCAGCACTTATTCCCTGTGTTTTCTCCTGTTCCTATTTACACATGTACGCTCATATGTGCACTATTTCCCCTCACCTGACGCTCTCCCAATAATAGAGATGAAAATTGTTCAAAAGTCAAATCATTAATCATTAGTAACAAAGAAGGAACAAGTTGTATGTCTATCATCCCCCTAATCTTTTGCTGACATGGTACCCTTTTCTCCTGTTCATATATACATGTATATTTTTCCCTCTTGTGAGTAGTGTCTGAGTCTTCCAGTGTGTTTGTACAACACACCCCACAGTAAGGCCCTGACTCTATGAAGACTTCAGGCTGTACTACAAGACAGATCATAATAGCTTCTAAATATCTTGTATTTTTTTGTGAGTGATAGAAAATACATGAACAAGGAAAAAATGTTCATTTTGAAAGTTGACAGTTAGAAATTATTTTTACCCAGTTTTTCTTTTCTTCCCTACTCCAGCCTTGCTCATTTTTACTTTCCATGAACCAAACAAGGCAGCTTTCTCTACATCATCTCTGCCCTATTTCTTCAGGTCATGTACATAAGGAGAAGTCTGGAATGACTCATATGCCTCAAAGCATTGCTTTCCTAGTCAGCTTGGCACTTTACACAGCTATTTAACGCAGATCAATGGATACATCTGAGATTTAAGTCCGATAGCAGGCAACGGCAGTCACTGAGATTTTCCACAACTCGGTGTGCATGCATTCACCAATGGCTGGAATACTTGTTTAGGTGACAAGTCTAAGAAGAAGGTTAATGTTGCCATAAGCAGATCAGATGAACAAGGTAATCACTGTAGTGGCCTTAGCCTACTTTCCAAGAGTTATTGGACAAGCATGTGACTTATAAGCCCACACACCTAATTCAAAAGGCATGATTTTCAAGAAATTTCAACAAATCTGAATAAAGACCATTAGGGTATTTTCAGGATTTGTTGACAGTTTTCCAACAATCTGCATGTTTTTCTTCTGTGGCCGGACAAAGATCTTCATAACTAATGTGCTTCAAATGCAGCCTGGTACTGGTATTGCTTGCAAAATGGTAGACTAGATAGACATTTATTATTTGCTTACAGTTAATAGTTAGTGAAGGATAAATATCTTCATCTATTTAAACTAATATCTTGCTCTTGCAGTTGTTGGTCCCCTTGACATCTTTAGTAGTGCTGAGAGACAGAACTTGCTCCTGTAAGTCATCCATGGCCCTGACCCAGAGATTCCCCATGACTTCAGTGAACTCTGGATCAGGCCCAACCTGAAGAAATCCATTAAACTCAATGGGAGTTCCACAGATGAACTAGATAAGTTACTTGGCCTGTTTCTATCTTTGTAATTTCCTATGACATTATACAACTACTATTCGCACTCGGTGAAAACCTGGCCCCCATTAAAATCAATGACAACAGTTCATTGACTTCAATAGAGCCTAGATTTCATCATAAGACTTTTTACTCTGCTACCCCCAAAAGTTACTTGACTTGTTCTGTGTTTGTTTAAAATCTAGAATATACTACCTACGGGACTCACTAAATACCTGCCCCCCTAAAAAGAATTACTGAACAAGAGATATACTGACTAGCAAATACTGAATTTCCCAGCTCAAATGCTTAAGCAGTCATTTCTGATGTTTCATACAAGTGATGCAATTTCATTAACTGTTGCAACATAATTCTAAATTACTAACATGGCATCTGTCATTTCCTCCCCTTCTCCCCCCTTTAGATTGCAGCTGCAAATCAGTAAGAACTCATCCAGCAATTATCCTGGAGGAACTATCCATTTCATAGACTGCACATTTGTACTTTGGAACCGCTTGGGAAACCTTCGGCCATTTCCCAAACATTCCTTACTGCAGGTCACTAGACTCAGAGCCTATTTTAGCACCCTTGCCCCTTTAAAAATTTGCTTTTTGTCAGTCTGCACTGAAAAGAAGACTATACAAGAAAAAAGTGCTGTCGTTTAATATAGCAAAGGTAAATCAACTGCCTACATCCTGGTATTTTACTGATTTTTTAAAAACTTTTTGATAAAAACAGCAATAAAAGAGACCAATTCCCAGTTTCTTATGTTACAGCCAACAAACTGATCAGTGATTACATTATAACTGGATAACATCACCTCTTTGGAATTAGGCTGTTGGCTGAGGTCTCATTATAGTAGTGAGTTCACACCACTATGGTTAGCATTGTCAGCATTTCTGTTACAATAGCCTTTTCCTCCTCCCACTTTCTTTCTCAAAGGATTACAATTTGGACATCAAAATTAACTTTAGGTTGAAACCCTCAAGGCACAGTTCCAACTGTTGCATCCAGGACTGATTATTTTTAGAGCATTTAAGACAAAGGGCCTTGGCTGTTTTAAAAGTAAAGGCCAGATCCTGCATGCCTTCCACATTCAAAACTTGGGCATGTTTTTAAAGAACACAGGATTCAGCCTCTGATTTAAAAAAAAAAGAGTTTGTGTAACCAGAAGCTGACTTTAAATTCAGAATTAAAGTGTGTTTAATAATCTTTTTATTTTATGTTGCAATTGCTTTTGGAATAACACGTACAACATAAGCAAAATTGGCAAGCTTATATACTTTACCAAGTGTTCCTTCCTCACAAAGTAAATATACCAGTATTTTAAAACAAAGATGTAATATATAAAACATGTTAGTTAAGTTCATTGCAATGATCATGTTACATAGTTTAAGCGTCTAAAACGGAATTTAAAAAGACTTCAGTTTGGATCTATTAGCATGGAAGCAGGAAAACATTTGAACACTCAACATGAAGATTTCTGCATCATGCTCTATCTTGGGCTTGCCATGAAGACTCCATGGAAACCTCAAGTAGTTGTAACGCTGCAGCGTGTTTACTAAACATGGCAGACCACCAAAAGTACATCGCACTGATGCTCTGTATTCTTCGCTGGTACTCTGCCTGATTCCAGATCCTTTACAAGGTCTCAGTCTTTTCTTTTCTTTTTTTTTTTAATTCCTCTAATAAACAAGGGCTAAGCTGCTTTAATCACCACTTTTCTCCCGCACATTACTGCAGCAGCTCAGCTGGGATGTTATGACTGATGATCCCAAGAGTGAACATCTAGCGAGGAGAGGAGGGAGAGGAGAGCACTCTCACTGGAGGGCCCTGCTACTACACAGCAATAGAAGCCAGTCATGCAGTTTGCCTGACAGTGCAAGATTCATCCCCCTATGAAAGGCTTAGCCTTTCAACAACAAAACAACACAACAGACTAAGAGGTTTGGGTCTTTTTTTTTCCTCTGAGAGACAACCACAAGGAATATAATTGCTTCAAATTATTCCATTAGTTCAGCCTTGGACACATATATAGATGTAACCCCTTTGCATATGACATCTAAAACACTCCAATTAAAGATGCAAGTATATACAGAGAGAGTGTTTCATGGCATTCGACATTCAGGCCCAGCCCTGGCTCCCAGGCAGAGATGTGATGGGGCAACCAGCCCCACTCTCTTTTCCATCACAGGGCATGCCTGCCTCCAGTTCAGCTCTGGAGCGCCCAGCTAATTCTCTTTGGTGCTCACTAGACCCCTAAACATAGGTCGTTCACTTCTGAGCCCCGTCATGCCAGGACACACGTGGCTGACCATTCCCTATCCCAGTGGTTCCCAACCTTTTTTAGAGCACAGACTGGCAAACGGCCGACCAGAAGTGACCGCAGAGTGGCAAACTGCGGACCAGCATACTGCAGCCCGTATATATACTCAATATAAAAAAAGGGTGGCTGCCAGTCCACAGTATGCCAGTCACTTCCAGACTTCCGGTCTGGCAGCCAACCCTCCTGTGGACTGGCAGCCAACCCTTCGCAGCCCAGTACTGGGCCACAGCCCAGGGGTTGGGGACCTCTGCCCTAGACCTTACCGAATGGCCAAGCGAGGCAGCCGGCCTTGTCCAAATCCGATCTGGCTTCCCAGAGCCAGCACGGCCCTGGGCAGAGGAGCTGCATGCTTCTCTGGATCCTGCACCAGACAACACTGCCATTAAACATTGAGCTGTCAGATCGCAGAGGGGTGACAAATGATACTAGAGCTTGACTTACGGATCGGGGGGGCAGCCTGCAGTTCGTGCTCTGAAGACAAACAGCTTTGGGGGAGAAAGCAACAGGCTTCCTTACCTGGAAAGGGAACGGGGTTGGCTCTGGGAATCACCAGGCAACCTCGAACCCCTAAGCACTGTTCGGCCCCTTTTCAGAGGCTTAAAGCAAGGTGTTTTGTGGAGGCAAGAGGTTTTGTGCAAGAGGCAAAAGCCAGAGGTCTTGCGGGGGCAACAGAGGGGGCTTGTGCTCACAGGGCTGTCTTCAGAGGGGCATCAAGCAGAGCAGTGCTCCCCTGGCTATGGGGGGCAGGGGGGTAATGTCCGTGCCCCCCTCCCGGAAGACCGCGACGAGGTGCCTCCTGCTCGGGTGCCTTGCTGATCCGCAAAGCAGCGGCTGCCGCGGGCCAGCGTGAGTCACCCCCGGCCGAGGCAGCATCAGGACTGCAGAGCCCTTGGCAGCCAGGCTTGGAGCCGCCGCTGTCCTCGCATGAACCCGGCTCGGCTGCCAGCGCCGGCGGCGCGCGCGGGAGGCGAGAGCCGGCTCCTCCGGGGCCCGC
>NW_017729025.1:26622790-26623271 GCF_001723915.1 Gavialis gangeticus | reverse complement strand
GGGGCCGAGGCGGGGACAGAGCCCGAGGCGGAGCCGCGCTCGCCCGGGGCAGGTGTCTCCGGCCCCCGAGGGCGGCGGGCAGCGCCCCGTGTCCTCGGCTCACCCGGGCTCTCCTGCCTCCCCGCGTCCCCGGCCCCGGGGGCGTTACATACACCGCGCCATGCACTGCGGGGGGAGGGGCGGGGGGCGCAATAAATAAAGCGAGCCCAAGGACGGCGCGGCTGTCTGGGAAGTTGCGGGCCGGAGGCCGCTGTCACACGTCGCTGCTGTCGCGCAGCTCGGGGGGGCGCGCGCTAGACGTGCGGCGCGGACACACGTGCAAAGGAAGGCGCGCGGGGCGAAGCGCGATTGGGACGCGCGGGACAAGTGCGGAGCCGGCCGAGGGCGCAGGGCGATGCCCTGGGGCAAGGGCCAGGCGCGGGAGCCGCCGGGGGAGAGACGGCGAAAATAAAGAGAAACGAAAACTCAGGCCGAGGGCAGC
>NW_017729025.1:26572035-26617790 GCF_001723915.1 Gavialis gangeticus | reverse complement strand
GCCCGAGGGGCGCTGCAGGGGAGGTGGCCGCAGCCCAGAGCCCGCCGGGGGCCACCAACGACATCTCCCCCCTCCACTAACGACATCTCCCTCTCGCGCGCCTCGGGGCTCTGCCCGCGCCCGGCTCTCCTGAGGGGACGCCCCCCCGCAAGCCGCTGTGGCGGGATTTGCCCTTGCCCCTGGTGCTGCTAGGCTCTGGGATAGTGAGGGATAAAAAGCTGCTTGTGCGAGATTGGAAAGCCCGCGTCTGTGTAAGAAAGGGGCTTTTCTTCCTCGGGCTTTTTCATAGTGTCTGACTCTCGCCTCCAGCCTTCCTGGCACTTTTCCCCCGTGGGTTCAGAGAAAAGCCCAAGCTTTGGACAACGGATTCCAAAAATAAGACCTTTTTTCCCTCAAATGAAATCATAATAAAAGAAGAGGGGGAGAAAAATCCCTAACTGGTACAAACTGACCAGGAATAGATTGAGGCTGGAAGGTAGCAGAGCTGCCTCTGGAAGAGCCTTCCAGAAAGAGGGTTATCATGGGGGCAAAAAAATAGCCTAATTAGCTTCAAGATGAAGCTTGATCAGGGTTTATAAAAGGGATTATGTGAGGTAGCTGCCTACAAGAGAAAGGCAGGGAGGACTCCAAGACACAGGAGGTCCCTTCCAGTCTTGTGTTCCCATGAAATTATTGTGGACAACATTTGAGGATCTCGGGGCACTTGACATATAGTGCATTATGGTGCTAGGTGTGTTCTCCAGTCTGCCTTTTATAGCAGGGTTAACTATTTGCTCAAGGTCTCACACTGCAACTGGAAATGCATGACATGCTTCTGACACCTAGAGCTATGCTTTAACACCATCAGAATTGCTGCTTCCCCAAATATGCTCGATCATTTTGTGTGGCATTTTGTATGACATGCTCACAAGAGGACTTGATGACCCATGAGGTTCCTCCCAGTTCTACATCCTCTGTCCATGCAGTTGAAAAGACAAACAAGCTCAATCAGGCAACTTAGTTGGTAAACTCTGAATTTTCTTTCAAACTAAGTTCTATTGTCCGTGTCCTTAATAACCTTACAGAAATCTGAGTGAAGTTCTTAAAGTTCTTTCTATTAATCTGGCATGTAAAACTAATTGTTTTCTTTCTGGTAAATTGAAAGATTCTTGGCTGATATTCATGCTTTCGATGTAGACAGAAAATCCTAGACTCAAATCTACTTGCTTTTCTTATAGAAATCTTCTCATAAGATTAGAAGGGAAAGTAAATAACAACTCCAACCTTAAGATCTTTTCTTTTTAAAAACAGCTTGCCATACAAATATGAAACAGAAACTGTTCTTATCTGAAAAACAAACAGAAGAGATCCAGTAAAATTCACAAATGGGAATAGAATACCAAAATTTGTTTGAATTTTGGAAGAAAGGGATAGTTCTGGTTTTATTTCAGGGCAGTAACTTTTAAATAATATTTAACAAAATAATTTATTCTGGTGTTTAAACTACAACTTCCTTCATGTCATTGAACCGATTCTTAAAAAATTAATTAGTATCTGAACTCTGGTGGTCATTCTGCTAATCTCATAACATTTATTTCTGATGAGATTTTCTTTAATGAATACATCAGTAAAGAGAAGTGAAACTGAGAAAGAGCTCAGTAGCAAGATGTGCTTTGGAGCTTATTTATATTTTCTTCTCACAGAAAATAAGGGAAAAAAGAATAAATGAGGACTACATTTTTGAGAGTAACTTTTCAACTAGAAGGAACAAGGGGAAGCCTTGTGGTCAGGACCATAACGCTGAAGGCAAATTGTGGTCTCTTACTTCTTAAACATGTATTCCGATCCTCTAAATACATTGCATTCATTCCACACAAATATAGTTCTGTGGAAGTTACCCTCCAAGCTAAATAAAGGCCTGAGTCTGCTTTCTCTGTGTGGGAAAAAAGGAAATAGCTCTATAAAGTAAGCATGTCATAGGCCACAGGCACACAAACCGAGAGGTGATGCTCATGACATAAGCCTGGAGTAATTGCACTGTGGCAGCTGCACTCAGGCAAGTTGGGCATTTGAAAGTATGAAAAAGAGTAGACAGTGCACTGTAAGGTGAGAACTTGAAAGCACGAGAAAGTTGCCTCTGATTCACCCAAGGGTAAATTTTCCCCAACCGCTGAGTTGGCGCCACATCCCTTCTAGGGGCCACATACTGTGTTCAGGTTTTTTTTAAATGGGGCAGCTCAACTTGGCATGTGTTGATCCATTCCTGTGCCCATGGCCATGGAGTGTCATTAAGGTAGCCTGGTTCACATAGTATACCACTCTTTCTTTTCATCCAGAGATTTCCATCCACCAGGAGTGTGATATAGCTGTAGGTTCCTACCCACCTGGGCCCAATATGTATGCTTGGGCACAATCTGCCTTCTGTGGAGAATCACAACTCCTACAGGGAGTTCGAGGATTGCAAAATCAAGTATCTCTTAGCAGCACAGATTATATTAGCTTTCACACATGGAGGAATGTACATAAATGTCCCTGCGTGCTACTGAATTCATATACCCTTAAACAGACTATAGCATCATCAACAAAGTATCTGTAAATTTGAATTCATGAAATCTTATGCTCTATGTACCTTCTTTAGTTAGCCTGTGAAGGTGGATATCTGCTCTACCTTCTAACAAAGGACACATCACTAACTGCAATTTACATCATCCAGTGATCAGCAATATTTAGACTCACCATCCAGCATGCAAGCTGCTAGTTCATTAATCACTGGAGGTACAAGATCGAAAGTACATGATGGTGTTTCACAACAGGAGATTTATGTTATCTATCTGGCAATTCTGGCAGGGTCGCACTGATCACAGGATAATGCAAAGTTTCATTCAGCGTTATGAATAACACTGATTTGTCTCAAACATCAAATAAATTGCAAGGACCATATTTTTCTGTATTGACAGCTAGAAGTCAGTGGACAGCTCAGTATGACTTCCCCTCCCAATTAATTTAGGAATGTTTATAATACAATAACCAGCCCTATCCTAAGCCTACAATAATCTATAAGGACAGAGTTTTCAGCCATGTAGTTAATATCAAAGGCATGTCAGATGTATTTACTTCCCCTATACTTTGTCTCAATCTGGTAGTTGTATACAATATGCAGGCAGCAATAATATTTTAGGCATTATGTTGTCAAGCCTGCACCATCTCCTGTTATTTTGAGGGTGATTTGATTGAGGTGTGATAGTGGTTTGGGAATGAGTAGGCTGCACTTGCCCATCCAAGTGTGGGATATGCTATATTGTGTGATTATCCCAGGTTTGAGGTGAGATCTTTAAAGAGTTGTCCATCTTATCTCATAATCAGCCTACCCCCTTTAAATTCATCCTGGGGGGTGGGGGGACATCTGGGTTTTGTAAATACTGTTACACTTCAGTTATCTTGTTTTAGAATCATGTTGCTTGCTCCCAGAAAAATCCCTCTATGAAAACTGAACAAAGTATTCTTTACCTCTTTCAAATTGGTATGGAGAGTTTCTATACACTGTTAAACACTGATAAACAGCCTCTGAACTTCATCCTTTGTCTTTCAATTATTCTTAGTCAATCTGTAAAGCTTTTTGAGATCCTTCTACCTGTAATGGCCATGTAAACTCCTATGATTACTAATGCTTTCTTAGATGTAAATAGTACCCTGCTAGATACATTTCCTATGCCCTTCGTGTCCCTTTAACATAGCATGATCACCCACTCATTTCTCTGAATGTGTGGCTTGCTTGAAGAGAAAGGCTAAAGACTCCTGGCAAGGCTGAAACCACAACGTGAAGCCAGTGGGTGTGGATAAATTTAGGACCATTAAGCTACTGTGGCAGTCACTTCTTCCTGCAACTTACTAAAGCAGAAAAGTTCATGATTGACATGCCTTTCACTTCACTGGGTTACTTGACATATGCCAGCAAATGTGTCAACCCACTCTCCATCTCCTAACCACTAATACTCTGGTGAATGAAAGATAGTCATAGAAAATGTATACAAGTATTTGACAGATTCTGCCTGAAGAATTCACATAACAATATTTCTTAGATAAAGAGTCAGTGTTTGTATCTTTGAGGCTGAGTTAAACAACCTTCTATTTCAGTTATTGGTTGGTTGGATCAATTGGTTGTGTTTAGGCTATTGTCTGACTCTGCAGTAAGAATTATTTCCATCCCATAGTGTTGCACTCAGATATCATCAAAAGGCTATAATAATTCATCCCAAAATTTATTGTTTAGGACTATACAATGTACCTTCATTAAAGGCAGGACATACAGCTGCACATTCCCAGGCGCAGCCCAGAAAGGGAACTATGACTGCCCCCTTACTCCAAGGGGAAATATGCAGAAATATTGAATGAGCAGTGGCAGATGATGACCTGTTCCAGTCTTGGTGGTGGTTGTATTGAGAGGAGTGAGGAACAAGTCAAGACAACAATCATTTCCCAGCCCTGCCCATCTATACCCCTGCCTTATGGAGGCTGTGCTTTCCTATGCTGAGATATGCAATGTAGGTAACTCACCCAAGAGAGTTTGACCCAATGAGTCAGACTAAGAAGGAGGACTCTGTGGGTGCATCGAAATGTGCTGTTAATGCATTGTAAGCTTACTGTGCAGTAAAATACTGTGTGGTAAGTTTTCCCTGGGAGTGTATCAACATGTGTGCCCATCAGGAGCAAATTTGTACCCAACTGGAGCAGTTTAATTCAGGGCTACTCCTGCCCTGCTCTGCCCCACTCCTCCCCACCCCCTGGCAGCCAGGGGGAGATTCAGACTCCCGAGGTGCCAGCCCTGTGCTGGCAGGGGGCATCAGGTTCTCTCCCCCAGATGAGAGGCATCTGCCCAGGGGGAGGCAATAGTTCCCCCACCCCCTGCTGCCTTTGTTGACCGGTAGCAATTTGCTCCCAGTCAGCTGTCTACACATACACTACTGCACAGAAGACTAATTTACTGTGCAGTAAATGCTGCACACGTGTAGATGGTGATGCCTTACTGCAGAGTAGATTAGTCTACTGCACAGTAAATCATCTTGTGTGGATGTGCCCTGTGATCTACTTCTCACGTTTGGTATGTAAGCATGGTTACATCACATTTTGAAATAGATGGATTTCTATTCGGTGGGATAGAATCTCTAATCTGGAGGGTGGTGTGCATTCTCTATCTCCTGGTGTTTCTTGTGATTTATCTGTTTCTGGGGTTTTTCAGGCACAGTCTTCTGTTTCTTTTTATGATTACATAGGCAAACCACTATCTTGTCCCAAGCTGTACCACAAAGAAGGAAACATTAGAAATAGATTAACCCACATAAGTGAGTACCAAGGGGCAAAGATCACAATCCTCATCATCTTAGAGTGAACTGGTACTGGCGAGTTCCATCTGTTTCAAAAGGTGATATAATTTTGCTTATACACTCCATGTTCAGTCTGGGCAATAGATTCCCTTTGTAGCCTGGCTCACTGAGTAAACCTGTGCTAGCTCAGACAAGCCAAAACATGTTGAAAACCTCACTTCTAAATATGAACTGAAAATCTGATCTGTGCTCACATAGACATGTCTCATGTGACTCTAAAAGAACAACTGAGCTAATCAAAAAACTTTCTAGGGAGCCATACCTCCTGTCAGCCTTATTGCTGTTTCTTAGGACATGTAATCAGAACTGGCAGTGATTTGGACACAAAGGGATATAAAAAGCCTGTACTAGAATCAGACATATCTCTATGTGCACAGGTCTGTGTTTCTTTTCCTGAAGGAGAGTGGAGGAGTAGGAGCCATTGACTTGTAGTCTGAAATGACAATATAAGGTGGGAATCATAAATTAAAGCAAGTTAAACAAGAACATGCACATAAAACCAGGCTATAACAATGTAATGAACCTATGCATATATAGCTATACATAATACTTCCATACATTTTAGTACCATTAAAATATATGCACTGTATTTACTATAGGAGATCCTAGGCTGGAGAAGAAGAGTCTCAAGCCATTAATCAAAGACAGATAAGAAACATAGGAACAGGAATTGTCTGAAATGATTGGTGTTCAAATCCATAGATGTGCTGATGTTTGATCCAAACATTTTGGTCCACATATAACCATCAGTCTTTCCTTGAACATCAGATTTTACATAATATTATGGCTACTGCTTCTCTCTGATCCTGCAGCCCTTCAGCTAATAATCTCAGTGACCCTTCATGATTTGCTGTCCATGTGTTGGAGCACAGAATGGGCCCCCAAAAGATAATTCACTTATTTTGAATGGCAAGGGATCTTTCTCTCTCTTGGAATGTATTATGCACAGTTGCAAAAGGAAGAAATACAACCATGATGGGTTCAAGAAGAAAAGGTATTGCTTTGCAATCAGAGTCCTCTGTATTTAAGCTGGGTTGGTGTTTCCAGACTTTTGAAGACTGACTTTTCACCTGCCAGGTGCACATGTTAGGGATTTTATATTTACACCACCTGACTCCCACTTTCCAGGCTTTGTTTTATACTAGGATTAAGCATGTATAAATCCTGGAAAAGTGGCATGGCAAATATGTGAGCATGAAAAGAAGACTGTGCAGTCTCTGTTTTCCCTAAATGTTTGACAAGGATGAGCCAAAGAACTTGCATTCAACTTCCCAAGCATTACTACAGATTTCTGTGTATCTGTGTGAAGGCTTGGTCTATACTGGCTGATTATTACCAGAGCTTGTGCAGCTGTATAAACAGCAGATTTCTACACCTACAGCAGGCCCTCATTCAGTTCCTCAAGTGAGAATTGTAATTTGACTGGCAGCTAGCCTATCTGGGTAGTTGATAAGAGAAGAACAAAATCATCCTCTAGACTTTACATCTTAGCTGCCTTCTCTTATTTTCATCATAGACTTTTACAAATAAATAAAGAGCTAAGGACACATTTGTAGCCAAATATCCACCTAAGTGAGGTGGATTACAGTACCATATTTTATCATATACAGCATGCGCCTTTTCCCTCAAAATTGAAACCCCCAAAAAATTAGGGTGTGTATATTAAGCATGAAAGCTGTTTTCTTTGCTGGGAAAGAAGCACACCTGCAGACACTGTGCATGCCATGCAGCTTCAAAGACGACTGGGCACAGCAAGCTAAAACGGCAGTTGTGAGTTAATCCTCTCTAGCCATAGCTTCAACACTAGAGTTAGTGCCTGAAGCAGCAAGTGACCTACTGTCAGGTTTGTGATGTGGAAAAAGGACTTTATTTACAGGAACTTATATAAAAGAACTACTTATAATGAAAAACTAACAATCTTGCTGCTGCTCTTACAAGGATTTGGGACCTAACCTTTTGTGACAAAGTAAATCCTCCTGGGACCATAGGGTGTGTAGGAAATATAGCATCCCAGGAGACAATGTGGACAATGTGGACAATGCCACACCAGGAAGTGCCTGCTGTCTTCTACTTTATTCAGACTATCTCCTCAGATGCCATACTTCTTGGATGCTCTGTGTGTCAAGGCCAACTTTCTCTATTCAAAAAGTTAGCTCTAGAAAAATCTTTTTTTTCTACATTCTGCCTTAAAAAAACAAGGTGCATATTTTATTTGGGTGCATACTGTATGTGAGAAAATACAGTATTTGCTAACTGCATCCATTGCCATGATAACATATGCTCAGGACTGTCTAACTCCTTCAACCACTACTGAACACTTTGAAAGAGCTATACTGCACTGCAAATATAATAAAATTCATTTAGCAGTGATTGCACATTATATTCATGTGTTACCCTAGATGCATCCATATTTAAGTGCACATATCTATCATTTGGGATAGTACCTGTTGTTTTTCCGGGGTAACATAGATATAGCTCCAAAAACTGAATCTGTGCGGGTATCAGTGGTACCAGTCCAGGTGCCTTGTTTTTCCAGAGATATGAGGAGTTCTTCAAAATGTTCTTAGATACTGCACTGAGAACTGCTTGCAATATTTTCAGAGGAACAGTTTGCTGTTGGGAAATGCAGGAGGGGAATTAAAATGTTTAGTGGAAATGTGCAGATTTTGCCAAAAACTTTGAATAGAAGAAAGCCAAATTATGTTTTGTTTCTTTCAGTAAGCTGAAAATATTTTACTTTGACTTCCTTGTTTCATTAAATTTTACTTTGATTTGTATAATGTCATTATGTAAAATATTACATTTAATATTG
Organism: Gavialis gangeticus; assembly: GCF_001723915.1. Classification (NCBI taxonomy): domain Eukaryota; kingdom Metazoa; phylum Chordata; order Crocodylia; family Gavialidae; genus Gavialis; species Gavialis gangeticus. Next base: position 26,609,618 of record NW_017729025.1, on the reverse strand, counting down.
CTATATTGCATTACATTTTACGTAATGTTTTGACATTACCAAAATGAAATTATTTGACTTATGAAAAAGGAGTATTTCAATCATTTTCAATCTACTTTTTTCCTAAGTCTTAATTCTAACTTCTATAATTTCAAACTTTTATTTTCAAAATATTGGAATTTCCCACAGAATAGAAATTGTGATGTCTGTAACCAAGATCATTGCTAAGAACCTGTGTCTATGCAAAGAAAGAAATCACTCTCATGCTACTGTAAGTTTTAAGGTTCTTTCTCATCATTGTCTCACTATGGCAGGATCAGGCCTCAGAGGCAGCCACAATACCTCCTGGTGGCCACACAGTTCCTGTCCTACTTGGCTCCTCCTTTTTCCTCTATCCTGCCACACCTTTGATGGAATTATTTATCTGTTGTAGAAGGGAGGATGCCCAGGGTCCCCAAGTGAGCCTTGTCCTACTCCACCTTGATCCCTGAGACACTCAGATGTGCCCCTCCTAACTTCACTAGTGCCCCAGGCACCTGTCAGCTTATGAGGTATTTGTGGCCTTGTGACGGGGGCCTTCTTGGGGCCAGTTTAACTGTGGCCCACCCACCTGTTTCTGGGCTAACCGCCTGCCCTCTCTTCTGCCACGCCTTGTTGGCAATTAGTTCCTTGATGTAAGTAAGTGGGAGGCTGCCCATTTCCTGCCCCGATGCCAGGGGGCACTATCTGCGGCTTCATTCCTCCCCTACGCTTCAGCCCAAGCGTCACAGATGGCATCTAGATGTTATCATCATCACCAGCCCCCACACTGGGCCCCAGAATCATCCTAATTGAACCCCACCTGGATTCCTCCCCTCAGGCAGTCTAGTCTACCTTCATACCGGGCAGCATAGCTCCCTGAACTGCTTCCCCTTCCAGATGTAGTCCTCCTGGAACCTTTGGCTCACTAGCCCTGGCCCACCTCCAGGCCAGTCAGAACCCCAGGCATGCAGCTCTTGGGTGTTCCTCACTGTGGGCCCCTGGCCCTTTGATCCTTCCGGTCCTGGCCCCAGCTCGGATCAGTCAGGGGAAGTTCAGACAGGCCTGAGTCTATGGCCTTTTCTCTCTCTCTGGGTGTCTACCCTCCAGGCCCTCCAAACAAGGGGTAACCCACCCAGTTGTGGGGGCTAGGGGTTAAGGCACCCTGACCCACCTTTCACCTGGGTGGTAACTGGTCTGGCATTTCCTGGGGGCTCCCACACCAGTGAGAGCCCCACCAGGCCAACCACTCCCGGCAGGGTGCAGTTTTAGGTAATACCCAGGACCAGGAGTCTCCTAACCATCCCCTACAGGTCCTCCTTTACCTCCAGATGATACCAGCAGCCCTCCAGCCAGGTGATGTTGTTGTCTGGCCTCCAGCAGCAGAACTGCCCTGTTTATATGGGTAGCCCCAGATTCATAATGGCTGCCCTCATCAGGCACCTGGCAGCTGCCATCTCCAGGCCCTTAAAGTGGCAGGCACAAGCAGTGCCCTGCCACAGGCCTCCAACTGCCCCTACAGCTATGCCCATGCCTCACAGGTGCTAGTCTAGATCCATGCACCAGTTTGTATCATCTTCAGCCTTCTGGGCTTTAGTACATTGGTTACTCTTTGCTGTAGACAGCCTGGGTCCACTTCCTCTGGCCCAGCTCCTGAGTCTCAGCCTTGCCTGGCCCCTGGCCCCTATCTCTCACAGCTTGGTCCCTTGGCCCCAGGCCCCTGCCTCTCATGGCTTGGGACCCTGGCCCCTGTGTCTCACTCTAGGTGAGCCCTTAGGCCTCTGGTCCCTGACTCTGGGCTAGTCTGCCTTATACTATGTGTCCTACTGGGCACAACCCCGTGGCCTCTAGATGTCCCCTGATAGCCACATCCAGTCCACCGGTGTTCAGTCAGAACACAAAATCAAACCCATGGGCTGTGTAACAAAACAAACTCTCTCCCCCACTGGGTCACTAACTTCCTCAGAAACCATAAGTCCCCTTTATCTCTATATCTGCATATCTCAGGGATAGCCTGGGTGCTGATCAGCAGGGATCCTGGTTTTCTCTGATAAAAAAAAAATCACAACTTCTCTGATAAAAATGCAAATTCTCTGATTAAAAACCCCAAGTCCATGTTTAAAATGAAAGGTAGGTATGTATAGGTATCAGTTGAACACAATATTTTATTGTTATATTTACAGTTTTAAAGTATTTGGAAGTCTACCAGTGCCTCAGTCACTATAATAAAATAAATTCTAAATCTCTATATATATTTGGCATTTGGTTTTCAGTTTTTCATCATGGAAAATCAGAGGTCCTGCTGAGATCCCTCTATACACCCCAAGGAATTATGTACAGAAATATTTAAAATTATGTGCAGAAAAACTCAAAATTAGGCAAAATTAATTACTTTTATTGTTTTCCAAATTAAACTAAGGATAACTCTGTTTGAACCTTCCTTAGAAATATATGCTTTTTGTGATTCGGGGTGGGTGTAGGGGATGCGTGTGGGGGGGATTTGTGAAGGTGTAGGGTGTGTGTATGTGGGGTTTGTGGATGGGTGTGAGGTTTGTTGGTGGTTGTCGGGGGTGGGGTTTGTGGGGATTTGTAAAGGGGTGTGGATATGGGAGTATGTGGGGTGTGTGGGTGGGTGTGGGGTTTGTAAGAGAGTTGTGAAAGGGTGTGCGGGGGGTTGTGGTGCACAGTGGCTCAGCAGCAGCAGGCCGTTGGCATGCTCATGGCTGCAGCAATCAGAGCCCCCAGCAGCATTCACCTCTCATTGAGTCCCAGAGCCTGCATGTGCTGACACAGAGTTCTCCTGGCCCACTGGTGTGGTCCTCCTGGCCCACCTTCACACCAGAGCAGGCTGTCCATGCCAGCATGTGCAGATTGCAGCACTTCAGGCAAGAGCCATGCACCATTGGTATGTAATAGTGAATTATCCTCTGATCTAGACTGCTGAGAGTATATCTTGAGATAGATAGGGAGTCAAGGACCATGAGGGTAGATAGGGGTGAAGCACAATAATATAAAACCAGACAAAAGGAACACATGAGGAAGAGACAAGTGGAATAGATCTCCAGATCTTTATTCAGGAAACTTTGGCCCTATTTGCTGACCTTTCTCTTAAGGGGACAAATTTTGCTTTTGAACCTCTGAGAGCTTTGAGATCTTTGAGGTCAATGAAGTTCCACCCTAATTATGATTCAGTCAGCCTTTCCTTTTCTTTCACTTTGCATCCTGTGTGGTTGCAGGGATTTCAGCCAGTCGTACCCAGAGCAGTGCCACAGAAAACTTCCCCAGTCCAAAGCCCTGCCAATATTAACATTTAGTTTTTATTATTAAAGTTATGAAAGAAAAATATCAGAGTAGATGTTCTTTCAGACAAAATGAGAACTATTAAAAAAATAGTTAAAATGGTATGACACTAATTTATATTATAAATCTGGAAACTATTTATAGAAGATGAAATTCTTTTAGGACCTCAAATCCTATCAACCTCAATTATTTTTTATTAAATTTATCTGGCCACCTTCTTTGGTCTTGTACAACAAGCCTTTTGTATGTCCATTCTAATCCTTAATATATGATATTCTTGAATCTTTCCATAAAGCATCTATTGTTTTTGCTATCTTCAGACCAGTTTTATTCATCTTATACACTGTGAGTTTCAAACTGTTGAAGTCAGGGTTTGCCAACTTGCAGCAGTGGTGCCGCAAGTTGCATGGGTGACCCTTGTCTATGGCATGCAGCAGATCAGGGTGCAGGCGGACAGACAGCATAGTGGCAAATATGGCAGGAAGCAAAAAGTAGAACAGCAGACCACCAGGCAGGAAGAAAGTACATCAGCAGACCAGGCAAGGAGCAAAGAGTAAGAAGCAGAAGGCAGAGCAGAAGATCAAGCAGAGGAAGTTAATCAGAGTGGCACTCTGGGAAGGTACCGAGATTAATTTGTGGCACAGCTGCCAAAAAGGCTGGTCTTAGTAGTTAGGTGCTCAACTCATCTTGGCTTTTAACTGGATTTGGGAGCTAACTGCCTTAGAGCCCTGTAAAAACCCTATTCATCCACAGCAAATTGATTTTGTTTTATGATGTACCCGAATGGAAACACAATAGCCAAAAGAGATGTTCCCACCCTTTCTTTGAAACATTTTTCAAACATATTTCTTTGAAACATATTCCATGTCCCTGTTGTTTAAAATTATTTTATCAATTCCCTTTGGGTTAAAAATAAACCTGGGAAATTCAATTGCAGAAGAGTTCTTTTACAAACCATTATTAAAGGTGAGTGACAAAGCTTATATTGAAAGTCTACTCTCAAAAGAACTCTTTGACCATCTAGCCAAAAACAAGGTTTATCCTTAGAGTGCACTGTATGATGTTTGGTCTAGCCTTATTCAGAAAGTCCCAGCAAGACAAGTCCCCTGGAATAATCTAAGGCCACTCACTCTAAGATCTGCTCCACACATGCCCCAATTTTGCAGTCCAACCCTTTCACAAAGTAAAGACAAATGGATGCACACCTTGCTGGAGTCATTTGACCCCACCAGTCTTTCCTGCCTAAGAGCAGGGGGGCTAGACCTGATGATCTTGTGAGGTCCCTTCCAGCCTCTGACATCTGTGAATCTATGACTGCCAGGTCAAGCCTTTACACAATTCTGCTCCATGCTTCAAGTCCCACGCTTAGGCAATGTAAATCAATGAAACTCCATTGATTTCCATGAAACCATTACACACTCTTCAGGCATTTGCAGACTTTTATCAGCCAAACCAGACTTCTGTAGGTTCCAGTCTAGCAAAGCACATTCGAGTGTTTAATTTAAAACACATCCCACTGAAGCTGCTGTTAGCTGTGGCTAGTGAATTTACAAAATGGGTGGTGGAAGACAGTGTTCCTGTTCTTGTGCTTAAAGTTAAATGCATGATTAAGTAATTTGCTGGTTTGGAGTTTTCATTCAACCCCACTCACTCTAATACATTAAAATGTATCATTACACCTTATTCACACTCTTTAGCCAGGTTTTATGGCAGTGTTTCTACCCAAAACAATTCTATTTATTTTTCAAGTAAGGCTTCACAAATGAGTATCAAACACTTTTCAGATCCAAATCTATTTATATCTACAGTATCTCCTTTATCCTCCCTACATACTTCACTACCTGATTTTTCTATTTATGGCCTTGGTATCTGAGCACTATCATATTGGGTCTGGCAGACGTTCCCTTCAAGAAATGTTTACAGTATTCATTCCTAATTCTGCAATTTTGTTTAAAAAATCAACTTCATTTAATTCGATTCATTCTTTCTTAACCCATATTGTCTACTGTTTTTGTCCTTCCTATTCCCTATTCCTCCTTTGATACTGGTAGGACAACTTGGGTTGCATCACAGGAAAAGATTTCCACAGAGTCACAGAGCTCCAGAACAGAATGGACCATTAGTCTGACCTACTATGCCTCAGAGCCCAGTAGAGTTCATTTTTACCCCTGTAAAAAGTTCAGTAGCTTGTGTTTGACTAAGACAGGGCTGTTCAGCTTCTGCACAGGCCACACATACCCTGGGCTCAGACTACATGAATCACACACAGTACTGCGCAGCCCTCTCCACCAGACCACACAGGCCCCTGACACACCATGCAGTTCCCAGGTCCCCTGAGCCCTCTGGCCGTTGGCTAGACAGCAAGCAACAGAAGATGGAGGAGGGAGGGGAAGACAGAAACTCCAATGGCAGCAGTAAGAGAGCAAAGGGGAAAGCAGTGGCCAGACCCAGAGCCTGGAGGCCACAGTTTAACCCTTTGGGGGTCACATATGGCCCATGGGGTGCCTGTTGGACAGCCCAGGACTAAAGCATATTTTCCAGAAAGGTATCCCATCCTGTGATGAAGACATTAAGAAAGGGAAAGATACCCATTCCCTTCAGTTTGTTCCAATGGTGAACCAAGCTCACTGTTAAAAACCTGGCTTCAGCCTCCTTTAGTACTCAATATTTTTCCTCCCTGTGAAGAATTCCTCACTGAAGTCAAGTCACCTCTTGTCTTTATTCTGACAAAATTAACAAACCTGAACACTACAGCCTGGTCCTTTAGAGGCTGCTGAGCTCTGGAGCACACCCTGCCCACATGCTCTCACTTCCATGTACCAAACCTAGAACTTCAGCAGAGAAGCTGTTTTGGGGAATCCCTCCACAGCCACTCTCAGGACTTCTGTCTCCCTTGTGCTTGAGAGTGGCAGTGGGGGCTGCTTCCACAGTGGCCTCACAGCTGCATTTTTGGGTTTGGTATGTGTAAATGGGAGCAAATGGGCCAGATCTGCTTTTGAGCATGCCACCCTAGGAGCACCAGCATATGGTGTAGACAAGTCCTAACCCTTCTGTTGTAAAGCATCTTCTCCAGTAGTCAAATCATTTGGCGAACACTCTCTTCTGTTTTAACTTTCCAGCACCCTTGTTAAAAATGCAGACACCAAAACTGCTTGTATTATTCTAATATTTGTCCTACTAATGCCATTAAGTCTCCTCCCTACTCGTTACTCCTTTAATAAAGCCATAGATTGTATTTGCCCTTTGCTGCTCTAGCACTCTGGGAACTCACATTCAGTTTTTTGTCCTCTGTGACCTTTAAAGTCTTTTCAGTCCCTGCTTGCTTCAGTCCTGTTCTGTCATTTTGGTCCGCATTCCTCATTCCTAGACATAACTTTGTATTTTATTGTAAAACTCATTCTGTCTGACAAGGCCCAGCTTCTCATCTGATCTGGTTCACTGTATATAACTACCATGTCCTGATAATTTATTTACCATTCTACCAACCTCTATTTCCTTTGCAAATTTTGTCAGAATTATTTTATGTTTATCTCTGAACCATTGATGAAAAAGGTTGAATAGCATCAAGCTAAGTACCAATTCTGGGGAGCTCTCCTGGAAACACGTCATTAAAGGCCAATTTCCCATTGACAACTACTTTTCTTGCAATATGTCTGTTAGCCAGATCTCAGAATATTTAGTATGTATTCAAGTGATTTTGTATGGCAATAATATTTGAAAATGGACCTAATTTGAATAGGCAAATAAGTATATTTGAAGGCCTAAAGACAGATTTAGGACCTATAAGCACAAAGGTATTTAAGCACCTAACTCCTACTGCTATCTAAATAACTTTAAATATGGAATTAGCTGCATAATATTAGCCACCCAATTTAAGAGATTTAGCCTTCATCAATTGGTTTCATGTTACTGGTTCCAAGGACAGAGGTTAAATTGATTGGTAATCTGTAGAACTGTAAGTTTTCCTTTTTAAAAAATATACATACTACATTGGCAGACAAGGTTCTTTGGGTGAATCTGATATCTTTTATTAGACCAACTTAAATAGTTGGAAAAAAATTATTAAGCAAGCTTTCGGGTTCAAAAACCCTTCATCAGACTGAGGAAGTTTCAGCAGTTGGTGTGTGCTCTTCCTGGATGGAATGAAAAGTAAAGGAGCCAGCCTATACCCCTGTACATACTACATTGGCTTTTTCATGTTTCTCAATATCTCTCAGCTACCTATGTTTTTTCAAAAATAATTTGCACTGGTAAAATAAGTCTACTAGATAGTGGGCACATCTACACATGCAATTAATGCGAAGCAATTACTTCTGGAGTTTATTGCTCCAGAGTTTATTGCTCCCAGGTGCACCGTTTGAATGGGCACCTGGGAGTAATAAACTCTGGAGCAATAAACTACAGAAGTTATTGCCATTTGAATGTGCATCTGGGAGAGCAACATGTTGAGCCAGGTTAAAGTATCCCCAGCTGTCAGGGATCCTGGGGGTCAGCCTGCCAGCCTGGGGCTGCTCCCCCCAGGCTCAACATGCAGCAGAGGTGCTGGCGGGGGCACAAGGGTAGCCAGCAGGCAGCCCCCACACTGAAGCACCCTTGTGCCCCAGCCAGCTAGTGCAGAATCTACACGTGCGTGGCTTCAGAGTATTTATTCTCCAACAGGATAGTACTTGTAAATACAAGTAAATTAGTTTACCCCAGCCTAATAGGGGTGCACACGTAAACATCAAGACTTTTACTGCACAGCTCATTAGTCTAGTGCGCAGTAAACATCTCATGTAGACATGCCCAGTGTTTAGAATATTCTTGAGTGCAGATTATTCAACATGAATGACCTTGATACAAAATATTTGACTATCCTAAGTTTTCCCCTGTCTGGTTCTGTCAATAAATTATTTATTTTCGTCATCATACTTCTTTGTTATTAATTGCTTCAAGTTATTTTCTATTATTTAGTCAGTATAATTAAAAGCAGATGGTAGAGCAAAGTTCAGACTCATTCATTTGTTCACTAGTGGTTTATGTAACTATACAAATGTAGTGGAGATGTTATGATTTCTTCCCTGAAGCTTTAAATTAAAAACCAGGAGTGAATTCCTGGCTCTGTTGAAGCCAACGGCAAAACTCCTATTGACTTGAAGACAGGCCAAGATTTCAGCCCAGGAGACCCTGGGTGGCAGAAAATCTATGAGTTAATTCAAGATGGCTTTTACAGCTTAAACAAACATACTGCACTTTCTTTTTCCTTCTCAGGCCCTGATCCTGCCATGGGCCCTTCTGCAGCACCAATGACTTCCAAAGACTCCATAGCTGCAAAGTCAACTGCAGAATCAGCACCAAGGAATTTTAACTTTTCCTTCCTTTCTCTGAGCAAACCTGACCTCACTGACAGATTTCACTGTTACTTGTACTATGCGCAATGAGCAAAACACATGTTTCCTGTCTAAACGACTTGTTCTTCTGATTAAGGAGAGTAATGGTGAAAGAGAGAACATATGGAAATCTCCACAAGAGAAGGAGACGTGCACGGCTGTGTAACACCCATGTCGGGTTGACTTCCAGCATTCCCAATAGCAGGTGGGAGGCAGCTTTCAGAAAACTAAATCTTGACAGCTCTCTCGCATTTGTAAACCTACATACATCTCTAATTACCAACCACTCCTCATTTATTAATGGACCTATTTTCTCCTGATCTGTCTATAAAAGTTCTTATTACTCTCAAATCCTCCTATTGGCATTACCTCGTTACAGTTTTTGCTGTCCTGATTTTTGTCTTGCAAGCCCTAAATAACTAAGTATTCTTGTTTGCCTGCCTCCTGCCTTTCCCATTTATTTAACCTCAAACTGGGGAGTAGAGCGTGTATCATGATATGCTTGTTCACTGGAGGCAACAATGGGCTTCTGACCAGCTCATTTCCCATCAGGGTCCTTGGTCCAACAAGCAATTTTGCTGTGTCTGTTTTGACTCAGTTCTCATCTGCTTCTATTGTTCCTCACATTCTTGCATTTCCACTAGAATATGTGGTTAACAGAAAATACTGCTCCTTAATTAGACTCTGAGTAGCGTACTGGAAATTGCCAGTCAGCTTAAAGATTTATGTGCTAAACTGGGTTATCGTAACTGACACACTCCTTCCAGAAAATAAGTTTGGAAATATCAGAATCCCCTCCGCTTCCCCCCAATGCCAAATTAGAAAGAGCTAAGATTTCTACTTTCTATTATGACTCATGCTCATGCTGAACACACGGTTGATGAGATCAGCCCAAGGTTTGCTGGGTTCGGACTATAGTAAAGATGGATTCTGCTAAATGACAGAGCAGCCAAAACAACAATAAAAAAGAGGAAGAATGCAGAAACCACAAAGGACCCTAAACCACAGCAGGAAGGAAGAGGAGATGGGGTCATTCTTCTCGGAAGATTAAGCAGAGACAGGTGGCAAGGGACACTTTGCTCTTTCATTCACCTAACCTTTCTGACCCTTAAAAATAAGTTACTTTTTCTCCATGAATGTTAAAAAACACCTATTTTACTTAGTCCAGCAACAACAGATTCCACAGGGTTCAATTTGTTTCTCATTTCCAAAAATGCACACTCAGGTATATTTGGAATAAAGACTCTAAACCTCATAAATCCTGATGGTGAATACAGTCCTTTCTTAAGGGGAACTAGGACCCCTGTTCAGGAAGATCTCCCTGTCTAGAAGTCTTATGTACACGTTCAGCTTTAAGCATATGCTTAGTCCCGCTGAAGTCAGTGCAACTGAAGCACGCATTTAAAATTAAACGTGCTTAAGTGACTCCTGAACCAGGGTCCATGTGAATACTGCTCACATCACTGAAGACTTGCTGGACGTTACATAGGATTACAAAGTGACACTGTACATGATATCAGCTCTATTTGGAGTCCACCATAAGCGCTAGTCATTAAAATGGCCATCATGTCTTATCCCCATCACCCACAGCATCATCCACAATATCTGATAAAGTAAGCCCACTGCTTGTGAAAGCTTATGTTATGCAGCTCTGATTTAGTTAGCCTATAAGGTGCAAATCTACCATGCCTTTTGCCATCCTGTCTTAACAACACAAGGGCAAAGTTCCCTAATGTGTAATATTTAAATAAAATGCTCAGTTGTAAATGTCAATTGTCCTTTTTTATTGTTAAGTACTAAAGCAGCATGGTGATGCACTTTACAGGCAATATAGCATTGGGCACTTTTTCAGCAGGTTGGTCACTGCCAACAGCAGGTTCAGAACTGCCAGTTCTAATTAAAAACTTTATTTTAAAGATACATTTCACTGTTACTTCATGGTAGTAAGTGCTTCTCACCCTCATAACTTTAAATTGCTGGACTGTGCAAATGGGTACAGCTTCTTTTCTAATGATTCCCAAGAAACATCTTCAACTGACTGTTGTAGCAATTCATTATTGATGTTCGGTGCCTGTTCTTTGCTCTTTCAGTGTAAACTTTCTAAGTTGTCTCCATTTCTTTGCCCACAGTTTATACATGGACCTACTAACAGTTTCTTTTCTTTTGTGATATTGTAATGCACTGGCTTTAAATGGACAAGAACTATTCTAGTTCCAATAATTCCAATTGCAAAGCCCTTCTGTGGCCTGTTATAACTGATCATGAAATTCAGACAATTTCCATTGCAGTCTATTAAGGTAGCACTGTGAAATCTATTCTTCATAATCTTATTCCACTGGGGGAAATATTTGGATAACCTTTACAGTTCATTCTGATGACTAGCTCTCTGCCTTCGAGGCAAAGGCTGGTAAAATCTTTATTTGCCTCTTATATTCAGTTTGAAAAACACTAGTGTCCACATGAAAACAGTTTTTAAGTATCAGCTACAGAAATCTTGCACACAAAAATAGCCAGGCTTCTGGCCATTCTACATGTACAGCTTCAGTGGTTCAACAGAGTTGCAAGATGGAGGAATATGGCCCAGACTTATGAATTGGTATCTCATGCCAAGCTTGTTTCTATTACTAATCAAAAAGCTGGCATGTAGAATATGTATAATGCTGAATAAATATGCAAGTACATTAAATATAACAATTCATACTAGCCCTTTTTGAAGGATGTCTTGTAGCCTTTCAGAAGATTTTAAAAAACCAAACAATCTTTTTAACATGTTACACTATGGCTAGAAATAGACATCACCAAGTGAAGCATATCAGCTGTGCCAGGATGTGTCCTAAGATACATCCCAGCACAGCTGCATCTGCTTCATTGGGTGAAAACACATCACCTGTTGCCCACGTGCTGATGCTGCAGGACAACGGGTAATGTGTTCTCCTGGGGTTTGAGGGGCCTGGTCCTTTGCACCCCAGAAATTCCCATAAAGGATCAGTCTCCTCATGCCTAGAAAGCAACTGCCTGGCTTTCACCTCATAGAGACACACCCCTAGCTTGAAACACACTCCAGAGGCTGCCTAGCTTGAGGGGCCTGATATTGCATAGGAATTCCCAGGGTGCACAAAATTTGGTCCCTCAAGCTCTGAGAGCACTGGTCCAGGCAGCTCTGGGCTGCCCATGCTCTTGCACCAGAAAACAAGCAGATGTCCAATGCTAAACAGCAGCACAAATTGATACCATTTCTGTCATAACCACAAATTTGGAGCATTTGTACTGAAACAAGGGCATGGAGTCTGTTTGCTTGGCCTTTGTGCCACCATAACCATTTTTTCCTGTGGCACAAAGGAATGAAAGGTGGCATCTTTTTCCACCCTATGAGTATATCTCCATCTTTTCATTTATATTTTTTGGGGTGAAGGCAATAAATAGCTTCCTTTTTCTTCTTAGTGTAAGTCAATAACCACTGTATGATACATTATGAAGAGCAAGTCCTATGAGTAAGTTTTACATTGACAGAACCATACCAGAGAGATTAATTGCAATTTTTATGACTGTCTATTCTGACATTGATGTTACTACATCTCAGTTACTTACTAAACAAATGTCATGCGTTTACATTTAGCAAAATACTTCAAAGCATGACACAAAGTCAAGATTCCTAAAGAAGCCTAGACATTTCGTAGCACTATGGAACTCATCTCTACAAACTGTGTCACAGAAGACTTTCTTCCTACCTGTGAGATCACACAGGCCACCTCCTGCTTTTGATGATTCATTAACAGCCCCGAGGCAAACATAGCAAGTGCTTACATTTAAAGTGATAAAGGAAAGGCTTTAATGCATTTTAGCTACTTGTATTACAACTTGGCAATTAGAAATAAGAAGGGGGAGTCAACATTTTCTGACCAGCCAGTTCTCTGAAGGACATTTGCAAATATTCCACAAACTGCTGGTTTTCTACAGACCACAGATTGCAAAACAGTGACATACAGGAACGGCACACTTCCTATCTGTAGCTAGAAGTTCTCCTCACCTAAATCTCTTTTCCAGAAAAGTGAAAGGTTAGTCCTTTAATCACTAAGTTAAGGCAGGGTTACAGCTTAATCTAGGAGAGCTTGTGAACTAAACTACCAACATGTTCTGTTAATGTGAAGCAGGAGTAAGGGAAACATCTCCAAATCCTTAGAATGTATTATACAACCACTGCTTGTTTTCAAGTGTTCCCAAAATATCATACAGATGTGGGATGAACATCTGGTATCCTAGTACAGAGATCCTTCTCTTGGGTACTAATAAAATAGAACAGGACCATAGCTGGAGCATCAGTGTATTTTATATTTTACTAGGGAAATCTCTGATAATACTTAAACCATTTCAGTTAATTACAAGTATTAGGCACCTTCCCTTTCCTTTTTTAATTTACAAATAGGTCATAAAGATAATATCATTTATTTGTATTTCAAATAAGCACTTTATCTTCCAAAGAGCTAATTAATTACTGGATAAAGATGGTCAAAAGAATCCTAAAGTAACTGAATAACTTTGTCTCATTGACTCTCAGTAAGCACATATACATGCTCATTAATGCACCCTAGTTACTGCACATTTAATTTAGTACTTCCTTAACGAAGTACTAACTAAATGCGTAGTAACTAGAGTTACTGCATATTAATGCCAGAGCATGGTTATTTTGTAATGCTTACTTCACAATAGTCTAATAGCACTGCATAGTACTCTGTTAGCACGGTTTTTAACCACCATGCTACTGCACAGTGCTATTAAGATAACGCGCACTAAGCATCTCACGTAGATGCGCCCAGTGGGTTTGTCTACATATGCACTTAACTGCACAGTAAACTAATTTGCTGTGGTATAAAGCATCACAGTCTAAACATGCAACTCTATTAGACTGCGGCAAACTGATTTTCATTGCCATAAGAAGGATACTGTCAGGGACAGTATTATCTGATGGCAGTGAAAATTACTGCACCTAAACACGTGTGTAAATGCTTACCCAAGCAAAAATTGTGCCTGGTCAGCCCAGGCAACAGAGGCCAGACCTCTACCTGCTGCCTAGCCACATGGCTTCGCTCTTCGGGCGCTCATGCCCCAGCTAGGATCTCCACTGCCTGATACCATGACCCGAAGCCCAGGGCTGGCCCTCCTGTGCCTCCTACCAGCCCAGGGCTGCTCTGCCCTGGCTGAAACTACTGTGTGTAGACACTGCGCCTGGGAGCCATTAACTCCGGCATGAACTGCACCAAAATGTATTGCATCACACTAATAGCACATGTTAAATGCACCCCATTGAGACATAGGCTCCTAAGTCCCAGAGTTATGTGTCAAAATGGGTTTTAGGCTTTTAAGAGACTGAATTTATTTTATGGCTGAATTTATTAATCCTTGATATCATTAGATATTCTAAACAGGCTTTATACTGGGTACCTCTCTCAGTAGTTTTTGAGCAACACCCGCACGTTAGTATCCCCAGAGACTTGGTGAGGTAGGGTAGATGAAATATGGGGTAGGACAGATGAAAATAAAAGTGCAAAGTCTTATAACCATATTCAAATAATTTTACTTCAGGCCCTGCCCATACGTAAACTGTAGTGTACAATAATGATAAAACCAATTAAATGTATCTTGTAATGATTCACTAACAATTTGGCAAAATGTATGCAGAAAATCAGACTGTTGTTTACTGTATAAAACTCACAGCTGGAGTTCTAAAACCTTAGCTGTATAAAATGCTAGTGAAGGGATATTGAAATATTCTTAATTGTAGGAACGTCAGTGGCACTGAAATGCCAGTTTAGAAGGAGTTTCTATATATAGCAAAGCTAGTAACTGCTACTACTGATGATTTTATACCCCAGAATAATGCAGACCTAATAGTGAAGTCATAAATACATTTTATATTGTCTTTTAAATGGAGAACCAAACTCTGTGCTAAACTTCCTGAAGTGCCACAGTACATTATAATGCAGAACAAAATGTGACAAAGACTTTTAAATCAGCTTTACACTACCCAGATTCTTTCTGTCTGACTCCTGAAAACTGTTCCAATGGACAGCACCTTTGCAATAGCTGCCTATAGCAGGCCAGAATGACTGTAGCTCTGAACACAGCTCCTGACCTTAGCTCTGACACATGTGTACCAGGGCTGCCAGTGGAGGCAGCATAGAGCCATCCAGGCTGGTTATTTGCAGTTCCCATTGAAGTGGGGGAATGCTACACCCAGGCTATTAGGGCCCCTTATCACCAATGGTGCAGGAACCAGAATCTGGCCTAATATCCTTACTGAGGGGTTTTTAATTACAGCCATGTGTGATTAGCAATTCAAAAAATATGCAGGAAGGGTGAGAGTCATCCTGGCAGTGAGTCAGTACAAAGCTTTGGTGAATTTCATGAGCTAACAATAATAATACCGGTATATCTGCTGGACAGAACAATGTGTAAATATTTTCCTGATTGCTCTAGTGTGTGTGTGCATGTGTGTTCAATAGGTAATGATGATGGCATACCAACAGGTTAAGTTGTTTCATACATTAATAGAGGATTTTCCTCACATGAAAGAAGCATCTTTGGAAGCAACTTGATAGCGTTTTTTCTGTAACATTTGCTACTTAGAGCAAAGTTTTACATATCAGGATGTATATCAGCCAGTGTATATAAGTGGATATCATTGTATCACACACTTCCCACCTGGAATCATCTGTAAAGTCACATATGAAGAGGTGTAATGAGGTCTAGTTAATTCTTCCAACAGCGTTATGTGTTGCGGCACAAGCCTTGCCTCCTTCTGCCGCCTGAGCGAAAGCTAAAAGGTTTGATGGTTGGGTGGTCCTGGTCCCATTCCCAATAAAGTCAATTATGAGGCTCACAGTAACCTCACTGGAACAGGAGCAAGCCCTTCGTCACTGAAAATCACATTCAGTCTCCTAGAGTAGAAAGCAGGTCATAGGTCCAATGCTTCCAAAAATAATGAACAGGCTTTAGAAATCAAATGTGATGCAGCTGATGATTTTAGCACAAATGAAGCTGAAGTGCTAATGACTGACCAAGCATTATTCCTATCTGTTGCACAACCAGCACATGATGCTGCACAGAAATAGCGCAATATCATACTTCTGTAAAAGGCCGGTGGGCTGATTCTCCTCTCACCTACCCAGGCATAAATCATGAAGCAAATAACATAAGGGTACAGTAGTGAGGAAAGAATCTGGCCCAAACAGATTTATTTCAGCCTGGCTGAGAAAGAAAAAATACGGTATCAGCTCCCTGAACCTTTCTTATTCTGACTGGTGGTGGAACCTAGTCTACATAATCTCAGTAGGTAAAGGCTCCACTGCACTGAGCCTTCCCTCAAGCAAAGGGCAATCTTCTCTTCACTGCTAAAAAGCTATGTTCTTCACAGTTACTAAAGCACAATAGCTGCCCCAAGGTGAAAGCATGGTGAAGACAAGACACTTTAGCTTTGCAGTGAAGTCACCTCACCAGAGCACAAGGCAAATAGCAGCAACTTTACTTCATAGGACAATTGAAGTACTGATATGCACTGGGCTTTTCTGCATCTATTAACTCAAGCTAGCTCATGCATGTATTAATAACACCCTTTTTTTTTAAATGTAGCTATCTTAGCAGTGAAGCTCAGCAATGGTTCTACACAGTCTTTAACTTGCTTATGCTACCAAATCTGGCTCTCAGCAGAATGCACAATGTGCCAGTCTGCTGTGTCTTACTGTCCCTATTACAGGTTCAGAGTCTGCCACACTTATTTACACTGGATGTTGCTGTGCTTCACCACCAGTTCAGCTGAAATCATACAGCTTCTTAAAATGTAATCATGCCATTGACAGCAGCAGTGGAGAAGCCAGAAAATTAAGAGAAAGAACACACCCAGCCCTTGGCAGGATCTCTCTGATAAGGTATAACAGGGAATAACTGCATTAACTCTAAGAATGCTTTTGATCCAATGTTTGGCCATTTGGGCGCCTCTACACCAGTGCATTTGCCATGGCACAAATAGCTTTGCAGTGAAGTCACCTCACTGCACAGCACATATCTGTGTGGCTGCTTTGTGCCCCAGGGCATGCACGTGTATGTGCGCTTTAGTACCTGCCAAATTGTTCTGGATGGGGTAGGGGAGGCTGAGGCCAGCAGCTACGCTGGCCCCAGCAGCCTTACCTGGGGTTTTGGGCATCTCCTGGGGCAGCAGTGGCGCTGATCCAGCCACGCAGAGCCTGGCCAGCAACCAGAGCATGACTCTTTCTGGCAGTCCATGTTGCTGCCATGTGCACCACTTTTTTTGCAGCAGCAGCAGCAGCAACATTTTTTTTTTGACAACAGGATCTCCCCGTGTCAAATTTTGGTGCTGTGGTGCAAAATAGCAGCACAGCAAATGAGTGCACATGCACTGCATGTAGTTTGCAGTGCCTCAAACAGCTTTGAGACACCACAAACCACACATGCATGCTTGTCTGGATGTGCCTTTGTGTTTTATTTTATAGCTAAGTAAATTAGTATGGCATTTCATTCGCAAGACAGCCAGGGTGTTTCGAAACTATACTCTTCTCAGTCACAGCAGAAGAGACTTAATTGTTTTTCTCTTTTCTTTTAATATAAGAAAATAGGGGAATGTGTATATTTGTGACAGCATTCTCTTGAAATGCCCCAGGACCTGAAATTTGGAGGTGAATGGCTTCTGTAGGAAGAGAATGATTTCTGATAAAGCAAAACATCTATTTGTAAATTAAAATAAGCCTTTATCTTGTGAATGAAGTGTTCCTCATTAAAATACCTTTGGGCCATATTTTAATAAGTGTTTCTAACTGAATGAAGAACATCATCTTTCATAGCCTATAGCTAGAGCAGCAACTGATTACTTCAAAGAACAGTGTAATCAAAATGCAGCACCACAGAATTACTTTTATAGAAGTTATAAATTCAGTTTCTAAAAAATCTGTGGTGATTGTTTCTTTATAAATTTCACCACCTAGAATTTTTAATGCTAGTCTCAAAAGAAAGACAGCTGTTGACAATTACTGGTAATTACTGGCAGACTATATGCAAAATTTTAAATATTGATCTTTTAGGATAGTAATTTAGAACAGAAATAATAATGAAAATATATTACAATTAAAATGAAATATTTCAATTATATAACATTATATCTGAGCAGCTCTAAATATTAATTAGCAAGATCAGTACAATGTGTGTATTATTTTACTGATAGGTAAACTGAGGCATGGGCTGGTTAAATAAGCTATACAATTTCAACATTCAATCAATAGCAGAACAAGAATAAAGTTCAGGTCAAGCATTCCTGACTTCTACTTCTATATTCAAATTATTACCAGACTACATCTCTTACTAAGAGTACCTAATCTTAACCGGCTGATGCGTAAGGCCCTGACTCCATCCAGTGCATAAACAGTTAATACTCTGCATACCTGTGTAGTAGTTTGGGTCAAACAGTAAATAACATAAGTTCAGTCACTCATATATTATGTGAATTAACTGCAGGAAGTAATTTTCCAAGTTCCCCAATAAAGATGCAAGAATTTTTTAGAAAGCTTTTGCTGCAGCAGGAAATGAATACCCCTTCCAGAGTTAAAACAGCAAGCCTGATAAAGCTACTTAGCATTATTTTGCATTTAATGCCTTCTGCCATTTGAGAAAGTACCAGGAAGCTTGTGTGTCCTTTAAGTGACACTGCAACACTTACCTTTACATTTTTACAATGAATGGGCCTAGTCTTCTGGCCAGTTGCCCCTGAGTCAGATCAGCTGGGTGTTATTCTGATAATGCAAGGCAAAATTATGGTTAAAACAGAGGACACTGCTGGAACACTTGAATTCTAGGATTTGTTTAAGGACCTTCTCAACACTTTTTGTTTAAGAGCCAATCTCGTGAAACCTATGGAGAGACCAGCCAGCAGTGCATGTAGTACTGCTTCCATGCAAGTGATGCAAGACATCTGCCATTCCCCACATGGCTGTCTCCAACCCAAATCAGACCTTCTTCTGCCCAAGTTTTCTCTCAGTTAGCTTGAATGGCGAGGAGCAACCTACAAAATGCATATGCTCTAAAAGCAACACACAACATGGATGTGCTTGGGTGTGTTGAATGTCTTTTGATAGCACTGTCCTGTAACAAGCATGTTGGATCTCATTGTGCTTCCTATAAGCATCTGGAGTGCAAGCACTCTATTAATGGCAAGTCTTATCGTAAGGTAAGGAAATAGCCTGGCTAATAGAACAGGGTATAGACCGGTTCTCCCATCCTGAAAACGTTTTTTGAGATTTCAAAGAGTTTTTATATGGCACATCATGGTGATGCTGAGCACTTTCAAATTTTTCATGAAAGGGAGACAGAGAAAGAACAACCCTGCCCCAAATATCCAATAGTTCAGTGGTTTGCATGCTCATCTCATCATGAAGGGTGATTAGAGAGAGGCTGGAGATGGGCTTTTCTCTGTGGCTGTACAGAGCAGGACTAGAAGCAAAGCTGCAGCAGGGGAAACTTAGGCTGGAAATTAGAAGGAAGTTTCTGACAATGAGAGCGGTCAGGCATTGGAACAGGCTTCCCAAAGATGTTGTGGAATCTCTGTCCTTGGAAACATTCAAAAGCAGGTGGACAGACACTTGGCTGGGATGGTTTAGTCACAGATGAGCCTGCCTTGAGCAGGGGACTGGACTAGGTGACCATATGAGGCCCCTTCCAGACCTACTTTCCTATAATCCTATGATCTTGAAGCATGAGTGCCCCAATTTTCAGTCCTTTCTTAGTATATTCCAATATACAGACTGGAATCTGAAGTGCCCACCTCCTAGGTAAGGTCTCCAGCCATCAGGCTATTGGTTCTTCTGGGTTTTCTTTCTCTCTCAGGATTTCATCCTGAACCTGAAAAGCATTTTCAATCAAAAATCTCCAACTAGGTCTCAAGGCTGATCTTGGTTCCAGAAAGAAGATAACTGTCACAGGTTTCTTGGTCATAGGCATTCAGGCAGAGGTCAAAATCTCATCTATTGCCCTCTAACAAGCTTCATGGATATTTGTGATGGATTGTGAACCTCCATGAATTAAAGATAACTTCCCATTTACTCTGAGTTAGGAAGGATTGCCAGTAAGCATAGCAATTTATCTATGGGATAATTAGTTGCTATGGTTAAATTTACCATTGTTCTGTCCTCACCAGTTCTCCCAGACAGTATCAACTCCTGATAATTGGTCTCCACTAGATAATTCTCCATTATGTGCTTTCCCATTGGTATGGGGAATTAACCAGAGTTTACTCTGGTTACAGTGCATATATATATGAACACAATGCACTCACTGTCAGAACAAATAGTTTTGACAACAGCTATTAATGACCCACATACACAGGTCAGTATTTAGGACAGTTATAATCATAATACATTCCCTGTAGTGACTTGCAGCTATACATCACTTTCCCAAATAGTAATATGAGACAGGTTTTATCCACCTATTAGATGTCTAAGCAGACTTATACCCTTGTTTGTAATATCAGGCAACATAGTGCTAGGGAAGGACAGAGATATGCACTTTTCTCTCTGTATATTGAGAAGTGGTCACCTAGTCCAGTTCCCTGCTCAAGGCAGGCTCATCTGTGACTAAACTATCCCAGCCAAAGTGTCTGTATGGTGAGCTTAAGATCTAACTTACTTCTTCCAGGCACTAGAAAGGTGAAACTAATCAGGCAGAGCAAATGAGGGAGATGCAAACTCAAATATTAACAATACTATGGAGGATAACAGGACAATGAAAGAGACAGTAAGAAACATGTTGACTCATATATTGTGGGCATCCATTCAAAACCATAATATTTCATACACTTTTACTTCTTGGCAAAATACAGGATGAAGAAATAGAGTGGCAAGGTAACATCCAGAGAGCAAGATGCTTCATAACCTTTCTTTTAGAATAAGAAAGCTTTTGTGAATGTTGTATTAATGATGAAATAAGCAGAAGGAGGCTCACCCAAGGTACCTTCTCTCATGCTCTATAAAGTACAAGCCACACTTGGGATCTTTCTAACATAAGATAATTTGTATCAACCAATCTCCCAGACATCATGTTGCTTCCAATGTAGAGAAGACAATTAGTTGTCATTAAACCTGCAGAACAAAAACAAATAAAGCAGAAAGAAAACACTTAACAGTGCTCTGGATTCTATTAAAGGATTACATTTCTTACTACACCAGACCTCATTCCCACATGGCTGGGATCTGTGAAACATGGAGCCACGTCATACTCTGAATACACAAGCATTCTAGGCTGCCAACAGTTTAATCCCAAATGGTGTTGAATGGCCCGGTTCCAACAATGATGCATATATTTTTCAGTCACTTGAGCTCAGTCATCTACTTGGGATATTCCCTCTGTACAATGGATGATTGGCAGATAACATAACGTTTAGCTTCTGCTTTTACTTTTGTACATGCCTGTGGCTAAATTGTATACCCACTCATTTGATTACTATACTGTCTTGTAGTACAGATGACATCAGATACTCCCTTAGCCGTTATATAATGATCTCCTTTTGTCTGCTGATGTGGGTTGTGATGCTGTTCATCATTTCACTAAATATGTTAAGTAATACACTCTGGCATGCTAGAAATGAGCTGATAATGCCTTCCCCTCTGTCTTGGGGCCCTTTAGCTGCCTCCTGGGACAGTTTGAAGAGCTGCCAAGTATTCAAGATGTGCTGCATATTACAGAATTTAGTTTTCCCAAGAACACCCCCTTACTTGCGCCCCTTTCCTACAGAAAGTAGGTAGGAGGGAAAGAGAAAGTATATGAAGTACATGAAGTATAGCTGCACTTTAAAGGAATTTTGCATCCTCCTGAGATGGTGTGCACAGAGAAAGCAATCTGGGCTGTCTCCTATTTCACAGAAAGGCCTCTGTGCTCTTGTAGACTTCATGGAGTGCCAAATGGAGACAGCTCCAAATAATACTGAGCTCTGATTACTTCAGAAACCCAAGGAGAACTATAACCCTAAGCACTGCAGGTGGAGGAAGGAATTAAGCTAATATTTCTGTCAGCTTCCGATTAGCAGGGAGATTAAAACTAGCCCATGTCATATAGTCCAGATTTTATTCCAGTTAAGGGCGGTTGGTTTGTCTGGAAGGAAGGAGGAGGCTGTTTGTTTGTTTTTTGGTCTTTCATACAATTACAGTGAAATCCTGCCCTAGTATAACCTTTCCTGAGAAATAGAGCCCAGGGTTCTACGGCCTCAGTCCAGGAAAGCACTTAACATGTGTATCTCTCTCAGCCCAAGCAGTCCCTTTGACTATAGTAGGACTTCTTCTGTGTCTAAAGTTAAGCATGTTCTTAAGTGCTTTGCTGGATCAAAGCCTCAACATTATTATCAACTAGGTGCTATTTACTATAGTTATTTGCAGTGGTTTTAAGCTAGACTTATCTGTATCAAGTCACAAAAAAGTATTACAGAAGCATAAGGAGAATTAATTAGTTTGTTGCTGTAGCACTCTGAAGACATAATTTGGGATACAGTGGTATTAGTAAATGCAAGATGCCAGCTGGAAGCAGCATTGTTATTCTGATAGTAGGACTAATGATTGCTTTGTTCACACATTTGTCAGTGATTCTGATGTTGTTGAAAGGTGCTAGACCCACAACCCAGGGAACCAACATCTTTTCTTTTTTACCTATTATACCTAGGTAGTGCTTATTTTCTCATACTCCATCAGTAATAAGCCTCACTGTAACCCTGAGCAGGCTATCAAAGAGCTGTTCAGTCTCCATGGCCCATTTATTACTTGGTCTTCACTTAGACTACCAACAAGGACACCATTTGGAGCCAACTGTTATGTTAGCTTTTATGATCAACACATGGTGTCTAGGATCTGAGATGTCCTAGTGATTCTGCATATGCAGTTGAACTGCCATCAGAAAGTTATGGCTTCTGGTTGCCAACAATGTAGGCAGAAATCAAATCAGCAGCCTAAAGGCAAAAAGTGCCAGTCAGATGGGTCGCCAAGTGGCTGGAGGGCCACACCCAGAGAGTGGTGGTGGACGGGCCATTTTTGACCTGGAGGGATGTGGGCAGTGGGGTCCCCCAGGGCTTGGTCCTCAGGCCCACACTGTTCAACATTTTCATCAGCGACTTGGATGAGGGGGTGAAAAGCACCTTGTTCAAATTCACAGATGACACTAAGATGTGGGGAGCAGTGGGCACGCTAGAAGGGAGGGACAGGCTGCAATTGGATCTGGACAAGTTACAGTGGTGGGCGTATGAGAACAGGATGGGATTCAATACTGACAAGTGCAGGGTACTGCACCTGGGAAGGAAGAACCAGCACCATACCTACAGGCTGGGGAACTCCCTTCTCGTCAGTGCAGAGGCAGAAAAGGATCTTGGAGTCATCATTGATGCCAAGATGAACATGGGCCGGCACTGTGGCCATGCAGTCCGGAAGGCCAACCGCACCTTGTCATACATCCAAAGATGCATCTCAGGCAGGTCCAGGGAGGTGATCCTCCCCCTCTATGCGGCACTGGCCAGGCCGCAGTTGGAGTACTGCGTCCAGTTCTGGGCACCGCACTTCAAGAGGGATGTGGACGACGTGGAGAGGGTCCAGAGGAGGGCCACTCGCATGATCGGGGGCAGCAGGGCAGGCCCTACGAGAAGAGGCTACGGGACCTGAACCTGTTCAGCCTCCACAAGAGAAGGCTGACAGGGGATCTAATGGCCGTCTATAAACTGGCCAAGGGAGACCAGCAGGCAATGGGAGAGTCCTTGTTCCCCTGAGCACTACCAGGAATAACAAGGAATAACGGCCATAAATTGACAGAAAGTAGATTCAGGCTAGATATCAGGAGGCGCTACTTCACTGTCAGGGTGGCTAGGAGCTGTAACCAACTTCCAAGGGAAGTGGTGCTCGCCCCTACCCTGGGGGTCTTCAAAAGGAGGCTAGATAATCACCTAGCCAGGGCCATTTGACCCCAGTACTCTTTCCTGCCATGGCAGGGGATCGGACTTGATAATCTGCTCAGGTCCCTTCCGACTCTACCTACTATGAAACTATGAAACTATGAATGCATACAAAAATGGGGAGAGCAGCAGAAGCTTCAAACTGAAATAAGTTGCAGCTGCCATGGATTGGGACATGGCCTCAGAGGCTCAGCTTGTTGGTAGGGGGAGGAGGAAGCATAAACAGTCTCCACTTCCCCTAAAAATATGTATGACTGTGGCTTTTTCTAAGGCCATTATACCAAAACACCTCTCCCAGTATTTATTTATTACATAGCTTGTTTTAACAAGAGAATGAATTTCTTTCTGCCCCTGCCACACGCACTTCCCCTTGTCCTTCATTATGAGCCCCAGTTAAGAAAGGTGATTCTGTCACCTGGGATTAATTTATGCCAGTCTCAATTGCATCATGAATTTGTGTAATAGGTGTGCCCTTTTCTGAGGTATGAATGGTAAAAAGAAAAAGCAGCAAAGGTTGCTCCAAATGTGCGTGGCTGGTGGCCGAGTCTTCGTATCCCCATGTATTTATGCAGTTTCTTTTAATGCCATCCAATCTTTCCTTCTGTCCCTAAATGGCCTGTGTTGAAAATGTCCCTGCTTACAGTTGCTCAACTGGAATGAGGACAAGTTGTTTGCAGTGGCCCCCTTCCAAATGCTTGTGCTGTAACTTTTGTCTTGACTAGTCTCTGGAGATATCTCAAGAGTGAGTTTCCTATGCCTCGTTTCCACTATCCTAAAGTTGTTGCCTGATTTTCTTATGCTACTCTTTTGACTTCATAGCAGGATCTCCCTTTAAAGCTCCATCACTAACTAGAAATTGATAACAGCTGATCACTTATTGCTGGCAAGTCACACTCTCTCGCCTGTGAATTAAAATTGAGTGCAAGGAGTCCATATGTAGAAGTAGTAATGGCATCCAATTACCTTTCCAGCCTAGCAAAACTTATTGGACAGGGATAGCAGTAAAAGATTAAGACAACCATTCTTCTACAGGACAGCTCACCAGTCTTGCAGACTAGATGGCTGTTATCAGGAATACATCTCTTTTTCTGTTAACATATGGGCCACTTTTCTGATTTAAAGATTCCTTGTTCCATGGTTCTCTAGGCTGGTTAGTTTCGTTAACAAAGGAAAGTGGAAGGAAGTATCCTTTTCCTTAAAAGGAAGTATCCTTTTCCTTAAAGTTCATATGTGTGCTAGTCCTGTTTTAAAGGAAAGAGAAAGGAATGAGCTAACAAAGACTGAGAAGCTAAGCCAAGAAAGGGCTTATAACTCTGAAATCACTGGGTGAATTTGGGCACATAGACTCATGAATGCACATTATCAAAGAAAAGGCTAATTTCCTTTCTTTTCTGTTTGTTAATGTGTGGGGCCAATAATATACATGCTCTTAAAGATAATATCTTCCAAGTATTCTTTTACTCAGCAATCAAAGTCTGTAGGGTTTGTTTGTTTTTTAACTGTCTTAAAAATTAGTAATTTGGCAGTGATGATAATCCTCTATGTAATGCTATGTGCATGCACAGCCTTTTGGGGAAAAAACACAACCCCTGCCATAACTAGGACTTGTTGTGGCTCAGTTTTGCATAGGTACAAGAGTTGGGGGTGGATAATGAATTCTTCCTCCTCTTGAGCTGCTGTTCATGAGCTGAGCAGGATCTTGTTGGGGACAGGACACTGTTACTGCCTCAGGAGCTACTAGCATCAGGAAGGAGCAGTGAAGGAAGAACGAATCATGTGGGACTGAGCCATAGATCCATCTTCCAATGGAACTGGCCTCCACCGTGGAGGTGGAAACATGCTGCACACTTTCCAGAACTGGTACAGCAGCTACTCCATACACATATCCAGGCAGTCTTCAAGGATCTGGTTCAACCAGAATCCTTCCTGGGGGATTTCAGGATGCAGTACAGCCCTTCCACAGAATTGCCAAAAGCAGCATCTTGCCCTTAAATTATTCATTTCATAGAGAGAAATGAGACAGTGGACAAAAAGCAGAGGGGCTTATTCAAGAGTTTATATACATAAAGTCATGGTGTTACTTCATTTTATAGGGTATGCACCACATTCTAATGGCATCTCCTGCTTGAGAACAATGTTCTGTTTTTATTGATTTGGCAGGGGGCAGTCATCACCACAGCAAAGCCGTGCTTTACAGGAATAATATTCTGGCTTAGTGGCAGGCGGAACGTGTTTGGGCAGGACATTCTAGATATTGTTAACAGATATGGAGAGAAGGATGCTCAGTGTTTCCAGAAGGGATCTGGTTCACTGTTACTGATGTTGTGGGGGTTGTAAGTCCTTGCTAGCTTTGGACTTCTTTAGCCTAAGAACAGTGTCACACTGTGCCTCTGCCTCCAAGTGAAAGTCAGCCGAATGTTTGTTTGAACCCTCTGCCGGTTCTCACAGAACTGAGGCTACTTTGTTTTTCATTAGCACTAGAGGGGAAAAATAAACACGCCAGACTTCCTGGTTTATAATTGCATATGTAATTACCACTTTAGGGCCACTACTAGCAACACAAATTAGCTCACTGACCTTTTTATCATCACCCCAATGCATCACCACAAGGCATTTAAGTAGCTTCTTTTTTGTGATTCTCCATCCTCTGGTCAGATTCTAACCTCAGATGTACAGAAAACAGTGCAGTGCATCTTTATGGGAAGATTCCTTATTAAAACAGTTCTGATCTGTTTGCAAACATGGTGACAAATATTTGGAAATATGTATTGATGTGCACTGTGCACTTGAAATCAGAAACTGTCCTGCTGAGTCCTTGAGCCCAAATCCTTTTGATCTTCCTCATGTGAGTAGTTGCACAGAAATCAGCAGACCTGACTCTGGGATCATGTTTACACTAGAGTAATTCATTTTGGAGCTACTCTTGGTTTGCATCAATTAAGTGACCAAGAGAATCAGTTCCACTGGGACTCACACAAGTAAAGAAAATGAGATTTACTCACAGTCTAACAGAATTTTATGTTAGTAGTAGAAAAGATGACAAATATATTGCCAGTGATTTGTAGGGATTATTCAAGGCTAAGGTTCCAAATTCAGCCGTTAAGAAGAAATGAAATGCAGGAGCAGTAAATAAGCCTAATGCAATTCTATTAAATATATTTTCTCTTTAACCAAACCCCACACTTTCAGAGGGACAAAGAGGAGACTCAAGACAGAAGAGAAGTCTGAACAGGGCAACTCTGTACACAAAGCCATGTATAATTCCATGTTTTTTGAACAGTAAAAAGCCCTCTTTAAAAGGCTGTATTTTTCCCAGTTGACTTTAATAAAGGCTGAAACCAACTCCATGCTTTAGAAAAAGGAGGAAAAAAACATAAAACAAGGTATGTTAGATGCATAACACAACCTTAGAACCACAGGACTGGAAAGGACCCCTAGCTTACCCCTCTGTACAGTGGCAAGATTGATTTAATTATTCTATAACTGTTCCTGTAGATGGGTGTCTAGCCTTGAATAACTCCAGTGACAGAGATTGCACAACAGCCTTTGGCAGCCTGTACAATCATCTAGCAGTTCTTCTACAGTTTTGCCTAATATTTAACCTAAAATTTCCCTCTGGCTTAAGCCAATTACAATTTGTCCCATCCTCATTGACTAATGAGAATAATTCATTCTTGTCCTCTTTATAACATTCCTTTACGTTTCCTGTTATCACGTCCCCACACATTCTTCTTTCCTTTAGGCTAAAGGTGCCAAGTTATCTTAACCTTTCCTCTTCAATCCTATTTGCCAAACTTCATGCCATCTTTCTTGCACTCCTCTATGCTCTTCAATTTGTCCATGTTTTTTTCATACAGAACTGAATGCAGTTACTCCAGTTAAGCTTTAACCAGTGCCAAGCAGAGCGCAATAATTATTTCAGTAACCTTACTGACCCCATCTCATAACAAAGGCAAAATGCAGCATGTAATTAAAATCTCAAAAAATAACTATTTTTAAAAGCTAATTGCCTTAACAATCAGAACATTCTACTGCTCAGAGAACACACACTAAGGAATTTAGAGGTTATTGTTCATGCCAAGCATCTTTTTCAATTATATTCTGTATATTGTATTCTGGACAATATACAGTTTTACTCCTGTTAGGAATGTGCTGTACTTTATCTCCTGTACCGCCTCCTGCTCTTTTTGCTTTACCAACATTTAACTCCTGACTGCTTCCTACAGCCTTATCTATACTAGGGACATTTGCTAAAAAATTCCCACAGTTGCCAACCTTTGTTCAGCTTAACTGGTGTTATTAAAGTTGAGAGTCTTGGTGTAGACTGCTGCCACTGGTGTTTCTAACTCTGTATATCTACAGTTTCTAACATTACTAATATTGTAGAGCTGAACTAATGATGATATTTTTTAGAAAAATTCTCTCGTGTAGGCAGAATTGTTTCCTTTTATCCATGCCACCACGCATGCAGAATAACATCTTAATTAATATCTCCCAAGAACTCTCCATCAAAGAACTTCTGAAAACTCACCTTTTCTACAAAGCATTACAGCTGTGCAGCCCTATAATATTCATTCTATGTTCAGCAACATGATACTGTCCCCTGATACCCCATTGTAGCATATTACATCACTTCTGTCTTAAATTATAATCTCTTAAAGAATGCAATCTCTTCTGTTCTTTGACACATCTGCCTTATCGTAAAAGACTCCTAATGATAATGTATAAATAACAATTTTCTAAAAGCTGGAGATCCCAGAAAAAGGATATATGAATTTCCTCAGTTTGCTACAATAAAATAAATAAGGATGAATCAACAAGAGTAGCGAAATGCCAGACTATAAACCTGTTTGCCTTGATGCAAACATTTTTATTAAGTTGTTTTTGTAATATACTGCTAAGCAATCTGTTATTATAACAGGTTTATTATTATTATTATTATTAGTTGCTATTTTCAGTAGTATAACTAGGGGCACTTCATTTCTGTTTAATGACCAAATTTGGAAACTTATCCTTGAATAATTTAGGAGGGGTGCCAAAATCACCCCCAGCCCTGTGAAGTCTGTGCCTCAGCAACAAAACCTGCCCCACTGCTGCTCCATGTCGCTGCTCTTGTAGCAGCAGCCGGGTGCATGGATGTTGTGCTGCTGCTGTAAAGACAACAGCCAAGGCAGAGAGACCATGCTGAGCTTGCCATGCTCGTGGTGGCAGCAGCCGCAGAAGCAGCCACTGGGGACTGTTTTTGAGTCCCTGATGTAGGTAAGACTCCTGAGCCCCCACCCTCATGAGCTCTCAGCATCCCGCCTTTCTAGCGCTCAGTGGCATCTCCCCACCCTCTATGAGTCTCCTGCCAAGTTTCCCCAGGGAACAAACCCTGCTTGTTGTATCTCTGGGGCTTTTACTGTTTCAAGGGGCTCTTGATTAAACTAAAATTATTTTCCTGGAAAACACAACAGTGAACGAGAAGACTGTCAGGATAATTAGCTAGAAAAATAAGTTCCCAGCTATCCTGCTATCCTCTAAAGTATGATTCTGCTCTCAATTATGTGCAAACAAGCCCTTTCCATACTATAGGATTCTATATTTACAAATGAGATCAGAATTTGGCTTGAGGGAGCAACACATCATAACATACCAGCAATCACTCTATGAACAGCAACAGAAGGAAAAAAAGAAATGAGTACATTATTATTTAGCTAGCATCTCTCTGCCAACATTTCACAAGGCAATATAGCCATTCTTTTTTATATACATAGTATTCAAATCTGTGCTAAGCCATTCTGATACAGGCAGGGTTAGGTGAGGCTTCAATACAATCTCAGCATAGAGTCAAGACAGCTATGAAGGAATGAACGAAATCAAGCAGTAACAGTGATTGTGAGTTAGTGGCTTGCAACCAAGAATCAATTGGTGGCCAGGAAAACAAGTTTGCCAGAGCCAGTGTGTTTGCATGGTTCCTTGGTTGCAGGGCATTTACCCCCCTCTTTATTTATTACAATGTGCTGGATAGAGCAGACGTTTCTTAGCTCAATATTTATTCTTTCATCTACCTTGAAATAAGACTTGCAGCATTTTTATAAGCAATTTGCAAAGTTGTCTAGTGGATTTTGGAAGGGCTTCTCTATGCTCTGCAGAAATGCTGTTTTGTAACCTCTTATACAACAATAGTCCTCTGTAAACCACAACAGGGTTCAATATGCTGGCTCATAAAAATATTACTTGACCCTCATTGTTGAGACGTGGAAGTGCAAATCTGTAGTGGATTTCTCTTCTACTTCTATGCATGAGCTCTTTCTGCACTAGCAATATGTGCTGTAATAAAGACCCAATCTAAAGCTCGTTGAACTCGAGGGGTCTTGTCACTGAGCTTTAAATTGGGCCTTTAAAACACAGATATGAAAGATATGGATAGGAAATCTTGGCACCATTAATACAAATGAGGGATTTTACTGACTTCTCTGGGACCAGAATTTCACCCTATAGGCATCTGAAGCCAACTAAAATAAAAGCATAAGCTGGAAAGGCACTTCGGAACATCTGTCTTCCCAGGGAGTTATCTGCCTACAGGCTTTCAGTGTAGGTGGGGAACAGTTAATCAGGTGTCCCTACTCAACCCTGAACAGTTTGATGAGGAAATACAGGAGCCAGCATACCTCCTTGCAGCAGAAATGATAGCCCTTCTGTGGTCCTATGTTTAAAATAAATATTCTATTACAACCATAATTCACCCAAAAGTTAATAAACATGGGGGGGGTTATCATATTTATTTGTACATCAGAAAAAAATAAAGCAAACATTTCTACTGACTAGAAAATACAAAACATCTTATTCCCTGAAATATTAGTTTTGTGTTCTATGACTACACGATGTCCACAATGTCCTTGTAGCATGAGAGAGATATTTCTTATGCAAAGACTGGGTCATTCTCTCTACCACGTGCTCTTACGCTGCACGTCATAGGTTCCAAGCATGAAACACAACATACAGGGCTAACCTTACTGTCAGCAGGTGTAACAGCTGGCCAATATTCTTCCATGACCTGAAGACACACAAGATTGTGACCTGAGAATTAAGAGCTGTATTAAGAAGCCTGACTAACTCTCTAAAGAGGAGACAAAAATAGAAAGGGACTAGCTGAGCCACTGGCTTGGTATGCCTCAGGTGCACCTGAACCTGGAGGAGCCTGTTCAGAAAACAAGGGCAAGTAATTCAGTACTTAATGAAAAACTGATGTGCAGGGTTTGGGGTGGATTGTGAAGGCAAGTCAGCCTTTTCAAACACAGGTATCCAAAAAAGTCCTATTGACTCCACGAGAACTGAGCGGACAGTCTCCACTTCAGTAAAGATATTTCTTAAAATACCCCCCAAACAAAACATTTCATTTTGTATCAGCCTTGAAAGAGGCAACACCTTTGGCATCAGGCTGTGGGGTAGAAAAGTTTAAAAGATATGGGTGTTCCTTAACATTTACTTTTTGACACAGAATTGCTTTCTCTGCAGAAAGTCTTTCTCCTAAGATGTCCAGCCAGCTAAACACGACAGAATGACTTTCACTTTGTCTGCCATCCTCTGGGGCTGCTCTCACAGATACTGCTGTCTGAAAAAAATCCCGACTGAGGAGAAACAGACAGAAATGAGAGAAACCAAAATGCAAAACAAGCATTTCAAACATACATAATGGCTGGGAGAAAGGATGTCTAACTTCAGGGGGCTGATCTGAAAAAAAAGATACACAGGTCAGCAGAGAAAAAGCTTAAAAGATTAGGAATGAGTGGCAGGCACATTGGGAGGTAAAGGGACCGGAGGGTGAGGAGGCCTGTGGGCAAGGTGAGGTAAGGTGGGAATCTGAGCACTATAAATATATATGTATAAAAACTGGAAATAAAATACTTCTACTCTGCACTAGAATTGTTCAAAAAGCAGAATGGCCATCCTGCAGGAAATTCTGAAATGCTGATGTTTGTTGCAATCATGAAACAGAATGAAACATCAAAATAGCATCATTTTTTGTGGAACTCAAAAGTTCAGAAACACTTTGAGTTGGAACCACTGAAACACAAAGCATTGATACTTTCAGTAGCAACAAAGCAGATCATTTTGAAATGTCAATTCAAAACGAAACAAATAAACTATGTTTTCCATTAAAACGTAGGTAAGTTTGGCAAATTGACATTTGCCCCAAAAATAATCAAATTCAACAAAACCCCACGTTTTATCAGAAGAAATATTAGATAGAAAAGTTTTATCAGCTCCTCTCTAGATGGCTAGCACTTCTTCCATATGAAAAAAACTGCTTGTCTAGCTAGTAGGAGAATAGAGAAAGAAACACAGAGCCTTGTGATTTCGTACCTTTGGCATTATAACTCTCAATGGTGATGAGAGCATTTTAAACAATTGTGTGCGTGTCTGGTGAGATACAAAGAGAGAGAGAGAGATCTCAAATCACTTTATGAACATTAATATATGAATCTTTCCGATACCAAATAGAGGGAAGCATTTTTGTCCCTGGATGCACACATTTTGTCCCAAGGTCTTACTGGAAGACTGAGTATAAGACCATATATCTATATCTATGCAGCTCCATTAACATAAACTATTGAAGCATGTATGTCCAGCTCCCTTGGATGCTCTTGGAAGGACCACTTATACCAGAGGTTAACTGTAACAGGGTCCCACTCCAGGGGTGGCCATGATGCCCCTGGAGCCCCCACAGCTCTTATCAGTTTTGCTGTCTTTGGGCAATCTCCCCTTCCTCTATCCTGCCACGTCTTGATGTATTTATGTTTTAGAAAAAGGGAAGCTACACCAGGGCTCCCCAAACCTGGTCTCACAATCATGAATGCACATGTCCATGCTCATCACCTGAAGGGCCAGTTACATGGACTCCACCCTCCTCAATACCCACACCCATGCCTTGCAGATGTTACATATACTAATCAAATCATAACTGCCACTACAGGCTCCTGGCTTTATTCATCTTTATACCAGTGTCTCTCTGGGCTTTAGGCACTCTGGCCCCCTCAGTCACTGACTGTGGCCCTCCTGGCCTTTGGTCCTTCTCCTTAGAGCCTGGCCCCATTTCTAAGCCAGTTGAAACTTATGGGCTCTCCAGCCATACCAGTCTCCAGTCTGTGGCCCTTCTTGGCCTTCAGCCCTTCCTGAGCCCTGACCC
This sequence comes from Gavialis gangeticus, assembly GCF_001723915.1. Classification (NCBI taxonomy): domain Eukaryota; kingdom Metazoa; phylum Chordata; order Crocodylia; family Gavialidae; genus Gavialis; species Gavialis gangeticus. The sequence goes on along the minus strand of NW_017729025.1, from coordinate 26,576,803 downwards.
TGCTCCTAGGCCAATGAGACCTATGGGCACTCTGGCCCCACCTGCTCCCTGGGCCCTCCAGCTCTCTGCTCTCTTTACAGGCCTCATAGCCTCTGCTGTCTCTCTCGGCCCTCTGGCCCTCTGTTCTCTCTCTGAGCTATCTAGCTCTCTGGCCCCTTTCTCTGAGCCAGCTGGGTCCTCCCTACCTCCCCTTAGCTCCTTTCATAAACAACCAGATGTTCTCCCGCCCCCAGGCTGTAGGCTGGTTGTTTCACCAGCCCTACAGCTGAACTCTCAGCCCTAAGGCTGCCTACAGGGAACTCTTCAATAATCTAAGTCACAGAAAGGAAGCTTATGAAAAGTGGAAACTTGGATAAATAAATAGGGAGGAGTATAAAAATATTGCTCAGGCATGCAGACATGAAGTCAGGAAAGCCAAAGCGCAAGTGGAGTTGCAGCTAGCAAGGGACAGGAAGGGTAACAAGAAGGGTTCTTACAAGTATATTGGTAGCAAGAGGAGAATCAGGAAAAGTGTGGGTCCATTGCTGAATGGGGGAGACAACCTTGTGACAGAGGTTGCAGAAAAGGCTGAAGTGTTCAATGCCTTTTTCACCTCCATCCTCACAGGCAAAGTCAGTTCCCAGACTTCTGCACCAGACATCACAGTTTGGGGAGCAGGTGAGCAGCCAACAGTGGCAAAAGAACAGGTTAGGGACTATTTAGAAAAGCTGGACATATGCAAGTCCATGGGGCTGGATGGGATACACCCAAGGGTGCTGAAGGAGTTGGCTGATGAGATTGAAGAACCATTTGCCATCATCTCTGCAAACTCATGGCAGTGAGGAGAGATCCTGGGTGATTGGAAAAGGGCAAACATTGTCCCCTTATTTAAGAAAGGGGGAAAAAAGAGGATCCAGGGAACTACAAACCAGTCAGCCTCACCTCAGTCCCTGGAAAAATCATGGAGCAGATCCTCAAGGAATCCATTTCTAAACACTTAGAGGAGAAGAAGGTGATCAGGAACAGCCAGCATGGATTCACCAGGGGCAAGTCATGTCTGACCAATTTGATTGCCTTCTATGATGAGATGACTGCCTCTGTGGATGCAGGGAGACTAGTGGAAGTGGTATATCTTGATTTTAGCAAGGCTTTTGATACTGTCTCCCACAACATTCTCACAGGCAAGCTAAGGAAGTCTGGGCTGGATGAATGGACTGTAAGGTGGGTAGAAAACTGACTGAAGCATCAGACTGAGAGAGTAGTAATCAATGGCTTGACGTCTAGTTGGCAGCCATTATCAAGTGCAGTGCCCCAGAGGTCAGCCCTGGAGCCAGTTTTGTTCAATGTCTTCATCAGTGACCTGGAAGATGGCAGAGAGTGCACCCTCAGCAAGTTTGCAGATGACACCGAGCTGGGAGAGTAGCAGATACACTGGAAGGTAGGGCTAGGATTCAGAGTGACCTTGAAAAATTGGAAGACTGGGGCAAAAGAAATCTCATGAGGTTCAACAAGGACAAGTGTAAAGTCTTGCACTTAGGACAGAACAATCCCATGGGGGCTGACTGGCTGGGCAGCAGCTCTGCAGAAAAGGATCTGGGATTGACAGTGGACAATAAGCTGAATATGAGCCAGCAGTGTGCCCTTGTTGCAAGGAAGGCTAATAGCATACTGGGTTGCATTGGTAGAAGTGTTGCCAGCAAGTCAAGGGGAGTGATTATTCCCCTCTATTCAGCACTGGTGAGGCCACGTCTGGAGTACTGTGTTCAATTTTGAGCCCCCCACTACAGAAAGGATGTGGACAAACTGGAGAAAGTAACAAAAATGCTGAGGGGGCTGGGGAACATGATTTATGAGGAAACTAGAATTATTTAGTCTAGAGAAGAGGAGACTGAGAGGGGATTTAATAGCAGCTTTCAACTACCTGAAAGGGGGTTCAAAAGAGGTTGGAGCTAAACTATTCTCAGTGGTGGCAGAGGACAGAACAAGGAGCAGTGGTCTCAAGCTGCAGCAAGGGAAGTTTAGGTTAGATGTTAGGAAAAATTTTCTCGCTAGGAATGTAGTAAAACACTGGAACAAGTTACCCCAAGAGGTGAGGGAAGCTCCATCCTTGGAAGTTTTTAAGGCCTGGCTAGACAAAGATTTTGCTGGGATGATCTAGTTAGGGATGGTCCTGCTTTGAGCAGGGGGTTGGACTAGATGACCCCCTGAAGTCCCTTCCAGCCCTAATTTTCTATGATCCAATGATTCAATGATTCTATACCCCCAGACATACCTGGTGTGAGACACAGTCACTCTCTCAGGAGCTCCTTCCCTGTCAGCTATCTAGATAAGACTGACTACCTACCTCAGGCCCTGGGCTTATATATACCTCAAGCCCAGCCCTCTTCAAGTCCAGTTTCTTCCCTAATTACTGCCTGAGCTATTTTTAAAGCTATCTCTCCTCTTACAGTGACAGGTGTGCTAAGCATCCTGGCACATTAACTTTGGGAAACTATACATTGGCTGAATGCCTTATATTATTAGCAGATAGGGGAAAATTAATCAAGCCTTCCCACAAAGAGAATTCAATCTAGCGATGGGCCCAAGCTGAAGAGTTCAGAGGTCTGATCTCCCTCTCACTTCAACTGGAAGAAATGAAGAATAACTCTTAAAGTCTATGGTTTTACCCTCATATAAACTTTCATGTGGATAATAAGAATATAGTAATAGTGTTTAAAAAACCCAAGTGCTTTGCAAAGCACTTTCAGCCTCAGGGCATGCACCCCACTCCAACTCCTGAAAGTCAGGAGAAGACTTTCCTGGCTAATGCCCAGTGTTGTGAAGGACGTTGGGCAGTCTGGCCACATTGGGCTGTTGCAGCAACTGCTTTCCATTCAGACTAAATGAAGGAATATTTTATATACTCTTTTGTGTAGCAGCTGCTCAAACAATGGAAAACCACATCTCACTGAAACTGGAAATGACTGGGTTGAGCTTTCAGGGAGCTCCGATAGCAGATACAGGGGCAGATCTCACCAATCCCTGGCCCTTGTATGTGAGATACAGTAGAAACACCAGAAAGCTGACAGAAAAGTAGCAAAGAGCTAGAGGGATAGGTAGAACAAGCACTGGTGATATGGTCCTGAAGAAAAGTCAAGGCAGACAGCTGTCTGAAAGCAGCTTGGAGCTGTGAACAAAGATTTGATGTTTGATTCTTCCTAAGTTTAGGGAATCAGGGCTTTATGTCAATTAATTGTGAAGGACTGCCTCAAAGAAATATTAACTTCTCTTACCAGAGACAACCCTCAAACACTGAACACTAGCTAACTACTCAGGTCAAAAGCAGTAACAATATGGAAAAGAATATAGAGAGGTATCACAGATTTTTATTTAAAATTAAATGCTTTGAAAAGACCTTGTGTCTCTCACTACAATGAATTATAAGGGCATTTTACTATGTTATTTTTAAAGATCCTCTAAAGTGAGAATACTGAATTAAATGGACTCCTGGTCTGACCCAGTATAGAAGATCTTTTGTAAGTCTGCTGTCATAGAAGAATCTGGCCCCAAATGTAGTGCCTGGTATAGATTCTGGATACTTGAAAATATGAGGAAAGCTTGGCTCAGCTTATTTATAAGACCATAAAAGACCATTTCTCATTTCATATCCAGGTTTATATTTCTGGACATCTCCAAATTTAGGGTACACACTAATCTGGACCCAAAGCTAGTTTGTTCCACTTTTGATGCATTATTGTCTATTACTGTTAATGGGCCCAGTAGCGTCACTAGGGGTAAGTGAGCAAGAATCCCAAACGCCACCAGCACCACTAGCTTAGCTACTGCCACTGCCCCAGCCATCACTGGCAGCCAGCATTCAAAAACTGCTTATTACACCCCAGCATGGGATGGAGATAGATTAGATCTTCAAAATGTTCTAATTAGCAGAAGTGTACAAAGACACAGCTCTTAAGGGAAAGGATGTCGATGCACGGATCATATTCAAAAGAACATGAAACCAGATCTGCTCATCTTGAAATGTTCTTCTGTTACCATACTACCTGCAAGGATTAGATTGTAATAACAAAGTAGAGGCTTGTAGAATGCCTTGATTTTAAACATTTGTGATTTTTAAATGCCAAAATTGTAATTTCCAGAGAAATTAAGGCTACCATCCAAGACATGCAAAATAAAGGGGATTTAAAACATTCTGTTTTAATTAACTGTAGAAAAACTATGAGCTACAGAAAAATATTGCAAAGGGGTCCTATTTGATTCACTGTTAATATATTGTGTATTTATGTTATTATTTATGCAATTATTTGGGGGTTTGATGGTGACCATAGGATAGGGAGATTGGAACAATATTTGCTCATGGAGAATCTAAACAGATTAAGGTTGTTTAAAATTTTAAATTTTCAAAAGTAAAACATCTCTAGGTGAATTTCAGGGGAAAGTACTTAGCCAGCCACTATATGTTTAATTAAAAAAAAATCTATTGCAGTTAATGATTTTAAGAAATACTAAGGTCAAACTTGCCACCAGGCAACTTGAGAGCTGGATCCATGGGACAATAGTAGCTGCAACAGAACCAGTGGCAGAAGCAGCAGCTGCAAGAGCAGCAGGGCAGGGGGGAGGGAGGGCATCCAGCAGCAGCTGTGGTGGGCCAGTGGCAGAGGCAGTGGGGCAAGTAGCCACAGGCCAAGAAGCAGTGGCGGCAGAGCAAGCCTAAACATATCAACTCATATGGCGGCTCTAGGCTGCCTAACCTGCACATCTTACTATCTCTGTGCCCACAAAAACAGACTTC
>NW_017729025.1:26564214-26567035 GCF_001723915.1 Gavialis gangeticus | reverse complement strand
GGCAGGGGGGAGGGAGGGCATCCAGCAGCAGCTGTGGTGGGCCAGTGGCAGAGGCAGTGGGGCAAGTAGCCACAGGCCAAGAAGCAGTGGCGGCAGAGCAAGCCTAAACATATCAACTCATATGGCGGCTCTAGGCTGCCTAACCTGCACATCTTACTATCTCTGTGCCCACAAAAACAGACTTCTCTTTTGTCTATGACTAAATTTGCATTTGCAAAATCTACCCAGCCGGATGGGGAGGTCACCTGGAGGCAAACTTCAACCCAACATGTCAGCATTCCATTGTAGAAAGCCTTCCCAAAGGAAGGAAAGCAAACTTAGCTCCTGGCTGCAGGACAAACTCCTGGCAGAAAGAATAAATTATGCTGAACCCCCACACAATCAAACACCCAATCACAGCATCTGGAAATTATTCTATCACCATTTTACTGCTCCAGCAGAGGCCATGCAAACCCCTTGAAAGCACTGGCTCCCTTAATAAGCTATTATTTCAAACATTGTAGCACTAGAAATTGTGTGGAGCTGGCAATTATGCAATAGGAGTGAAATATGGAGAATGTCACTTTGAAATCATTTATTTATTTCATTTCCTTTTCAAGCCCAATACAAAGCAGATGGAGCAGAGAAGGCCGGGATGCCTTCAGAGTTCCCCAGACCTCTACCAATGCTTTCCTCCTCCAAAATGAACCTAAGGGTTACCAAGCGCCTGTAGGTCTAAGTATCTTCAAAGATGAGTAGTTGATTAGTTAATTCAGTTGGGGTTCTGGCCCTTTGTGTAAGTTGCCACACTATACACTTTATATTGTGCACAAGATGTCAAACCTACCACCATCAAAATCTATGAGTCACAAAGCCAAAGTCTTGTTCCATAATCTTCCTAGTGTTGGACTCCACGCTTTATGAATTGCATAGATAATTTGGAAAGTGTCCAAGGGAGAGAAATATGAATGGAGGCTTGGAAAATATGACGTATGAGGAAAGGTTGAAGGAATTAGGTTTGTTTAGTCTAATAAAACAAGACTGGGGAAGGGGATCATGATAAGTCTTCCAGCATGAAAAGGACAGGGTGATCAGTTGTTCGCCATACCTCCCTAGCATAAGACAAAAAGATATCCAATCAGTTTGGGCAAAGAAATTTACATTAGCTATTGGGAAAATCTTTCCAATTATAAAGGCAATCAGGCACAAAAACAGACTACCTACGGAGTAATAGCCTTCTCACCCTATATGTCTGTAATACATTTGGCCATTTGTACATGCCACAAAACTGGCCTTTAAAGCGGCTTAATGCCCATTTGCTCCGCTTTAACGGTGCAGCTGTTTGCACGTGTCAGCGGCATAATGCGCTTTAATGGCGGCCTGTTTGCACGTGTCAGTGGCGTAATGCACATTAAATGACTTTGTGACACAGCAAAGTAAAACATCTCCAAGGTGGTTTAGTTTGCCACAAAGGGAAGCATCAGGCCCCGTACCTCTCAGGGGCTGTGCGGGCAGCCCGTGCAGGCAGCCTGGCAGCAGCCTGTGCAGGCAAGATCCATTAACGGGAAGAAGAAAAAAAGCAGCAAGCCTGTTCTTTTTTTGTTATTTTTTTTCTCCCCGGAGTCTGCCTGCCTGCCTGAGCAGTGTGGGGGCCCAGTGCTTGCCTCCACAGCTGTGGTGCCCTCTGGGACTGCTCGGGCTGGGTGCTTGGGGTGGGTGCCATTTGGGGCATGCCGCTGCTGCCACAGAAGGAAGCACCAGCCCTCCCCCGCAGCTCAGGGACCGCTCGGCCCACCGGTAGCTTGCCTTCCCCATTCCACCACCGAAGACACAGGTAAGGGTTGGGCCCAACCCTTGTGTACATACCATGGGGGTTTACTTCGCCCTAAATTGAAGTGGTGTTTTTAAAGACCCACCACTTCAATTTAGGGAGAATTAAACCAAAGTAAACCCCCATGGCATGTACAAATGCCCTATGATAGCAATTCACGTTACAGATCATGCTTACTGTTTCTTATGAAGAAGGAAAGCAGGGAAGCTGTGTAGAATAAGACACGGATGTAACTGTCTGTCCATTCAGAAGCATGGTCTAATGCTGGACAGAACACTAGACTGGGACTCTTCCCTTGTAACGTGATTTGAGGTCAACTGATTAAAGGAGCTACATCAAAGCTGAGTACCAATAAAGGGAGGAAGAGCTTGAAGGAAAAGCAGCCAGAACAAATTATTAAGGTTAAGAAAAAATAAGAAAACCTGCTTTCATAAGCATAGTTAACAAGAATATTTCCACTTAAGAATGTTATAAGAGTGCTTTATAAGAATGTTTATTAACAGATGCAGATGGGAATTTATGGATGACACCACATGGATTATTTAAATTAGAGTTGGCACAGAACTTGACAATCATATATGAAACAATCCTGAATTGTTAACTGAAAGAATACTGGAACCTAACAGGATTTTCCTGTCTCTAATTGCTTTGAGCCCAGTAAATGCTGGTAAAAAGTTGTGAATGTAAGGAAGGTAGCTGTGGGAATATAAAATGTTCGTGTGCACTGAAAGATAAGCCCTGAAGGTGTGACTGTGCTTGAATAATGCCTCTAGTTATGACCTTCAGAGCACTGTTTAGGTTAGCTGTGACTATCCCAGTGGCAGCTTTTGCCTGTACCTCCATCCAAATCAGGAATGTGCAGTTTTCATTCCCAAACATCTCACTGCATTTGTGTGTTAATGCTCCTTATGATTCCCACTCAGGAATCTCCACTCAGGAATCTCCTTGGCATTTTTCAGGGTCTCTCTCTCTCTCTCTCTCTCTCTCTCTCTCTCTCTCTCTCTCTCTCTC
>NW_017729025.1:26527422-26563893 GCF_001723915.1 Gavialis gangeticus | reverse complement strand
CACACACACACACACACACACACACAGGTTTTCGGGGATGTCACTCAGGTGTCAGGACTTCCACAGCCCAACACATTGTCTTTATACACTTCCACCTGCAACACACTCTTTGGGAATCACTGGGATAGACACACAATGAAAACAAAGTCCTTGCTCCAAAGAGCTGATAAGCTAGGTCTTGACAAGATGCAATGGGAGACACAAGGGAGGTAGGAGTGAGAGTAACTTAATAGGGCAAAAGTTAGCACGCAAAAGCCAAGAACTCTCAGCTCTCCTGTTCACCTGCTTTTCCAAGTAACTAAAACTGATGGGACTACTGTTTTGTCATAGCAAATGTTTTATGAAAAATCCCTGATACAAAATGTGAAGAGTCAGAAACAGAGTAAAGAAAATGTCCCAAATGTGATATTAGTGGAGATGTCAGATCACCTTCATTTTCTATTTCTGGTGCAAATGACAAGAGCAAGGCATGCATTGTAATGCAAAGGTGGAGATTCATACATGTGGCTTTCAGAACTAATCTATGAAAATTCAACCCATTTCTCTAAATTTAAAAATAGTTACAGATTACATAACATAGAAAAGCTGGACATGAATAAAGATAACAGATAGAAAAACTCTACAGCTCTTCAATTATCAATTAAGTTTGCTCAGCAAGATCATTATATTGGTCCATCTTGTTGTACAAATCCAAAAAGCCAAGAGAAATGTTTGTCTAAAACAAAAAAGCAGGGAATCAACAACTCGCATGGCAAAGTCTACCTTCCTCCAGGCATTATGCCAACATTTTTAAGATAGTACCAGCTACAGGTACTGTTCATAGTAGCACCCACAGGGCACATCCACACGAGCATGCACATGTGCTTTGTGGCACCTCAAAGGCTTTTGAGATGCCGCAAAACACACCCTGCACATGTGATTTGGTTTTTTGCACTGTATGTTTGTAATGCAAGCCAAATTTAGATACCGGGAAGTTCCAGTCTCAAAATAAAGCGTACCAAAAACAGCAGCACAGTGCACATGGCAGCAGAGTGCACCTCCCAAAACTGGAGTCTGGCCAACCAGAGCCATACTCCAGCTGTTGGCCAGGCTCTGTGCACCCAGATCACCACCACTACAGCCCTGGGAGGCCCCCAGAACCCCAGGTAAGGCTGCTGGGGCCAGTCCAGGTACTGGCCCAGCCTCCCCTGCCCCACCAGGTGTGCTCCCTGGAGACAACTAGCAGCAGTACAAATATGTGCCACTGCTATTTGTCCCTGGGGAAACTCATGTGCATGCTCATCTGGATGCACCCACAATGTGCAAGGTGCTTTCTGGACAACACTTTTGCCAAGGAGTCTTCTACAATTTTTAATTCAACTTGCAAGAAAAATTACATTCTCACGTTGTGCAAGTTATTCACTATGTATGGACTTAAAAATTCAGTATGTGCACTAATAAATGAAGCTAGTTTTTTTTTTAAATCACATTATAATATCTGGTCAACTGCTTCAACCTTCAGTTATTCTCTGGACAATGTGACTTGTAATACTAAAAAGTATGTTTTGATTTTGAATGCATGCACTGAGGTATTCTGAGTTTGTGCTAACTTTTTTTTTACCACAACATGTGAACAATAAAAACACTGTCCACCCCCAGAGAATAACATGTAATATTTTAAAGGTTTGAGAGTTAAAGAATAACATTTCAGGAACTTTGCCTCCAATAATCCACTGTACTTCAGTGATATTTTATAGTATAAAAAGAAAACTGTTTTCCCCCTTATGACTGTGTTTACTATGTTTTAAAAGGAACCATAATAACTGCCACAATTTATCATTATAATTAAAAGCAATGAAAAAGCTGGCAAAACTGCTCATGTGACTTGGTTACATCTAACTAAACTTTTGCAACACATAGCAAACAACACAGTACCAAATCCTGCAGCTTTTATTTAGCCCCTACCAGGCAAAACACCCACTTTGGAGTAAGGATTTGAAAGACAGTTCTGATCTTTAACATCAGAATAACCCAGCAGTATAACCAGTCACAGACATTTCCTTCACCGAAATCACGTGAATAATGGTTCTTTTATCTGTGTAATGCCCAAACTAATGTTGCAAAAATCATTACAAAATGCTAGGCTACTTAAATCCTTGATCCTTCCACCGAATTCAGTGAGGTCTCACAAGGGATCAAATCTGACCCTTAGTGAGCAGAACTCAGGCCTACTACATTATCCCCATAGTAGTCCTTGCAGAGCCATTAGTCAGTTTGACCAGTAATACATCAAATACAGAATCTTTACATGCACGTTTACTCACTAGATGGTAAGCACTCTGATGAAGCTATCCTCAATTATTGTTCAGAGGCCCATACGGAGCGGTCCCACTGCAGACATAGGCAAGGTGGTAAGCAGCCTTACCTGGGGTCCTGGGGGCCTCCCAGAGCCATAGCAGTGGTGATCTGGGTGCACGGAGCTTGACTGGCAGCCAGAGCGTGGCTCTGGCCAGCCAGGCTCCAGTTTCAGGTGGTGCACTCTGCTGCTATGTGCGCTGTGCTGCTTTTTTCAGCACACTTTATTTTGATACCAGTATTTCTCAGTATCTAAATTTGGCTCTGCATTGCACATATGCAGTGCAGAGAACCAATCAAGGGCACCTCTGTGCCATTAAAACTGTTTTGAAGTATTGTACACTAGGAAAGAGCCGTATCTCCAGAATAGGAGCAATACATTTATCTATATACTTTTACAGGCACTATGGGAATTATGTGGTATATGAGCAATCTTTTGCAGCCATTCCAGAGCTATGTACTATAGCAAGTGACTTGGGAGGTACCATGAGCTAGTGGTTATAACAGTGGACTGGGAGTCAGTAGGTCTTGTTGCTAGCCCTGTTCCTGCTTCTAACTTGCTTTGTGATTTTGAGAAATTACATATGACAGAATTTATAAACTGGCATGCCTAATCTGATCTTCCTGTGACTCAGTTTCCACATCAGTAAGGAAGAAATTGCAATACCTACTCTGGTAAACCATTTTGGGAGCCTCAAATAGAGACTGATCAGTGCTAAGCATTAGCAGCTGTAGTCAGTCAACACTTTTTTTTTATCATTTGTTAAAATGTGCCCAAAGTTTGTTTGATGAGAATATGTTATACACTTGTATATAAATGCATGCCCATCTAGAGTCTGGAACTTGGTAAGCTCAATGAATGTGAAAAACAAAAATGAACTAATGATGACTAAGTTACTCTGACCAGAATCTGTATGGCAAATGTATTCATGGACACCTCCCTGCATATTTTATATAAACATTTTTTTTTCTAATTTGGCACCCAAGAGTCAGCTCTGGCTTCCAAATGAAAAATAGCAGAGGATCAGGGTGAAATCTGCCAGCATCTTCCAAGTATCTGGAGGTAATGCACATGATGAAGGGCTGAAAAATGAGTGGAAGCAGCCTCCCATTTCATGAACTTCAGACTAAGGAAAATAAATCATACAGGCAACTCAACAATGTTTTCTTTGTTCCTGAATAGGTCCAATGGATAAAATGGATCTCATGAAAGGAACAGAGCAAGAAACAGATCCAGTTGGAGCAGGAGGGCTTACTCCACAGGTTCCTCTGACTGAACAAGTTCCTAAGTTCATATGAGCCTCAAAAAACAGGAATCCCAAGGGTGGATTCTACTGCCACATACTTTAAGCTGTATCAATGTCAAACGAGTTCAGATTTGTCTGGGATCAAATGAGGCCCAGAATGCAGACAGACTCTCTTTATACAAGCAACAATTGCTCAGGTTGAAGGCAGGCAGCTGGAGCCTGGAAGTGATTCAGGAAGGCCATCTTGTTAACTGATTCCCAATACCAAATATTATGCAATCCCCAGCACATAGAAGAAAAAAGAAACCATAAAGAATGCAGCCAGTTGGCCATTATAAATTAGGCACAGTTGAGCAAATCTTTCAACAGGAGGGGATGCACAGAGGGAGGCTTCATTTCTCTGATCCCAAAAAGACTGGGTGGAAACATGTTACATGTGACTTCTTTACACAAACCGATTATGAAACCCAATTCAAATGAATATGACTGCTCTTTCTGTAGATGTCGTGACAAATGTTTATCTTCACTCTGCCACTTCATGCCAGCCACAGAACTTTCCTCATTTTGTATCCTGTAGAACTACAGCCAATACAAATCCTTCCTTAGAGATCATCAGCAATGCCAAGAGTGTTCATGAAGGCCTGTCTTCTTCCCAGTTTACACTACAAACGTTTGCCAACAAAGCTCCACTTCTGGAGGCAAAAGTTTGTGTGTGTCTCCACCCAAAGGCCCATCATCTACAGCAGCAGGATTCCCCCTTTTGCTGGCAGAGCTATTCCACCTCTGCCATGTGGTTTAAGGCTCCTGCGGCTGCCTGGCAGTCTGCTGAAAGCTCCCATGCCTTCACCTGGCTACCATGGTTAATTAGGCAGCTGGTCCCTTTCCAGCGTGCATTTTGTGCAGTGGCATAGCTGCTGAGTAGCACAGCCATCAGGGCTAGGGAAAGACATTCAAAAAGACTGAGCCTGAATGGATTCAATCTTTGCAGGTTAATCTAACCTGGCTAGGCTGAATCAGTTTGTAACCATACAGCCATCCCAGAAATGCAGGCACGTGCCTGTAGTGGCTCAGGCTAGAAGCCAGGGGATGCTAGAGGAGCCTTCCCTTCCCTTTCACAGTACTGAGCTCAGGGGGAGGTATGGCCAGGCTCTGGCAGGATGCTCTGATTAGGGAGAGGTTCCCCCCTCACCCCTTCTGACCAGCCCAGCAGGGAACTGATAACAGCATTTAACACCCCCAACTCAGTGTTTATCACCCCATTAAGAAAACAACAGAGGAACATTACCAGCTACCTGTTGATTCTGCCTTTGTCTCGTTTGCCACAGCATGAACCGTAGCCAGTGTGTGGTCTGTTAGCTAATGCTGAGAGGTGTCTGTGTAAGTCAGAGGGGACAGGGGAATAATCCCTGCTTAGCAGGGAGTGGGGAGAGGAGAGGGGGATCAGGGGGAAGCCAGGCAGATGCCTGCAGTCTCTGCCAGAGCTCCAGCCAGAGAGCAGAGGGAGGGGCCAGTCCTGCTGTGGAGCAGAGAGCTCCACCCAGCCCAGAGAGCATGGCACGATACTGAGGGAGTCTGGTTTAACTAAAACAAGCAAGGGGTTGGGGACAGACATCGCATAAACCAGTCTGACCCATATCAGTTAAGTCTGATACTTCCCCTTCCTCTAACCCTAACATTGCATTTTCTATAACCTAGTTGCATTCCCCTCCACACCCCCATCCCTCTTAGGTTAGTCCCTTGCTCGGGCACTCTATATTTCCCTTATGGCTTTGTCATCTTTTTGGCTCATGATCCTTAACATCTACTTCATTCAACCAGGTATATCTCAAACCATTTTCAGCCATTTTCAAACTGGTTTATGTGCACTGAACATCTGTTCTGTTATGGGTTTAAACCAGTTTCTGATCACTTAACTCGGTTTATGTGTAATGTCTGTCCCTACCCCAGAGGCACACAGATGTGCAAGCCCTCTGGCAGCTTATGCCTCCAGAAAGTCTGGCAGCAGAGCTGGTAAGTACAAACAAGACTATTGCTTGGTTTCTGTATCTGCTCATCTCTTCTAGATAAGTGGAAACAACGTTTCACTCTGAGGCAGAAGAACAGAGCTTGTTTCAAAAGGAATAGCAGGGGACTCACTAGGCCCAACCATGGCAACTTTTATCTGACAGCAGACAGGGTAGATGTTGCACCTTTATAGTCTAAATCATAAGCAGAGGGGTTACTTCATCAAAGGCTGTAAAGGGACTACCTCTGGAGAAATAAACTTAACTAAATCTCTGATTTAGTTAATCTATAAAGGTGCAAATCTACCCTTTGGTCTGCCTGACTTCACACTGACATGTCTAACTACCTCTCTCATCCTTTACCTGAGTCATTCACCTCTCCGTCCCAAGCATGTGCAGGGTTACTCAATCAAATTTAAAACACCCGACTTCTAAAAACAGAATCTCTACCTTTGGTTCCCCTAAGCAAGGAAGTCTAGTGAGCATCAAAATACTAACGCCTGTAGCTAAACAAACAAAATACATCAGAGCAAAGACGCTGCAAACAGGAGGGAGTTTCAGCCACCATCCTATCTCTCTGTGTAGGTGGAAGTTGCTAGAGCAAATCCTGAAGAGGTAGTTGGTGCGTGACAGCTCCAGAAGCCTCCAGTATCTCCATAGATACAAACAAGCCAACCACACAGGATGCCTCAGAAAGCAAGTAACCAGGTAAGAACAGTTCCCCTCGACAGCCCTTTATGCTAGCAACTGTGTGCTAATTAGCCGTTAGGACATGGGAGCCTGCTCCAAAGCATAATGGAAACAGAGAACAAATTCCCATTGTCTTCCGTGGGATTTGTACCAGAAAACTGGACTGGAAACTGTAAATGCATTCTTTTGATTTGCAAACGAGATGACTTGATATAGCATGTGTGCCATGACAGCTCACAGAGTGTTTAAATCATGTCAGGCACAGCTGTGGTTTTAATTTGGTTCAAAAATAGAAAAATCAGGAAAACCCCAAGTGTTGTTCTACTTCCCTTCGCATCAGTGTCCGATATTAATGGAAAGGGCCTTTCCTAGTGTGGGGTGAAAACAAATCTTTCTGGTGTAGGGAAACAACGTTTCTTCCATTGCAAGCTAAATTAATCTAAACAGTTCTTTGCAGAAGAAAAGCAGCCTCTGTTATTATAAATGTAAACGGAGTGATTTCAAGCATGGATAGCCCAGACAGACAGTAGTAAGGACAGGTCACTGAGGGCTCTGACTCACACACCGCACGGCCCCGCTTGGCCCTTGGAACTTGACTTGCTTTGACAGTCAGTAATGACCTAATTTCTCTTCTGAATGGTATATAATCAAATTCAGTCCTACAGACTCATTTCCAGTCATCTTTATTCATTGTTATTTTTATTCCAAGTATTCCTTGGCATGGTTTAAGAGCTACTGAAGTGTTTAATAGCTGCTTAAAAGTAACAACATGCACTATTTACAGTAGATTTAAGCTAGAGAGCCTAGACGGGTCATTATCTTTACAAGAAATGTGTGTGGAGGAAAAGGATACACAAGAAACAAGGCATCAATCAAAATATTACATGATTCATGAACTTTTAATAAGGTGAAAGCAAAGTGGGCTTAGCGAGTTAGATTTACAATGAAGCAATTACGATGTTTAAAAGATGAGGCTGGCATTAATGACAGCTGCTTTTTTCAGAGGTTCAGCACCTCTGAAAAAATCAAGCCTCTTGATTTAAGTATCTAGACTTGGCAGAGTAGCAGCCAAGCATTCTGGCACCCGGTGCAGGTCGTGTGTAGAGATTCCCCTCCACACTATTATATAATATTACTTCCATTTGATTTGGCACCTTGTATGCAAAAGACCCCATGCCAGTGTACTGCTGGCACTGCCTTTGCTATGATACTAACATTTGGATACATAACTACAGGTTCCCACATCTGAACATTTTGGCCATAGTTGCAGTGATGATGCTGGTAATGAACAGGATGATATACGTGAATTTATATTCAGACAGTAGTAAAGGAAATAGGAAGAACTGTTTCTGTTCTAGGGTCTAGTCTGAAACCCCACAGAAGTCAATGGAAATCTTTCCATTGGCTTCAATGGGCAATGGATCAAATCCTTGTTAGCTTTCCTTTTGTAGATTCATTACTTCCTCTCCTCTCTATTGCTCAATTTGCTTTCCCCTGATGTTTCAACCTTTTTCCAAATATTGCTAATAAATCTGTATAAAGTTTGGCCTCCAACTGAGCCTTTATTCCAGAGCACACTGTTGTATTGTATTGTTTTGGAAACTGTTCATAAAAATGAATTGCGTGGTAATAGCACAATTGTCGATATATGTAGGTTGCAGCATACCCCTTGTGGGTCATTGTGGCAAATAATATCTCATTTCCAGGAAAGTTTCAAAACTTTCATTTTCAAAGAAGTAACATTAATTATCACAGTCCAGATGATTTGGTTCATTTCTCCATAATTTCACCCTTTTGTCCCCATCCAGTGGAGCAGGTAGGAGCCCTAAATGATTGGATTTTATAGCAAGAACTAATTCATAACTATTATGCTCATGTATTTGTCTGGAAGTCATGCCCTTCTGCATTGCAGAGTAGTAGCAGAGCTGCCCTTTGACCAGTGCTCCAGACCAACGGCTTCCAATAACAACCAGGGTTGCTGTCACTCTGGTGGGGATTTAGCCAACAGACCTATGTAGCTATGAAGACGCTAGCCACATCTATCTAGAGATGGTTGGGAATTTTCCAGTTAAATGGTTTTTCAGTGCAAAATCTGTTTTGTGGAAGCCAAACTGTTTTGCAGATACCTACCAGGTTTTTTATAAACATTTAATCAGGAAGTGATTCGCCATGTTAAAATTACTGGTCAAAATGCATGAGAGAGGCTGAGAGTGGTCGCCCACTCCAGAACAGCCAATAGACCAGTGAAGAGGGAAGTCACCAGAGATATAGAAAACCAAACTTCTGCCTCATTTGGGCCAGAGGCTTGAACTTCACTCTCTTATATCCCACAAAAGCAGCCGATATCAATTAGTAGGGTATTCTGGAGTAGGTCTTATTCAATCTCTCCTGTAGTCATTGTCCCACTGTGTTTAAATAACTAGAGACTTGTCAGAATAGAAGCTTAAATCTCACTCCCACACTTGCCAAATGAGTGCCCTGATCATTAGGCTATAGAGTCACCCTTCCCAGCTCAGTGAATATTTAACTATTTATATACTAAGTGGAAGCTCCAAAAACCAGCTCATGGAAGTCGGGAATGGTCCCAAATGACTGGAAGAGGGCCAACATGGTGTCCATCTTCAAAAAAGGGAAGAGGGATGACCCTGCAAGCTACAGACCAGCTGGTCTGACTTTGGTCCTGGGTAAAATTTTTGAAAAATTTATTAAGGAGGACATCAATTACAAGCTGGTAACCAACAGGGTGGTAAGAAGTAACTGGCATGGCTTTGTTGAGGGGAGATCATGCCTGACAAACCTGGTGTCCTTCTACAACCGGGTAACTAAACATCTGGACGAGGGACATGAGGTTGATGTCATTTACTTAGACTTCAGTAAGGCCTTTGATTCTTTTTACCACAGGATTCTCTCAACCAAACTGGAGGGTACTGGGCTGGACCAGTCTACAGTGAGGTGGGTGGACAACTGGCTTAGAGGCCAATCCCAGAACACTGTAATCGATGGGATGGCCTCATCCTGGAAGGCTGCCTCCAGTGGTGTCCCCCAGGGATCAATGTTTGGACCCGTGCTCTTTAACATATTTATTAATGACCTGGATAAGGGGGTGGAAAGCTCAACGATTACATTCGTGGTTAAATGCAAGCACTTCAGAGGATAGGGTAAAGACCGAGGACAACCTTGACTGACTGGATTTATGGCCTGAATGGAATCAGATGAGGTTTAACAGGGCGAAGTGCAGGGTTCTTCATCTGTGTAGGAAGAACCTTCCCCACAACTACATAATGGGTGGTGGCCCACTTGCTGGCGCAGCTTCTGAATGGGACCTGGGGGTTATGATAGACTGGAAGATGAACATAAGCCAACAGTGCGATGAGGTTGCCAGCAGGGCAAACAGAACTCTGGTGTGCATCAGCTGATGTGTGCTCAACAGATCCAGGGAGGAGCTCCTCCCTCTCTGTTTGGCATTGGTGAGGCCACAGCTGGAGTACTGTGTCCTGTTCTGGGCACTGCATTTCAAGAAGGATGTGGGCAAGCTTGAGAGGGTACAAAGAAGGGCCACCCATATTGTTAGAGGCCTGGAGCATAGGCCCTATAAGGAGAGATTCTGGGAACTGGGCCTGTTCAGTTGGGGTAAGAGAAGGCTGAGAGGTGACTTGATAGCCGCCTATAAGTACATCAGGGGAGACCATCAAGATCTAGGGGAACGACTCTTCAGGAAGGCACCTCAAGGGAGGACAAGGAGCAATGGGCATAAGCTAATAGAAGGTAAATTCAGGTTGTGCTTAAGAAAAAGCTTTTTCTCTGAAAGGGTCACCAGAATCTGGAACACATTCCCAGCAGAGGTGGTGCAGTCACCATCCTTGGAGATGTTCAGGATAAAACTGGACAAGCACCTTGTTGAGCTTGTCTGAGCCCAATAACTTCCTGCCCATGGCAGGGGACTGGACTTGATGATCTTGCAGGTCCCTTCCAGCCCTATGATTAAAAGAAGAAACTGAAATTTCCAAACCCCCACCCCCAACCCGCTAGGGTTCCAGTAGGCTGGGTGAGGGCATTCACTTGGGGCATGAATAATTTATGTTCCAGTCCCTGCCCTGAATAAGGCAGAGGAACTTTAATAATTGTATCCAAGGTGAAAACTTTCCAAAGGTCCTGTTTTCAGCCCAATTGAGAATACGAACATTTTTGAAAGGGTAAAAGTTTTCAAGGAATGGGAACCTCTCAAAATCTCAGATAAACCCTCTGCATTAGGAAGGATGGATACACATCTCATTTTTTAATATTTAATTTTCATAAATATTGAGTTAAATTCTGTTAAGAGTTAACCCAGGGAAGCACACAAATATGTAGAAAGGCTTTATGAAGACCTACCACTTCAAAAGAAGCTGGTTTAGGAGTCATGACCCTACTTTTTGCAATAAGTTATGTATCATGAGCTTACGTAATTGGCAGCAGATAACATATCACACTTCCTGCTCTATGTCCTTGGTTCTATAACAGTGTAAATTGAAATATTTGCTAACTGCAAAAATGATGGAGCCTAACAACTAAAAGTGTTTTCATTCCCAAAGTGACATTTGTACGAAATCATTTCCCATTATACTGTGTTAATGGTACTAAATTCATTTTAACACATGGTTGGGCTATTCAGGTATTTCTGAATAAAATATCAGTTTCTGAATATTACTAATTTCAATGAACTAGGAATACCAGAGAGAAAGACAAAAATATACTTTTCTCATTAAAATGTCATCACAAAGCATTTGTTAGAAAGCACCAATTTTTTACCTTGTTCTTCCTCCATTATTCATCAGTTGATTTACCTGCTGCATAGATTATGGATTCTCTGGGGTAGGAACCACCTTGTTTGTTTGTTCGATGTGTAATGTAATAAGGACCAGAGCTAAAATTCAAACTGGTTCCTTCATTGCCTCTACTAAGCACTGCAACACTTAAATATTCCTCCCCTTGCTCTGGAGGGCAATTCAACTCACTTAGGTGATCCTAGGCACTTAGGATCCCCTCTACAGTCAATGGAGAGACTTGAAAGACACTTAGGGATGATTCAGATTTAGACGCCTAGGCACTCTGTGCATAGGAGGGGGAGAAATACGTGCCTCTACTATTCTAAAAGCCCAGAGGTGCCTAGTGGTAGACATTAGGACATACTAAGTTGTGTATGAATGCCCACACTCTGGCACTTTGGTATTTGACTTACACTGCCTGTTAGGCATCTCTGTTCCATTGTGATTCACAACGTCTACTCCCAGTTTGAAAGAGAGCTGCCTAATGATATCTGAGGATTGGTGGTGGTACCCATCTTTAGGCCGGTAGCCTAGGAAACATAAGGACTCATGATCAGAACGACCCTCCCAGGCCAAGTCCTGGCAGCTGTGTTCACAGGCAGCCATTTCACTAACCATTCCAGTGACCACTTTTACACATGTTTAGGCTTGGCAAATTCAATTTTTATTTTTCAATAATTTTGATAGCTAAATTGAGGTTTATCTTTAAACATTTCTTTCTATTTTTATCAATTTAAATTTTCAGGATTGCGCAAAATTAGGGGTGGAGAGTGCCAAGTTAGTAATGACAATATACTGGTAAAAGCTTTATAAAATCACATGTCAAAATATAAAAAGTAAATATCTATAAA
This sequence comes from Gavialis gangeticus, assembly GCF_001723915.1. Classification (NCBI taxonomy): domain Eukaryota; kingdom Metazoa; phylum Chordata; order Crocodylia; family Gavialidae; genus Gavialis; species Gavialis gangeticus. The sequence continues at coordinate 26,551,963 of NW_017729025.1, read as the reverse complement.
TCAATAAAGCATACCTGCTTTGAATTATTCCCTTCATTTGCTAGTACGTTCGTACCAGGCTGGAGACTTCACTCTCACAGAACGGACCACAGGGGCAGGGCCCAGACTAGGCCCAGCAGGGGTCTGGCACCCTGCCCTGACCAGGCCAGGCTCAGCAGGTGCTGGGTACCCCATCCCTGGCTGGGACCTGGGCAGAGTGAGTGGCTGGCAGCACCATACTCCTGGCTGCCAACAGCCCTGCCCCTTGGAGGTGGGACCCTGCAGCATCGTCCCTGCCTCCAAACTCTTTTGCCAGCAGCCAGCATCCCACCAACCCCCACTCTCAGCACAACCCTCCCAGCATGGCCCCCAGCTCCTGCACTGGCTGCCTGCACCGCTGCCAGAGGAGTAGCATGTGGGCAGTGCAGGCCAGGCTCCTCCTGCTCCACCTGCAGCAGCTGCCATGTGTGTGCACGTGCACATAGCACCCTCATCCCAGATATCCTTATCCCCAGTCCCCATCCTGGATTTTTTTTCCTACATCCCCATTCTATAATTTTCTATTCTTACTGGTGGAAATGTTTTTCCATCTGTCAGTGAGTGTGCATTTAAATAGACATTTGTCGATGTTAGTGATAAAGATCAAATCCTGCCAAACCCATGCATGTTCCAGCTTAAATTTATCTTCTTTGACCCCTGGTGACTAGTACTGTATGTGACATTCGAAACAGGTTCTTATGAATTCCTTTAACAGTGGCACTAATACTTCCTTGTCTCTTTTAAACATACCCACCCTATTATTTCATTAGTCTTTTTTCATTGCCACATCACACTGACTGCACATGACCATCCAGTCAATATAGCTTATATCTTATATCTTGGTATTTTTCCCAAACTACATGACCTAACTGCACACACAAACTGCATGATTAAGCTTCATACCAGTACCACAAGGTTATCTAATGCTTCCTATCAATAATCCAGGCCTCCTTATTGGCAGTACCATCCATCTTTGTATCAGCCACGACTTTAATAAGCATACATTGAGTTCTTGTACCAAAGGCTGTTAAAAAAAATATTAAACAGCATGGGTTCCAAGATCAGTTGCTCAGAAACACCACTACTATCCTCTCCATTCTGATAACTCCCAAATTTCGATAGTGTCCAAATTCATATTCCACTCCAGGAAATATAGTTCCTCTATTTTATTGCTTAGACTCCCTACACTGGTGAGCTAATAATGCAGTAATTTCTATCCTGACTTATCAGAAGTCCCAGCTGAAATATGCACAATAAATTTACTGCTGGAAATACCTGCTTGACTTCCATTTTCATCAAAATTATTGCAATCTATTTCTCTTCCTATCTTTGATGAACCTTGTCAGTAGCTACATTCTCATTTAGCCCATTTTTCTCCTCTAGTATAATTCTTCCAAGAGTTTAGATATAGTTGGTTCTCTCAATCTTCTCCCCTGCTTCCTAGTTTTAAATTTTTCTTAGTAAACTGGCTATTTCCCCATTGCCTCAAGTGGAACCCATTACAGATAAAAAGTCCTCTCTCTGTGAAAGTCTGCTAGGGGTCCAGCATCCCAAAATCTTACTGATAGCACCAATCCTTAGGCACCACTAATCTTCATTATCTTGTCATCAAAGTTCCCTGTGAGGTGCACATGTGCACAGCTGCACACAAACTTTTGCAGGCCATGCACCCGCCAGGATAGGAGCTGGGCTGCGTTGTGGGACATAGAAGGTAAGCTCCTCCCTGAGGCGCTGGCAGAGGCGGGAGCCTGACACGGGCTCTGCCGGCTCCAGGGAACTGCTCCATTCCCCAACTTTGCCTCGGGGAGCGAGGAGGCACGTGGAGTCAGGGCTGGGGAGTGGAGCAGTTCTCTGGAGCTGGCAGAGCCCACAGAGCAGTTCCCCAGAGCCGGCAGACCTGTGCCAGCCCCCAGCCTCCATCCCTGCCTTGCCTCACCTCAGGGAGGAGCCCCGAGTGAGGCTCCACTGGCTCCAGGGAAGTGCTCCACTCCCCGGCCCTGACGCCATGTGCCCCCTTGCTCCCCGAGGTGATGCGGGGGAGCAGAGCCATGTCCTGGAGCCAGCAGAGCCCACGCCAGGCCCCTGGCCCAGGCCCCGGCCCCCAGACCCTTAGCCCCCAGGCCCCAGCCCCCACTGCCTGCCCCAGGTGAGGAGTAAATGTCCCACACCGCACCAAAGCAGCACGCTCACGGACTGCTACTCCTTAGAGGGAACATTGCTTGTTATGCCTGTGCCCTGTTCTTCTCAGGACATGCAGAATCCTACTGAAGATCACATGAACTTGTGCTTCTTTAAATGCTTTCCCCAGCCTAGCACAGTTTTCTTTGCTGTCAATGAATACCTGGCTATATCATCTGTTCTGACATGAATCATCATCAGTAGGTTATTTTCTGCTCCCATCAGGATCATCCTCAACGTTAGGTCCATGTCATATACCTTGCTCTCAAGTGCATCCTTCTGTTTTGTGTCTTCCCTTATTAAAGGTCTGTTAATTCTTCCTAAGAATGACTCTCAATTATGCAAACTTGTTTTTCCTGATCTTATTATAAATCTCTGGTCTTTTTTCCTTTCACTCTTCCTTCTGTCTGCAAGTCATATTATTCTCCCTAGTGATTAATGTACTCAGGCAGAAAGTGGTACGGGATTTGAATTTCACGTCATCCATTTCCCAAAACGTCCTAACCACCAAGCTATACAACAGGCTAGAGAAGGATGCCCTCCAACTCTCATTTTAAGGCTGGGTCACTGGGCATCCAAGAGTGCAAGTGTCAGAAAACAAGGAGGCAACAAGGAGCCTGCCTCAATGGCCTTGGAAGGATGCATGAAGGGAATCCTGAGTTCCAGTCTCTGCTGTTAGGGTTATTCTTTCTTTTTCACAGATGTGACAAATTGGAGAGAATCCAGTGGATGATTTTGGGACTGAGACTTATGAAGAGAGGCTGGGGGAACTGGACTTATTTAGTCCAGAGAAGACTTAGAGGGGATTGAATAGCATCCTTCATCTACCTGAAGGGGTGGTTTGAAAGAGGATAGAGCTAGACTGTTTTCAGTGGTGACAGATGACAGAACAAGGAATAATGGTCTCAAGTTGCAGCGAGAAGTTTAGGTTAGATATTAGAAAGAGCTTTCTCACTAAGAGGGTAGTAAAACACTGGAACAGGTTACCGAGAGAGGTTGTGGACTCTCCACCCTCAGAGGTTTTAAAGACCTGGCTAGACAAAGCTTTGGCTGGGATGATCTAGTTGGGGATGGCCCTGATTTGAGCAGGGGGTTGGACTAGATGATCTCCTGAGGTCCCTTCCAACCCTAACTTTCTATGATTCTATGATTTTAATGATTGTGTAAATGTAAAGTGCACATACAGTCCCAGCAGCAGGGGCTAGAACCAGGGACTCCTCGGAAGAGGTTACAGTCAGGCGCCTTCTTGCTTACCCTGAGTGCTGCCTACACATCCTACGTTAGTGTTGCCAGTTTGATCAGTTTTTCTTATTATTTAATTTGAGTGTTTACATTACTGTTATCTTATCAGATTTAGTTGCAATTGGCCTCATTTTTTTACAGTAAGGACACTAAAAGACTTAATTGCAAAATGCTGAGATTTAAAGAATTTTTAGGAAATTGTGTTAAATAACATTCATGCTAAGTTAAACCTTCTATATGAGTATGGCAAAATCAGAAAATAAAAAATTACATCACTTTAGTAAGGCACAATTAATTAAGCAGTGTAGGCAGTGAAAGAGTGCCAGGATGCACTTTAAATCCAAAGACTCTGATTTCCAAACAACGCCCTTTATCATACAATTCTAGTTTTACTAGTTGACCTGTCATATTAAACCTGATAATGTGCATCAGCTACTTAGATTCATTTTAACAAAAAAAGCTTTACAGTTTGTTAATACAATTTACAATTTCACCTTAAACCAAAACATTTTCTTTCCAAGACTCTGTATTAACTTTGTGTTCTTTGTTTCTCAAGGACTCCCTATATTAGTCATGTACTTCTCGTGTTTTAGAACTTTCTGTTTATTTTGTATGCTTATTTTTAGTTTGCATGGCACTTCTTAATTAATAATACTCTTACTTTTACCCTCTATTTATACTCTGCAGCCTTTTTTTTTACCAACATTTATATTTCCTAAGCAACTTTTTTGAAAGGGGAAGATAATGTTTTAGGTAACAGTAAAGAGGAAGATGGGCAACAATGCCTATGTTTTGCATTTGTGCCTGGTGCCTGGTTACAACACTTACCCAGGAAGTGGGAGACCTGAGGAAGAATCAGGCTTTCTCTTGTTCTCCTTTACATTTGAAAATGAATTCAAGCTGACTGGGAGTATCATTTTTATGTGAAATTCACTGATGGAAGGAGTTGGATGCAACAGTCAGTACAGAGCATAGGCCGCAGAACGGGGTGGGCCACCCAGGGCATGGCCCAACCAACTTTTAGCGTGTTAATGTATATAACCCACAAATGCACAATTGTCGTTCCTGTTAAAACTGGATAGCTATTTTTCAACTGCATAGCTGGCTAAATTAACGTGCTAAAAGTTGGTTGGGCCATGGCCCAGGTGGCCCACCCCATTCTGCGGCCTATGGGACAGAGAAATAATTCAAAGGGATCTAGAAGGAATAGAAGGATGGGGACGAAGTTTGATAAACCTTGGAAAATTCAACCAAATATATTTAGGGAAAAGGGATTCAATACTATCCCACACTATTCATTACAAGGAAGAAACATGAGAAACCATCGTGCTAAAAGAGACCCAGGATTAAATTTTCCTTCAAATCTGGAAGTTGCAGGGTCACCCGGCAAGCAAAACCAAGCACTCTTTAACTTAATAAACAAGGCATTACACTTCAAAGCAGGGAGATTAAATACTTCTCCATGTGGCCCTAGGGTATCTGCACCTAGAATACTATTTCTGGGAACCATTTTCCCAAAGATATTTGACAAGCCAGAGGGAATTCACAGAAAAACAAAAACAACAAAAAACAACCTAAAGCAGTGTTTCACCAGCTTTTGATTCCCGAGGCACACTTTTTCCCAATTAAGATTAGAGGCACACTTCACCCTTACACCCAAAAAGGTGGGTTTTTTTCCCAAACATATAACATATTCCTTTCTTCTGCCAAAAGAAATCATGTCAGTGTTGAGAGGTACTGTTAAAAAAAATCCACAACTTTCCTGGATTTTGCAACACCCCAGCTGAGAATCACTCATAGAGATTGAAAATCTGAAAAGACATGGGGGGGGGGGGGGTCTTGAAGCTAAAAAAGATGAGAATCACTGATCTAGCTGGTGCTATTTATTGTGCCCTGCTCTTTCCACTGTCTGCCCCCTCCCAGCCCCTGGTCTGTACCTCAAGGGGCCAGGGCAATCCCCACTGCTGAAGCTGCCCCTGCAAAATCTCCCATGCTGGTGACCAACCCTGCAGCCCCTCCTGGGAGTGCGGGAGGAGTGGAGGGGATGAACTGGGCTGCATAGCACATCTCCATCTGTGCGTTGGTCGGCTCGCAGCAGAGCACACTTCTGGGAACACAGAGGGAACCAACAGAGAGGCTGCCTGGTGGTGAGATAGGGTGAGACAGAAGTCCCAGAGGAGCAGCCACAAGTGCCACTGGAGTAGCTGGGGCAGGCTCAGGATGCTGAACAGGGGAGGATAGCACAAGGGGATCTTTCAGCACACTTCCATTGCTCTCACAGCGCACCCTATGGGAATCACAGACCTAAAGGATCAAGGGCTGGAGAAACTGACTTACAAACAAGATCTAATGATCTACTGATTAGCTCAAAGGTGACAAAGGTTAACACCTTATAATGACATGAAAACTAAAAAATAGCAAAGATGAACAAATTTATCCAGTGGTGGAAGCACCCTTTGCTTGGTACTTTTATAACCAGCTAGGACAAATGCTATAAAATGTTCTGCAAGTTATAACCTAGCACTGGGCAAGGAAATTGGCTGGATGATCTAGGTGTCTTCCATCTTGCTATCGTGCAGAGGACTTTAAGCTAGGTTCGCAGAGGGACAGAGACCAAAGTAAGGCAACCTAGATAAAGGACTAGGAAGAGGAGATATTATGAGGAATATTAATGGGACTGGAATAGGGAAACTAGAGGGCCAATCAGCTAGTCATCTAAGATGCTTAAGTACTAATGCAAGCATGGGAAATAAACAGCAAAAACTAAATGTCCTAATATGCAACAGAATTATGATCTACCTGGGATAACTCAGGCTCACTTGAATAGTTCCCTTGACTGGAACATTTGTCATGGATGGATATAACTTGTTCAGGAAGGATAGGCAGGGGAAAAAAGGAGGAAGTATCTATACATAAATGAAAGATAAATATAGTTATTATGAAGTATAGAATGAAGAGGGACCAAACTGTTGAAAGACTCTGGGTTAAGATAAAAGGGGAAAATAGAAAGGGTGATGCCATGGTAGACCACCAAACCAGGTAGATGAGGCTTTTTTTAACAACCAACTGAATGATCTACATCACAGAACCTGTTTTTATGGTGGATTTTAGTTACCATGATATCTGCTGAGAGGGGAACAGTAGTTAAGAGACAGCTGAGAAAAATTTTGAATTGTGCTAGGGACAATTTTTTGTATAGGAGAAAACAATATGGTGTGGAGGAGGGAAAGTTCTTGTTTTGTTGCTCACTAATAGGGGAAGTTCGCTGAGAACATGAAGGAGGAAAACAGCTCGGGTGACGGTGGTCATTAAATTATATAGTTCACAATCCAAAGGAAAGGAAGGAGTGAAGTAAAAACATTGAATTACAAAAAAACCCCAAAACCCAGTTAACAAACTAAAATAACTGGGGAGCAGAATCCCATGGGAGACTGGTCTAAGGGGAAAAAGAGTCTAAATGAGTTGGTGGTGTCTTAGAAGAGGCAATATTAAGGGCTATCCAGATGTAAAGGAAGGACAGAAAGCACAGCAAGAGACCAGCTTGCCTGAACTGGTGAACTCTTCAAGTAGTTGAAATTCAGAAAGGAATCTTACAAAAAGTAAAAGTATGAGCATAAGAGTATATTACAAGCATGCAGAGACAAAAATCAGGAAGACCAAGGTACAAATGCAGAGACAACTGGCAGGAGACATAAAAGACAATGAAAAGACATTCTATAAGTATGCTAGAAGTAAAAGGAAGACCATGGAAACTGTAAGCCCATTGCAGAATAGAGAGAGAAAGATGATAATGGATGATGCAGAGAAGACTGATGTGCTTATAATACTTTAGTCTTCACAAAAAGTGTCCATTATCAGATGACAAGCACAGATAATGGCAAAGACAGGAAAGCAGATAATCAGCCTACAGTGGGAAAAGACAGATTAGAGATTACTGATAGAAGACGACTGTTTCTAAATCTAGACCTCCTAGAAAGCACAAGGAATTGGCTAAAGTAATGGCAGAATTGCTGGCTATCATGTTTGTAAACTCATGGAGATAAAATAAGGTCCCAGATCAGAAAAGGGCAACATACTGTCCATTAGGGGTGTGCGAAGCTGGCCCTATTCAATTTGGATTCGGCCTAAATCAGGGACAGTGATTCAATTCGTTGATTAGGATCACTGTCCCTGATTTGAGTTGGCCAAAAAATTTGATGCTGATTCAGAGAATCAGCGATTCAGACATAGACACAGCTTTAAAAGTTTTTTCTACGTACCTTGAAGTAGCAGGCGTGGTCATGATCACTGCAATGCTGGGGCACATGGAGCATCCCCCAGGAGTGCGGGGGGGCCCTCTGTGTGCTCGGCAGCAAACCCAGAAATGGACTGGAAGTACCAGCGTGCTTCTGGTCCACTTCCAGGTCTGCTGCCAAGCGCGCTGGCGAGCCCCCCATGCTCCTGTGAAACACTCCATGCACCCCAGCATCACAGCACTCACGAGCCCCTGCTACCTAGAGGTATGTAGAAAAAACATTTAAAGCTGTGCCTGTGTCCAAATCTCTGAATCTCTCCAAATCGATTCAGAGGGTTCCAGTTCAATTCGGAGAGATTAAAGGGTTCTCTGATTTGATTTGGATCTGGAGATCTGGCCATCAAATCAGGCCAAATCTCTGCTGAATCAAATCAGGGACCAAAGCTTTACACAGCCATAGCATCTATCTTTAAAATAAAGGGAACATGAAACTACAAACCAGTCAATCTAAATTCAATACCTGGAAAGATGTTATCTTTAAAAAGTCTGTTTCTAAGCATCTAGAGGATAATAAGATTATAAGGAATAGCTGAGATGGATTTGGGAAGACCAGTCATGCTTACCCAACCTGGTTTCCTTCTGTGACAAGGTTACTGGCTTTGGTAATATGGGGAGAGCTCTAAATGTGATATACCTCATCTTTAGAGAGGTTTCTGACATGGTCTCCCATCACATTACTGGAAGTAAACTAAGGAAATATGGTCAAAATGAAATTATTATAAAGTTACATGACTGATTGGATTATCATGTTCAAAGAATAGTTATCAAAGGCTTAGAGTCAAACCATGAAGAGGTATCAAGTGGGATCCCTCAGATATCAGATGGATCCAGTACTGTTCATGGAGGATAGAATTGTGAAAACGCTTAGTTTTTTTTAAGACCGCAGCAAGATGGATGGGATAACAGATACTTTGGAGGTCAGGATTAGGATTCAAAATGACACTGATATATTGGAAAAATAGTCTGCAATAAATCAGATTAAATTCACTAAGGACCAGCAAAAAGTACTGCCTTTAGGATGAAACAAATGAACAAACACAAAATAAGGAATGACTGGCTAGGCTGTTGTATTTCAGAAAAGGATCTTGGGGTCATAGTGGATTACAACGTGAATATGAGGCTAATTTGATTTATATGCCATGCTTTCCGACAAAGGCTCAGGGGAGTTTATAGAAGAAAGCAAAACAATTTATAAAATAAACTTACAAGAGAACAAAACAAAACAGGAAAACCAAAATAACTTATAAAAGCTGTGTGATATTATTGCGAAAAGCCTAAAAGTATACTGGGATGTATTAACAGGGGTGTCATAAATAGGGATCTGCTCAACTCTAGGCAGCGGCTGGCCAACTTCACGGGGAGATCATGGACTCTGCAGTCATTGTCATGGGCTTATCTTGGTGCCACCCCATTTCTCTGATCGGCAGAGGTCACCTGATGGCCCCACCCCCACTGCTGATTGGTGAAAAGGGCTGTCCATCATACAGCCCCACCCTTCACTGCTGATTGGGTGCAGAGGGGCAGGGCTGTGTAACAGGCAGCCCTCTCAGCCAATCAGTGATAAGGGGTGAGGCAGCAGCTATCTTGCCTGCTCATTTTCATGTGGGCAGCCCAATTTGAACTATTGGCTTCCACTGTGGAGCCAGCACTTTATTTTTAAGTGTTTTTCCTTCAGATTTCACAGAGATTGCCTGATTTCACAATTTCCATGAGATCTGTGAAGTCGTAATTTGAATAGGTCCCTAGTCATAAGTAGTCACCAGAAGTGATTCTTCTTCTCCAGTGATTCTCAATCAGGGTGTTGTGCCACCCTGGGGTGCCTTGAGATCTTTTGCAGTGAGGCGGTGGGAGACCATGCAAGTAGGAGCATGAGTCACATTAAATAAAATAGTTAATCTGAACATATTATGTGTATATGTTCCCCAGGGGTGCCACGCAACGTTAGCACTGTTAGCGTACAAACACATTTCACAAGATAAACTCAGAGATTTCAAGGAAGAATACGAAGTGTTAAATACATTCTGACCTGTTGTGGTCCTTCTGAGCTCTCTGAAACTGCAGAACTGCTCTTTTTTGTATATTCAAAAAACAAGTGAACATTACAAGCTGGGATTTTCTGAGGGGTGGCTTGAGTCTAATGAGAGGATGCCATGAGTCTCAAAAGTGGTCTGAAAACCACTGTTCTACTCTATTCAGTAATGGTAAAGCCTCACCTGGGATAATAGGTCCAGTTCTGGGCACTTCACTTCAAGAAAGATGTGAACAAATTGGAAGGAGACCAGAGAAGAGCAATAAAATAATGATGAGTAATCTAGAAAGCATGACATGTGAGAAAAGGTTGTTAACCAGGATTATTTAATCCAATAACCAGGATTATTTAATCTGGCCAACAAAAAACTGAGGGGGAATTTGTTAAAAGTCTTCATATACAAAAAGAGTAATTATAAGTAGGATGGTGATCAACTCTTCTTATTTTGTCCTCTTTGGTCACAGAGAAGTAATGGCCTTAAATTGCAAGAAATGTTATTTAAATTAGATATTAAGAAAATGTTTCTAACTCGATGTATGTAATGTATTCTACTAGAATACATCAGCTAGAGACATTGTATAAGAACAGGTTAACCATACATTTGGCTGGGGTGATTTAGATGGAGGTGTCCCTGCCCTAAGCAAGGGCTTGTACTAGATCTTCTCTCAGCATCCCTTCCAACCCTACTTTTCTATGATAACGTCTAAGAATATTTGCAAATAGGGTTCTAGACTCAAAGGTAACAAGTGACTCTGAGTTCCTCAGCAGCCAGTTCCTAATCATGAAACATTCATTATGAAGCCTTATTTTCAGAAAGCCTGAGTCCCTCTCTTCTGAAAATCAGTCCTTTCAGTGTGTCACAATTTGGGCACTCCAAAATGGAATCATTAAAAATTAGGAGTGAGTTGCTTTTTTAGAATATGTCCACAATTTTCAAAAGATGGCCATGTTCTCAGAAGTATAATTCAAATACCTTCCCACTTTGAGCTACAGAACAACAATGCCATGAAGAAGTGTGTGTTTATATTTATTCAAACCAAACACACCAAGGGGAAGTGCAAATTTATCTTCTGCCTTATAAAGGACAAGCACATTCAATACAGAGGAAATGGCAGAAAAATACAAACATAAGTTTCAGACTGAGATTTCAGAAAAGAGAGAGGAGTTCTGGTCAGAATTATATGATAACACTGCAGTTACAAATTGGCAAGAATATCAATGGAAAATTATAATCAGATACTTCCATAACCAGTCACAGAAAACAAACAAGTTTCAGCTGGATCTAATGCAGAGAAGAGTGTGGTCAGATAGACAAACATGCACAAGGTGTCCCGGGTTCTCTCTCCAAAATTAAACTTTTCTACATTCAAATTTGTGTAACATTTTGAAGGATTTTTAACAGAGAAATCCTGCTGTCCAAGTAAACCATTTCTCAAAGCATTTCGAGAAATCTCAGCATGACAAGCCAAAGAGAATTATCTATGAACGACTGTGATTGCTGCAGCAAATAAACACTCATACTATGATTAAGTTAACCAAGTCCTTCAAATGACTGATGTTATCCAAAAAAAATATACTGAAAATGAAAAGAAAAATAACCAATCTTCTTCAACATAATTTGTTATTAACTATTGATTACACAATAGTGATGCCAGATCTAGAATCAAAATCAAACAAGAGCAACAGTTACACAGTAAATATAATGATTTGCACGAAATACTCCAAAGCAGCACTTGTCTGTGGGGGTTAATTTTTAATTCTCTGATTACTGATAATATTATGCTTTATCCATGCTTATTTTCTCTCTGGGAAAAATCTTTTGATATTAATTTTAAAACGAAGTATTTCTAAAAGGGCATTACCAGTAGAAATAAAAACTGCACACAAAATAAGTAAGCAAATGTATTGCAATGCATGTATTAGGGTAAAAAAATAAATGGTTAGATTACAAAATGTGCGTGGCCACTTTACATAAACAACAATGTATTAAGATACAGTAATGCAAACCATTTTTTAGAGATGGATACCACTTTTTACAAAAACAAATTCACCTCTAGGTTACAACTTTGCATTGTGTCACAGTAGCAATGATCAAAAATCATTACCACCTGGTGGTTATTGAGTGAAATGCATTAATGATCTCAGTGAAGTCTCTAGTGGGCAAGCCTAAGCATGAGAGAAACAACAAACATAAATGTAACCCTGGATGGAGATGTGAACAAAGAGGACAAAAATTGTATCAGCACAAAGAATGAACTACTCAGTCATCCCCAGTGGTCTCCTGACACATTAGGGCAAAAACCCGCTGAGCACAATATGTGGAATATGCCCAGAACACATAACAAGAGGAAATTAACAGCTCAAAGATGTGCATTCAAATGGTAATGAAGTGAGAGGTGCCATCAATAATCAATAAGGAAATGCAAGCAGCAGAAACTAAAAAAGGAAGCCTGGGACAGGGTGTGAATGTGTTTTAACAATAATGGATTTTTTTTTGGTGAAGAAGTGATTTGTATTTTTTTGAAGAATGTTTTTGCTTGACTTTAGCACATTCATTTCAGTGGTCTGAGATAAGATATTCACAACACAGACACAGTTAATCCAAAGCTTTCTGACTCAAGGCTTCCAGTAATCCAAAACAATGTAATGTCTCCCAGCATCTAGTGCCTTGAAAATTCCGAGTTAGTCGAAACCTTGACTGCATGAGCTTATTCAGTGTCTCCCATGACATTTGGATGATCAAGGTTATAGTGTTCTGAGTGAGTCACATTAGATAAAATAGTTCATCTGAACATATAATGTGTATATATTCCCTATTGACATTTTTAGGATAAATTTACAGGTTGTGCATCTGTACACATGTTCATGGCACTATCAGCCTGACAGTGGGATAGACCATACACATAGGCAGAAGAAAATATAAGAACCTCACACTCCTACCTGCATGGTCTCCCACTGCCTCACTGCAAGCAGGGGAAGCAAAGCAGGGGCTGCATGCCTTGCACTTCTCCACCTTACAGAGATTTGAGTTTGGAAAGCTACCACTACCAAGTACAATGCCCCAGGCAACAAACCTGAGATGGCACGGAGTGCTGAGTTCCCCATCAGTTCAACTCTGTCCCCCATAATGCACACAAAGCATTGAACGGTGAAGTGTAACACGCAGGCTAGACCCCAATAATCTGGTGCTTTTCTGCTGAACCCTATAATGACAATTATCAATCTAGAGTTATATGGTGATACATCTAAGTAGCACACAACAGAGAAAAGTCTCAAAGCCCTTACCTTTTCAAAACAGCCAGCTTCTACTACCTACTCACCTTGACTTCTCAGATAAGTCAGGTCAACAATATAGTACACACTACTGAATTCAATCTTGCACAGCTACTGATGAGTACATGTGAACACTGCTTCAAACATATAGTGTGCTGTATCCTGAAATAGAAAACTAGTGGGATGGAAAACAGCCATTACAGTGTAGTTACTCAGTTACTTATACTGTCCAGTGAATGCAATGGTATTTTTAAGTGGAAAGTGAATGTTTTAAAACTGGTTATTAGCTGGAGTACCACAATAGTAGCTTAAACCCCGGCACTGAATTTGATATGACTGTTGCTATACTTATCATTCCTCGCTTTTTCAGGGTTTACATAGAAAGAAACACACTTGAGCAAATTTAATTCTATATTAAGAAAGAGGTTGCTATGGGGGAAAAATAATTCTAGAGTTGTTACAAACCTTTCACAGAACATGCATTATAAAATGCTCCCAATTCCTGCCACTGGAAGTAGAAGCATTTATTCCAGTGCCATATATAATGACAATATTTATATCAGGTAATTTGGGGGTATTTCCTCACTGGTGCTAGTGTCAACGGAGCTTAATTAATTAAGACAACTTCTCCTTCAGAGAAAAAATAGCCCCCTATCCTGAAAATGAAGGAAATCTTCTGATGAACAACAAAGAGCAGAGATCTATGACAGAGCCTTCCCCTAATTGATTAGAGGTAAGAAGTTAGAAACCTGGAAAATTTCCCAGTTTCTTTGAAGTCTCATCAATGCCTCCCACTCTCAAATGTTCTGATTTCATCCCCTGCCAGGAGTCAAACTGTGGGCAGAAAGAGCAGTGGTTCTCCTCCAGGCTTTCCTCACAAAATAGCCATGTGCATATGAACGGCAAAAATGAGGTACTACCTGTGTAGGAGATTGTACTGATGTTCCAAATATGACTACGTGGGCACTTCCTTTAACTTGATTCTCCCTTGGCTGGGCCTAAAAATGCCCATGGGAAACTCCTGCTAGATTCCTTGGGTTTGGCTACTTCTAGATGAAGGAGAAGAGGGAAAATAAGTAGTGATGCTCTTTCTGATGGCTCTGACTTTGGGCACACAACTGAGAGATCATGTATATTAAACTGTATAGTACTCTGCTCTTCTTGCCTTCTTACACAATGAATGAAATTGTTAATAACATTGGCATTTAAACCATCACCAATAGGCATAGGCATGTGAGGCAGCATGTTCCTGTGAAAACAGAGCCAGTTTGCACCTCTTAGAGTTGTTTTAGCCTGTCTTCAGGCACGTTGCAGCACACTCCTGAATGTTTCAGTCACATTATGGAGATTTTCTTCACAGCCATGAGAGCCAGAGACTTCCAATGCTAGGGGGCAGAGGAGGAAACAGGATGACATTACACTGAAAGCACAGATTCTGGAAACCAAGAGAGCCACTTCAGATAAGTTCTGGTGTACCAGCTGCCCACATACCACTTAAAGCTAAGTCCTGAGAGCTCAATTCTGTAAGGAGATCAGCACCTCAAAAAATAACCAAAACCATTGAACAACACTGAAATCAAGAGAACTCTCAGCAATCTGCACCACGCCTGACAGCAAACATTGAGGGAATCAGACCCAATCCTCCTGTCATTTTTATTAATGATTCCAAGGGATTAGAATAAATCAAAGCCACAGATCCACCTATCCTGAACCCCAAATACCCATATGTAGTACAGCAGATAAAGAATGTCTACCTGTAGAATGCTCCTTGCACACTAGCTCCTGACCCAAACCCAGTGAAGTAAAAGGAAAATATTTCATTGATTTTAACAGGCTTTAGATACGATATTTGTTGCATCACCTCTCTGGCATGCTACCTGAGAGATAAAGGAGGAGGAGCAAGATCTATCCCTGTAATTGGAATTGACTGTTCATACAAATAGAGTTACAGTAGACTTTTCAGAGCTGCATAATCTTAGTTATAAGAAACTAAGCAGGAGTAGGTAGCTGTAATATAATTAATACTATTCTATTATAGTATAAATATTATTAACTTGCATGAAAAATGTGGAAAATTCCTATATGCTCATTGCATTACTGTATGCTTATTGCATTACTTGAAAAGGCACTTAAGGTATATTCCTTAAGATATTTAAAGAATATTATATTTCAGTATATATTTCTAATCGGCTGCAGACAGATTTTCAGATAGCATAAATTGTTCCCTTGGTACCAATAGCTATAGTAATTTATACTAACTGAAGATCTTTATCCCCAGATGATTAGCAGTACCTCAAAGTTATTAAAAGAATATGTTTCCTAGTATGGTGGGTAAGGTTTCATTAATGACTGTGGCACAGAAATGAGGACTGTGCTAATGAAATTTGCCAGTGTCACAAAGCTGGGAGACGCAGTCAATACAGAGAAGGATAGGAATATCATAAAGGAGTAACAGAATTATGTTAAGGACTGAAGTAGTAAGAATGGGATGACATTTAATAGTACAAAGTTCAAAGTAATCTACTTAGGGGAATAATGAGAAATTCTTCTATATGCAGATGGCTCAGCACTTGGAAGCACAGGAAGAGAAAGACCTGAATATCTTAGTCATCCATAGGATGATTATGAGGCAACAATGGGATGCAGCCATGAAAAAGGCAAATGTAATCCTAGGACATACTAGATGAACTATTTACAATGGAGATAGGGAAGAGTTAAGGCACTGATAAAACCTCATCTGTAATACTGTGTAGAATTCTGGTCACCTCTGATGAAGAAAAATGAGTTCAGTCTTGAACAGCTATAGAAAAGGTCTGCTAGGATGATCAGGGGAATAAAGAACCTGTCTTATGAGAAGAAACTAAATTAGCTTGACTTGTTTATCCTAGCAAAAAAGTTGGCTGAGAAAGGATACGATTGCTGTCTGTAAATACATCAGAGGGTTAATACGAGGAAAGAAAAAGCTAAATGTCTTGCTAAAATGCAAGGCTGGCAGAAGAGCAAATGAAAATAAACAGACCATGAATGAATTTAGGCTGGAAATTTGAAGGTTTCTAACCATCAGAGGAATGAGGTTCTAGGACAGCCTTTCAATAGTTATTTTGCCCCCACTACTTCTAACAAGTTTTATGATGTAGATTCATAAATTTATAAATGGGATTATACAATGTGATTGCCTGTGATAGTCCTGTGTATCCTGTAAGATCTCACCCTAAGAAACTCCTTTAGCCATGAACTGCAAACAGAAATGTATTTGAAATGAGAATTTTAATTAAAAGCAGCTTCTCTAAGCATGCTGCTGGCAGTTCCTCTCCTGCTGAAAAGTGACAGCTGCTTCCATTGGCAGCTCAACGTCAGAAATTGTTAGACTAGTATTAAAACAGGGTAAAAGCAATGTGTGAGAGAGATGCAGGTCACCACTACACTATAATCCCCATATGAAGCAAAAGGACAAGTTAAAAATGGTTTCAGGGCCTTACCTGTATGTGGCCTTCACTTGCATCATGTAAGATATTATGCTACTTTTTAATTCATAGATTTTGCTCTTGTTTTTTCATTTGTTTTTGGCTAAATGGGGCATAATGCCAGTTAAAACTAGTTAAGGAAGAAAATGTTAGTTTCTCAACTACAGTATAAACATTCTTCAAAACATTCCCTCAGTACATGCTAAACCCAGGTTTTGTTTGCATTAAATAAGCATGTCAAAAAGCACCTGCCTCACCCTCACTTTAGTGGACTTCAGAAAATATTGACTTATTTTCCTAACAATTAATGTTACACAGCTCCATGTACACATGCTTTCCATAGAAAACATTTGTGAATAGCTAATCTAAGCAAGTACCATTCTTTTCTTTAGTTTCAAAACTAGGTTCTGGGTAATAACTAGAAGGATTAGTATTCCCCTAAAACAATGTTGTGTAAAAGGACAGTGCTAAGTACAGTTGGATTTCTGCATTTTTCATACGTTAATATTCCAATTTAATCAGCGGCCCTTAAATTAAGGCTTGCAGATGCAATGGACCACAGTAATTCATCCACAGAGAAAAGTGCCTCAGACTCTGAAATTTAATATCTGAATTTAAAGCATTCACTTAATCTTTGCTAAATTTTCTTCAGAGCTCCAAGGGAAAATGGTGGAGGAAATCACATAGCTATCCTTGCCACATTTTTCCCTATTAAGATATTACATTGGTTCCTCCAAAAATAACTGCATAATTCACAGAAAAACTGTTATGCAGTTAAAAACATTAAAGCCTGAAAGGAAATTAGCTGAAGCATAAGCCTAGAGAACCCTCAAATCAAACTGAGCCACTAAACTAACCTCAGCAATTTGAGAGAACTCCTAGCCCCATTGAATTAACTGGACTTTTTTGCCACTGATTTCAACAAGGCTAAAATTTTCCCCTCTATTTCTCTTACAAATTGGCAAGAGTTCCCTATAAATGAATGAGAGTGTAAAATCAATCATTTTCAAGCGAACTTTTTACTCAACTAGGTATGTTGTGCAGGTTAGAAAATAAACAAGCAAAGGTTAAACCAAGACATGAAGAAAATAAGCAGCAAATTAGATCAAAATCAGTATGTATATATAATGCAGAAAGCCGTTTCTTCCACTTACAGAAAAAATTCAACAATTGTGTAAAATGCTGAGTAATTTCATCTGAGCATTAAATTATTTGCAGTTTCCTACATACTAGGAAAAATTAGAGAACAAATTCAACTTCCAGTTATGCCAAAGATCTTCTCTCCATCCAAGAACAGAGGCTAGTGGGCTTACACAATTTTTATGTCAATTAAAATATTCCATATAAACAATCCATACTTGTCCAAACTCATGAACTTCCACTTCCAACTCTTTCTGGGCAATGTTTTAGAAAGAAATACTGTATTACAATTTAAAATAAGCAAATTGCATCTATTTTGGAACAAGTAAAGAATGACATGCTATTCTTGAGTTGAATAGTTCATATTTGTCAAAGTCTTTCTATCTGGCTGTAGCGGTCTATTTTTATACTATGTCAAACTTATCCAAAAACCAGCTATTGTTCTCCCTATTATTGATAAACACGTTTTTCAGTTGCATTAAATTAGGAGATTAGGAGGTGTGTTGCTCCAACTTTTCATATAGGTTTACTCATAACCCTAATATAACACTGCCAAACCCTGACCACAAAAATAGTAAAAATAAATACCAAATGTCTGGGAAGAGAAAACCTGAGGTCATGAAAAGAAGGTAACTTCAAGGGAAAGCCTGGAAATTCAGGCTTATAAATCACCAAAGTCTGAAAGAAACAAATTTTGTATGTTGCATAATACCATCTTATATGGCTAAAAGAAATGAACTCATGGTGCAAATGCCAGAAAAAAAATATCTCTGTCAAACTGCACAAACATTTATGTTGAAAGAAAAGTCTTCAAGCAAGCAAGTTATTTCAAGAGATGGTAAGAATACAGACAGACACAGTGATAAAGCATTCTGGTTTTATATTTGAAAAGGTACTTATTTAACATAGTTCCATCATACTTACAATGATCGTTTTCACAGAATTCAAGCATGTTGTGTGCAATGCACATATTAGTGCTGTTTCTGGCTTGGCATGATATAAACACTTAACAGCTCAGTAGTCTACTCAGCTCAGTTCCATATTCTAAAGTAGTCTGACATTCTTGTCTCGGTACGGTATAGTGTGCCCTTACATTCTTGTTAAACTATTCATGTTTCAGTTCCACAGTTTATTAAAAAATGTTAAACCACTGCTGGATAAAATCTTTACATTGTAGGAAGTGAAGGTCACCCTCTACAAGATTATTCTACACATGATCCCTAAGGTTTTCCTTCTGAATAGACATTTTTAATGTTACTTGTCCTCCCCTCCCTCTTCAATCAGGTATAAAAATGAAAACTCAACTGTGAATGTTCACTTCAGATGAGACATACACAGTGTGGGGAAAAAAAGGCATTAGAAAACTGTGCTAAAGTTACTGCATTTCCCAAAAGCAAAAAGGTGATGGAACTGGTTCATGGGTTTCTAAATCTTCATGCCTTTTTGTATCTCCATTATCACACTGTTAAGTATGGATGACATTTGGATACCGTTGAAGCCAATTGGAACTTTGCCCTTGACTTTAATGGGGCTAAAATGTTACCTGTACATCTCACTATGCCATACGCAGCTTTCACTGCATTAAAAAAATGCCCACGGTACTGTACTGATCATTTTCCATGAGTGAAGCCCAAATACAATTTACAAACTTACAAGTGAAATCATCATTGGATATACACCACTTGCTGATGTTTTACAATGTTTAGGTGCTGTAGTTTGAAACACAAAGAACCCTGAATTTCTGTATCATCTGCCCTCATCTGACTAAACAGTCTTAGTTTATTGAACTCAGTAGCCATTGGGAAAAAAAACTCCTATACAACATACAATTTGGTAGAATTCACCACAATCTTTGGTATCATTCACACGATCTCAAGATGCCACAATCTTGTCAGAAGTCTGGACTTAAGCTAATCATGAGTACCATTCTTAAGAAAAGTCATCTGTCTGCATCATAAGTAAAAAAGATAGAAAAGTAAAAAAGATAGACTTGAACCATCTCTTCTCCATGCATTTCATCTGTATTCATTATGTATAAAGTTGCAGCTTAAGTACAGCTCTGCAGGGTTCCATTTCTGGATAAGGCTGCTAGTTTTTTGGTAGAGAAAACGACTCAGACAACTATAATTATACTGTATTGCCTTAGGGCCAGATCCTGAGTTCTGCAGATCTATAATAGGACAGTGCTGGTGTTTGAATCCACATGGTTATTCCATCTTCTAAAATCTGTACACATCTCAGCTTCCTCACACCCCCTGTAAGCACTGAACATAAATACATAGAGTTCTAAAGGAGGTATTGGATTGAGGGAAGAAGGTCATATTAGGGGGAAAGTAAGTCTAGATATTCTACAGACCTCCCAACAAAAGTGTTTTTCTGAAGTGTTTGCAGCACAAATTACAATAAGTTATGCCTGAGGTATTCTCCTTCTTCTCCACCCCTTAAGATTCAGTACAGAGCAATAAAAGTATTAAATATGCTTCATCACATGTTCATGGAGTGGAAATAACAGGGGAGGGTCCAACAGGGAACACGGTGATAAACAGGAGCACAACCAAGGTCATACAAAAAAACAACATGGGGGAAAAACATTGGAGATATCATCTAACAGTGGAGAGGGAGGATCTCAGATAGTTCATGAAGCAGCTAGATCCTCATGTTAAACCCTGGCTCAGGGAAACTGCTCTTCTGTAGTTGTTTAGAATGAGTCTCTTACGGGAAAAGAAACTGTTTAATTGCTGTTTTAGGGCCTGATCCAAAGCTTAGAGAAATCGATACAAATCTTTACATAAATTTTTGTCCTAACACATTAACTATATGTAACTAAAAAGATATGAGATGTGGATTTCTACCAAAACATAGCTACACGTCAGAATGTTTTACATGGTTTTGCACTGGAAATCATACAATAGAAAATAAACATGTAACTATACCATTTCAACACATCCTCTAGATCAAAGCAGAGCTGATGTTTTTAATTTTAGCTTTTTTTGAGGTTTTGTTTTTATAAGTTGCTGAATTTATTTAGTAACCTCTAGTTAAAAAAAAACAACAAAAACACTTCATCCAAAAGCTAGCAATTACATTTATCAAGATAATAAAAACTGGAACGACACCATTTTTCAAAAAGGAGGAAAAAAATTAAGACCTAAACGCAGGCATATATCTTTATATTTTTCTACATATATGTGAGGTTAGTGACTGCTGAACCACAGACCACATGCAGAAGGGTGAAAACTACCCACAACCAGATGTGCTATTGTAAATCTCAGATCCTGAGATAATGTATTCCATGAGCTCTCCAGTGCTGAGATTCAAGAGAGCACAAGTTTTCCTTACAGTTGGTTCCAGCAACGTGGATCCTCAATAAGGATCCAGTCCAAATGCTTTTGTCCTGCCAAAAGAAATGCATAATCCAGTTCTCATGGCAAGATTTGACCCTTGGGAAGTACAACCAGGGTTTAATGAACTGAAGGCACGTCAACCTGAATGAAGTTATGAATAATGTTGGACTCATTATTAAAGGCTCTGGTAACAGATAAATCATGGGTGACATTAAAATAGGGCTACTTAGTTATAAACTGCAAAAAAGTGGTGAGCACATCTGTATTCAAAGGAGCGCATCACTTTACAGTTAATTAAAACCTACAGACGACCAAAAGAATGCCACCCCTTTCCACTAAGGTGTTACTTAAATGCAAGATGAAACAGCAGCTTCAAACTGTATTTGAAGTCCACAGCAGAAAAGCATAGGAACAGGCCACTGTAGCAATCACTCACTAGGCTGCTGTGCCCACACCTGAACAAAAAACACAATTCAGAAATTTCTTTTAGGCTGCAAAGCTAAAACAAAGAGGGTGGAAAGAAAGCTATCTCCACATACATAAAATTAAGATGCTGACGTTTTTATAGCTTTTTCCACCAACAAAAAGTCTAGCTAAGCCCCTTGGTGCATCAGAATATCCCATTGGTTGGACACAGTGGGTTGCTGCTCAGGGTTGCAAGAGCCATTTGTTTACTCAGGCTTTTGTCTCTTAGATTAGTTTGAAAAGTGTTGCTTTGAGAGTTCAAATATTTTGCTGGGGGTTTCTTTAGAGTTACCATAATTTGTTATTGTGTCAGTTTAGAAGCTTTAATTTGTGGTTTTGCATGTTGCATAACCATACCGGGAGGTGGTGAGAGGCCCACATGAGGAGTTCAAAAATAAGTCTAACAATACAGTAAATATCTGTCCGGTAATTTACCCTGCACTGAGAGCCATGGCACGTCCTGAAGTGATTCACTCAGGCTAGCAAACGGACATTTATTTAATGCCTTGTGTGCCTTTATGAAGAGCCTAGCATCAGGCTTTCCACTTATTTATCAAAGCACTGAAAAACTTTGCTTACTGTTGTCACATATGAAGGATGGACCCACAGCTGGCCCGTGAACACAGTGCTTGAATAGATCATTCTGGAATAGTCTATTCTGGAACCGATTAAAACAAATGAAGACCATACTGCGCATAGGACCGTTTCAAAACCAGTTACATAAACTTCTTATGAGGCATTTAAGTTTTAGTGCCTTCATTTTACAATCTGAGGCACGGAGAAATGTGCAGCCGAATATTCAGAAACATTCACCGAAGTCGTTGGAAGCTGCCGGCCCTCCGCACCCTTGAGAACCAGACAGCAGCAGGGGCAGAGCCAGGAGGGTGCAGCGTTGCTCACTTCCACAATGTAGCTCACCGACCGGCAAATCTAGGTCCCTGCGGCCCCAATGCTGGGGTCCCCTGTGGAGTCCAAGGTGTGGCCGGAGCCTTGGGCTGGCATGGCACACCCATGGGAACCAAGCATGGAGCAGGTGAAGAAGGGCCCCCCCTGCTTGCTGCTCTCCCTGTCTCTGGCTGAGTTGGGGGAAGGGGAAGCCCCACAACCACTGGTGCATCACACAGACCAGGGGCTGTTGGGAGAAGCTGTATGGGGTGCTGGGCTTGGGCAGCAGCAGCGGGTGGGTCCCAGCTCCCTCCTCCTCCACGGCCCTTCCCCTACCATCCCAGGGGCTCCGGTTGTGAGGCGATGCTATGCACAGTTCAAGCCAGGAAAGGGGTGGTAGGCAGTCCCCTCTTACAGCACCTACACCTGGTCAGCCAGGGACATCCAAAGGGACTGGGCAGAGAACAAGAGTGCCTGAAATGGGGGCGGGCACCTTGCCTGCTGCCAGTGTCCTTCACTAAGCCTGGCACCCTGCTGCCACTCACAAAGGCTTCCAGCTGGAGCAAGGCAGGAGCAGTTCTGGGGCTTCCCCTTTGCTGGGTCAGCCAGGGACAGAGAAGCAGTGGGTGGGTCCCGTTTCCTATGCCCAGAGACAAACCCGGGTTAATCGTTTCCAGAGAGGAGGGGAAGGGAAGTGCCACTGAGTGTGGGAGGGGGT
This sequence comes from Gavialis gangeticus, assembly GCF_001723915.1. Classification (NCBI taxonomy): domain Eukaryota; kingdom Metazoa; phylum Chordata; order Crocodylia; family Gavialidae; genus Gavialis; species Gavialis gangeticus. Next base: position 26,528,913 of record NW_017729025.1, on the reverse strand, counting down.
GCCGAGAACACGTGGGCTGGGGGGCGTCGTACCTGCTTCTGGAACAAAAAAGGCACCAGCAGCTGCTGGTCTGTGTGCCAGGGAGAGGGGGGCAGAGACAGGTGGGCTGCAACCACCCCGGTGTGCTGGTGGCATCTCCCATAGCCCCCTTTCTGAATTCTTAAATCTGCCTATGAGCACCAGACATCTCAAGGTGATGATCAGACAAAAGCTGAAAAAGTCAGAATTAGGCTTAAATATTGAAAGTGCTCACTGAATGAAGGCAAGGTCTGGGCAGAGAACCCACTGCTGACCGTAGGTAAATTTACACCTGCTGTGACCCGGGCAGACAAACCCAGGAGCTAGCCCCACTGGCACAGAGTCCAGCACAGCCTGAGATCCCTGACTCATGCTGTCAGGGTTAGCCTACCCGAAACTGCACACTGCTGTAACTAGACCACTGGTAGCTCATACATCAGCTGGTTTAAAGCTAGGTAACGTTTGTCTACATTACAGGGGCACATGATTCCCACTGCTCCACCCCTCGGTATGCACTAGCTTTACCGGGAACACCAGTTGTCTGAGAGATTTGCCGTAGTGTTCCTCTAAACCACGGAATGACTTTTTTGAGCATTATTCTAAGTGCTATCTCTGTCTCTCTAAGTTACCGGATGTGAGTATCCAACCTGCCTTCTAGGTAATTGTGATTTAATGAGAATGTATGTACAGCACAAAGTAAGTGCTCTCCTGCCACTTCAGCTAAAAACTGATCATATAATGATCACATCCATGATCAAATTTTAAAATATGTGTGTACTGTTAACCCCTGCTCAGATGCACAAGTCGGCAAGAAGGGATCTAACGTCATGAGGCTTGGGTATTACGCTCATAAGGGGCCAGAGTTGCCTAGATAAATAGCAAAGTTTCAGGGGGTTGGAGACAGCGGTTTTTCCCCCAAAAAAGATGGGGACAGGTGGCCATGAACTGACGGCACTGGATGAGATTCAGAAAGTCTAAATTCCACTCCTTGCTCAGCAAGTCGTTGCACAGCTCGTGCCACTTCACAGACGGGAAAGGAGTTTCTTTCTGTTTACACTGAGCTCTTTGGGGCAAGGTCCTGCTACGGTCACCGCAGCCGGGTGACAGGGCACGGGCGCCGGCACACGCTCAGCCCTGCTCTCTCCGGCCTCGCGCTGGCGCCCACCCAAATGCCGGCGGGGCCGAGCTGGCAGGTGCGTGAAGGTGGCTCCCTTCCCCTTCAGGGGCCGGCACAGCCGAGGGGGACACAGCCCGGCTCCCCACGGCGGGGCTGCTCCAAGGCAGAACTTTTCCCCGGGGACGCATCCAGGACCGCCCCGGCCACCGCGGGACACGCGGGAGCCTCAGGTGTCCTGTGCAGGGGGTGAGCCGGTCCCTGGGGCCGTGGCCCGGGGCCAGGTGAGGGGCAGGGGGAGCGGCCCCGGCTTATCTAAGACGGGAGCGGGGAGCTGCCGCTTTGCCCGGGCGCTGGGG
>NW_017729025.1:26525953-26526890 GCF_001723915.1 Gavialis gangeticus | reverse complement strand
GCTCTGGCTGCTGGATTTCCTGTGCATCAGGAAGAAGGTGCTGGCCGGAGGCCCGGCGGCGGCGGCGGCGGCGGCGGCGGGGGAGCCGCCCCCCGACGACCCGCCGCTGTGCGTGTCCGACTCGAACCGCCTGTTCACGCGGGAGTCGCTGAAGGCCGTGTGGCACGGCCACAAGCTGGACTTGTTCAAGGCGGCGCACGTGGGCGCGCGGGCGCCCAACCCCGAGGTCATCCGGCTGGACGGGCAGAAGCGGCTGCGCCTCCTGGACTTCGCCCGCGGCAAGCGGCCGCTCGTGCTCAACTTCGGCAGCTGCACCTGACCGCCCTTCATGGCCCGCCTGCGCGCCTTCCAGCGCCTGGCCGCGCACTTCCTGGACATCGCCGACTTCCTGCTGGTGTACATCGAGGAGGCGCACCCCTCCGACGGCTGGGTCAGCTCGGACGCCGCCTACAAGATCCCCAAGCATCAGTGCCTGCAGGACCGGCTGCGGGCGGCGCAGCTCATGCGGGAAGGCGCCCCCGGGTGCCCGCTCGCGGTGGACACCATGGACAACGCCTCCAGCGCCGCCTACGGAGCCTACTTCGAGCGGCTGTACATCGTCCAGGAGGAGCGCGTCATGTACCAGGGCGGCCGCGGCCCCGAGGGCTACAAGATCTCGGAGCTGCGCAGCTGGCTCGACCAGTACAAGACCCGGCTGCGGAGCCCCAGCGCCGTGGTCATCCAGGTGTAAGCGGGCGGCTCCCGCCCGCCCCTCCGCCCGCGGGGACGCCTCTAGCGTTTCTTGGTGACGACCGATTTGGAAATGGTTTCTCCGGGGCCAGGAAATCGGGTCTGATGTTGTCAAACGCTAGCGCTGCCCGGAGCCCGGGCTGGACTGAGCTGCCTATTTAGGGGGGGGGGAGGGGGGGTTTCTTTTCGGTACGAGAGTTGTTCGGTC
>NW_017729025.1:26502614-26515842 GCF_001723915.1 Gavialis gangeticus | reverse complement strand
TGGTCCTGCGGGGACGGGAGGGCGTCGGCGTCTCCCCATCCCATCCTGACGAGGCTTTCCCAGTCGGGCCGCCTCAGAAAAGAGCCCCCTGCGGAAGACGGGCACGTTGCTTTGCACAGCGGGAGCCCGGGTTACTACCGAGCTACTTGTTTCGGAGTATGTTGACGCTCCTTTCGGGAGCGCTTTTGGCTGGAGATGGATGGCCTCTAGTTCCCGCCCTACGTCTGCCGGGACAAAATAGTCAAATGTGCACCTGAGGCTCACGCACGCGTCAGGGGGAGCTCAGCGCCTCTGCATGGGACGCTGTGATCCAGGTGCTGCCACAGTGCCTCACCTCGGGTACCCAGCCTGGCCACTTTGCAGCCGGTTCCAGTCCTCTCATCCTGCCACCATTCATTTATGTGACCGCCCTGCCTGCTCCTGCCTCCGCCACCTCCCACCTCCATGGAGGCTCCAACTCTGAGCTGGAGCAATTTGTTGTCACAAGCATCTGTAGTGACATAGAGATAAGACCATCGTTTGGTACTTGTTGGTTGGAGGGTATGAAATAAACATTATGGGATAACTGCTTCCAATTGCCAAGCAGCAGGTAAAGTTCCCACATCGCTTTCCAAGAATAATTTGCTTTCCATGGTCAAGGGAGTGAAGATCAACCTGAGGGCTCTGCAGCAAAACCCTGGCCCTTGGGGCGGGAGGGAAAAAACTCCTCTGAATTCCCAGGTCCCTGTAGGGTAGCCCTCTGTCTTCTGATCTGGGTGCTAAATTTGGATACAAACAGCACAATTAGAGATGCACATTTTATTCATCACCTGATACTACAGTCCGAAATAAAAAATGAATTTTAGTGGCTGGGTCATTTCTGATGACTTTTAGTCTGCCCTGGATGTGTTTAAACCATTTAAGTATAATACGGGCACTTCTCTCTTTTTTATGAACTCAAACCAAAATATGTCTGGGGTGATATGACCCTGGTACCCATTCCTGCCCGGGGCAGGGGGTTGGACCTGATGATCTGTTTAGGTCCCTTCTGACCCTAAGCACTATGATACTATGTCAATCTTTTCCTCTTTCTTAGCACTTCAGTTGTTACCCTTTCCTCTTGCAAGATTTAAGCTGCTGCTTGCATAAAAATCTTCACAAGAGGGACTCTATTTTTCTTTGATTAAGGGAACTCATCTAGAAAGGACCTTTTCCAACTCCCTGTTGAAAACAGGATACATCCCTGTCTAAACCATTCCTAACCAGCATTTAAATGTCTGCTGGCAGAGATGCCACAACTTATTTAGGTTACTTATTCCAGCGCTTGTTCACCTTCATAGTTAGAAAGTTCTCCCTAATATTTATCTATTGTTCCTAACTTGGGGGGGAACCAAATCAACAATTGACTTATTTTCCACCTCACCACGAATAGGTAGAATAACCAATCTTCTCCTGAGAAACAGTCAGAGAATGGATTGCACCCTGAGTGTTCCCCAGTGGGCTCCCTTTCCTGGTTACAAAGTAAGTCGGCTACAGCTACCCTGCACAGCACCAGAGCTTTCAATGAGCTCATCTCCATGAGAAAAACTTTACTGTGTGTGAAGACAATTGTAGGACAACAGAACAAAGAATACTATGGCATTTCCTTCACTGGAGGTTTTTAAGAAGAGGCGCTAGATAGCCATCTCTCTGTGAAGGCTTAGGAGTGGCAGATGACAGAACAAGGAACAACGGTCTCAAGTTGCAGAAAGGGAAGTTTAGGTTAGATATTAAGTATGTTCTCACTAGGAGGGTAGTAAAACACTGGAACAGGTTACCCAGAGACAGTGGCAATGTGTAAGGGGTGCACGTGTACCCTCTGAGAGTGCTGGTGCACCCCCTGACAGCCAGCATTCCCCGCTTAGGCAATGGGCAGGGGGGGCAGGCGGGACTGCTGGTGCCCCCCTGAAGTGCCAGCCGGGTCATGGGGGCACCAGGAGAAGCGCCCTTGGCTCTTCTGGGCACACTGCTGGCACTTCCCGGTTGGTGCACATGACCAGCAGGGGGGGAATCCCCCCTTCCCCAGTTGGCACAATTGGCCGTAGGGGGACTCTCTCCCCCAGTCACTGACTGGCCAATGGGGGGGCAAGTGCCCCCCCGACTCAGGAGGCACCAGTCGCCCATGCCCAGAGAGAGGTGGAAGCTCCATCCTTGGGGGTTTTCAAACCCCGGCTAGGCAAAGCTTTGGCTGAGATGATCTAGTTGGGGCTGGTCCTGCCTTGAGCAGGGAGTTGGACTAGATGACCCTTTCCACCCTAATTTTCTATGATTCAGTGAGTATACATCATACTTTTTTGTAAGGAGATGGAACTATATGATCCTTAAGGTTTCATCCAAGTCCATCATTCTATAACGAAACAAATGAAATGACACGATGCTGACCACAAGGATGCAGCTGCTGTAGCCCCTGGCAAGTCCTGTTCTGCTAACCATCGGTAATTAAATATGATCAGCTGGCTGAATGCTGGAAACTCATTCAATGTAAAACAAAGAAAAATATGATCAGCATTATGCCAGGAGATCATATTTAAACTCAAGTTCCAACAGCCTCTACACACAATTAGCTGAGATAGGGGGCAAGCTGTGCTTAGCCTTAGAACAGACCTGCTAGTCCTGGTCACCTAACTCAGCTCTTTGTTACCTGGTTCAGCAATGATATCAAGTTTGTTGAGGTTGCCCTGAGGCATTAACGTTTAGAACTCTTTCTAGATTTTAGTTTTAACTTTACAACACAGCTCCCCTTTGCTTTCTCACTTTCCCTAGTCCCATATGTTTGTAGCCTGTCTAGGCTATAGCTTGGGGGAGTCGTGAAGCTCTTTCAGCTCTTTCTCACTTGCAAAAGGACTTCTGCTTGGACAAAATGTATTCAAGCAAGTGGCTGTTGTCCTTAAGTGGCTTCTAATAGATAACGGTATTGGCTCCTACGAGACTGGTCAAAAGCTATCAGAGGTTAAGTTTGTTCTTTTTTTTTAATAAATCAGTTTTAAAATTGCATTCCTGCTTCTAACCAGAAGGCAGAGCCTTTATCACTTTCCCTGTAATCAGCAGGAGAAAAGAAACTTGCTGTGAATGCCCGGAATCCCTGAAAGAGATCACACTTTCCCTTTGCACAAATCAAAGTTATCTGATCTTATTACATCCTCCACTCAAAATGAATCATAAGCTTCTATCCCACTGAGGTTTCTCAGGGAGACTTGTTTAGATCAGATTAGAACAACATGCTTCACTTCTAAAAAGCTCACTGTGTCAGAAGTGTTTCCAGTTGGTACAGTGCATTAAGAAATGCCTTATTTTAAAAATAAATGTTATTACCTTATCTAGCCCCTCTCTCCAAAGTGCATGAAAAACAGAAGTCAAAAGGCAGCAAAGATATATCAAACAGAGAAAGATCTTATTGGAGATTAGGTGTTCCTGTCAATCAGTTAATTATTTTAACATAGTCGCACTCAGAGATGTAGACTGAAGTAGGGGGGAAAGAGGAAGGAAGCTGTGGTGTAGTCTATGGGGTGCCTCAGGACATGGTTCTAGTCATTAAAATGTAACATTGCAATCTGGTGTATTTTGATGCACTTTTGCAAAATACATGCAGGAATAAAGCTTTCATGTTTGTTTTCATTAAGAACTACTCTATTTTATGATGAATATTCCAGAAAATTTTCAATAATCTGGAAGAAGAGAGAAAGTAAAACCAGTTGAACAGTACACTATATCCCAGGTACAAATCTGGAAATGACACATTCAAACACTTGCAAACAGTTCCTACTCTAATTTCTGCTGTGCTTTCTTCCAGCCACAAGGGAGATGATCATTATTATTACTTATTTATTATTTACTAAGTGCAGTTATTAGAGTGTTCATCTCTGTACACAAATGCAAGAAAACAAAGGTCTGGATTCAATTCTCCCATGAACTTTACACTGGATTATCGTTATGGACACTTCATAGTTCAGATTTATACTAGTTGTAATTATGTTCCAAATATCAGTTATTGCACTACTTCATCTTTTGTCACAGTTCAGAATCTCCATTTTTCCACTATGAACTGTGGAAAACCACAGGTAAAGCAGGGCAGCTTTGAGCCTTGGGCAGCAGTAGCACATGGGGCAATGGTGGCTGCTGGGTTGCCAGCAGCAGAAGTATGGCCAGCAAACAGGCGTGGCACCTGCTATTTTGCACCCCCCACCCCAACTAAGTGGGCAGCTGAGGCTGCTGCCAAATTATCATCCCTACCCCCGCCCCCCCCCCGCCCCAGTTATGCTACTGTGGAAAATATTTATCTGTTTGAATTTAGCATGTAAAAAATTACTCTCCACTTAAAGTCTCTCCTCACTGATATTGCCAGTCCTCTCCCTTCAGTTCCACTACAGATTTCATCACCTTGGTACACCTGGCGGACTTCCCTCCACATACTGTTCATTCCACTTGCTCAGGGGTCTCACTTTGTTCAGCTTCTGTAGCTTTAAGTCAACCATGCCTGATACACCCCAACCCTCAAGTCTTTTCCAGGCGGTAGATTTTCAAAAGCGCAAATGGTAACTAAGTACTGGTTCTTGTTCACTTTTGAAAGGGGTTGGGCTCCTGCCTTCTCTTCTGCCTTTGCAAATATCCCCCTGGCAGAGGAGAAGGTCATGATAGCATCTCTGGCACCCCTTTATAACTCATACCTTCTGCTTCAAACCTTCTGTTTGCCCCCTCAGAAGTCTTTGGAAATTGCCTACAGTGGTTACTCCTTTAACACTCAGCTGTTAAAATCATCTTCACTATAGCAGTCACCATTACATAATATAAGTTACACTAGATAAAACTTTTAGTTACTATGGATTTGGTAAATCTTCTAGTTACTGTGGACTTGAGCAAGAATTCTTAGCTTCTGGTGGCCAGATTACACAGTTACACTGGTGAGCACTTTCTCAGTTTCATCCCATTTAATTCTGGTGAGTAATGATTATGCAATCTGGTCCACGGAGTTTAAGTGTGTTTCCAGCACACAGGCTGTCAGATCTTTCTTGTTTCTCCCCTCAAGCCCATGGTTCAGTCCCTGTCTGTCTCCTGTACATAACAGTGCACCCAAAACTGAATACAACAGACATATTTTCAATTCCCTTCCACCTACCGCACACTTCATCTCTGAACCTGGCCAGGTATTAGGGACATGCAAGATCCAGGACCCAGTCTTGTTTACTCTGTTCTTCTGATGACTTTGACACATGGACTTTCTGGCATGATGTAAGCCAATGTAATGTGCTCTATGTTACCCATTCTGGGCACTGGAGACATTCATGGATGGGCTGAGCAACTAGCTAAGGCAATCCTCTTCATCTCACATGAAGTAGTCTGTGGGCTGCTATAAATTATACTGAAAACAGGGCTGAGGGTAAGGGAAGTGGACAGGTGGCTTAATGCTACCTTCTTGCCCAACCCACTCAAGGTGGTACATTAAATGCAATGAGGACAGCCACAGGGGTTAGTCCATGATCTTGGGGCATATCTTCACAGCTTTTCCAAGGAATTTTGGTTAGTCTATAGATCATTTATACGTTGGCAATTCTTTCCCCTGGCTCTTCTTGCTGAATGGTTGGCCACCGTATAATTCCCTGGTAGATCTGTTTCAAAGTATATTTATTTAATACCTCAATTTTATATTGGATAGTTTCTCCTGGATGGTATGCAAGCCATTGCAGTATTCAAATACACGTTTTTACAGTGAAGCAGCTAACTTCAAGTACTAAACCTTATAGTGTTTTGTGTTGAAAAATATTTTAAAGCTCTCAAAGTCCAGATACATATGTTGCTGGCATTTTCCATGCCAATGTTCTTTGGTATTTCCAAATAGCTGATATTGGAAATAGTTCCTAAGAATAAACATTTTCAGATAGTGCAGAGTGTATTTTTTAAGTAAATCTGTTTTGCCTGATACCAATCTTTTCAGCAGTGAATAAAATTTAAGGGGTATGTATTCTTCTAAGTGTGCTGAGCTATAGGTTGAGAAAATTCTGGAAACATACAATGCAAATCAAAGAAAAAGTTTAAAGTTATTTGATAGCATCACTTAGCATTTGTGATGAGGGACGATCAGGAAAGGAATACAGAGCAAGGCTGTTGTCAGCCAGATTCACAGCACATGGATGCAGGGAACATACTGTGCTACCAGTTCTTCAAACACATGCATACAATTTCAAACAGAAATCAAAATTAGCCCAAAAGTGTTTGGTGAATCTGGGGGGGAAGGGAGTGAGTTGTCTACTTCAGAGTGGGAAATATTTATTTGAGAAATTTATAACCATACTAAAATCTAAGCAAGTTACTGGCTTTATTTCTTCTTCTTCGGCTATTCACAAGGAGTAGAGTCCTTCTACTAAGCTGTCAGTAGATAGAGAACCAGCCCAGAGAAACCCAAAGCAGGTACTTTCCTGAGTTTCTCGTCACTGCTCTTTACAAATTCTGTGTATTCTCTCTGTTAGTTGTATACTGTCTTTTCTAAAAGGAAATGAATTACAGGGATTTTACTATACCTCTTTTTCTGAAGCTCATGCAAGCTCATAGATTTTTTATTTTACAATAATTGTTTAATCAAATTGTGTGTCAGATGCCCAATATTCAAATATAAGATAATACCACATACCCTTCAGACAAAAGCTGAAGATGTATTAAGTTACGAAAGTATTTGTAGGACAACAAACTAACTAACTAAATCAACTGAGCACATAAAAGTGTTCTGTAAATTCCAGGCTACAAAGGGTAAAAAGTAGACTCACATTCCTCACTCAACATATGAGTGACCTGTGGTAGGGCTAAAAAAAAAAAGGGTGGGAGGTGCTGTTGTATGGGAAACTGCCCAGAAAGAAAGTCAGTTCTTTTCCCCTTCACATATTGCTGGAAGCTGAAAAGACCTCCCTTGACAGTCCCCAAGGCTAGGGACAGAAGTTACACGTAAACTGGTTTAAGTGATCAAGAGCTAGTTTAAACCTGTAACAAAACAAAAGTTTAGTGCACCTAAACTGCTTTCAAAATGGCTGAAACTGGTTTAAAATGAACCTAGACGGATGTAGTATCAGACTGGGATAGAAGTTTATGGAACTTCTATCCCAGATCCTGTCCCAGTTCAACTTAACTCACAGTCCTCCAGCATCCCAGGATGCTGGGCAGCCCTGGGCTGTGCTTTCTGCTCCAGCAGAGCAGGGAAGCCCTGACCCCAGCTGTAAGATGCCCAGCAGCCCGGAGCCCAACAGAGCCTGGCAGATTCCCCTGGCCCTGCCACCTCCTCTATTGGGGGAATTGGCCCGGCTCCCAGCTAGGGTAGGGGGAGTAAAACTGTGGGCACAGCGCAGCTGGAGGTCCTGAGCTGGGGCGGTGGTATGGCTGGGTGATCGCCCCAGCTCCCAGCTCGTTCAGGAGGAGAAAAGACCCCACTGTGGGCTCCATGCACCACCCCCAACACCGGGCACAGCCCAGCTGGGGGTCTGGACTAGGGGGACGGGGAAGGAGAGGGTGGTTGTTTTTCCCCCCAAATTCCCATCACAGCCTGCGTACCGGCCAGGGAGGGGGCATGGCCAGGTGATTGCCCTGGGTCCCAGTTCCTGGCTCAGGCTGGGGGAGTAAAGCCCCCACTTCAGGCTCCCCCCACGCTGTGCCAGGCACAGTCTGGCTGGGGATCCAGAGCTAGGCAGAGGGGGGTCATTTCCCCACCACATTCCCTCTTCCGACGGGCCCGCTGGCCGGGGAGGGGAGATTGGGTGGGGGGAGTAAAGCCCCCACTTTGGGCTTCCCCACAGCTGGGAGCCATGGCAGTCACGTGGCCATGCCTCCTCCCAGGCTGGCAGGCCAGCTGAGGAGGAAGTGTGAGGCAGGGGAGGGGGACCTGGCTCTGGACCCCCAGGCAAGCTGTTCCCCGCACCAGGGGAAGCCCACACAGAGGGCCATTTTACCTCCCACTCTCTCCTCAGCCAGCCTGCCGGCCAAAAAGGGACCAGGACCAGGTGTTCACCCTGTCTCCCAGCTGTGGGAAAGCTCTCAGCTGGGGCTTTATTCCCCACACACCCCACTCCTCAGCTGGCTGGAGGCTGAAGAGGGAGCATGGCTGGGGGAATTGCCCGTCTCCCAGCTCTCTGTAGCGACCGGCAGGCTGGGAGGTGTGCTCTAGCACCCCCAGCCTCCTGGTATAGGGTCTGGCTGCCTTTCAGGTTTGAAAAGTGAATGTCAGTTCACTTCTTATCAGTTCAATCTAGGCAGTTTAACCTGCAAAGATTGAATCAACTCAGCCTTGGGCTTTCTGAGTGTCTGTACTCAGCCCATGTGTTCTGCGTCACTTTGTTGCTGTTTTGGAATCTTCTGTTTGTGAACAAAGCCGCTCTTCAGAAAAGGGACCTGAAGGAAAGGAGAGCTTGGGCTTTATTTCATCTTTCCAGCTGATGTATTGTCCACTCAGTTAATAAGCCATTTCTGTATATTGGCTTTAAAACTAGGCTTTCATTTTAATACTAAATCAGGATACATCTGTTGAAATACCTTCTTTTATACCCACTCTGGTGAACGTACTACTATTGGTAAATTCAACTTGGCTTTTGGAAAAGAAGGCAACCTTAAATCCATGCTTTTGAGCCAGTTTAAAGATACTCAAGAGTATCACTGGTTTATGCGCTTGATTCTTTTTAAAGCCAAGGAAAAGTACCATAGGATGGGATTAATATCAACTTCTGTTTTGATGCAGAACTGTAAATTCATCGCCCCACTCAGTGTCATTTTCTACTGCAGGCATATTTTTTATTCCTGCAGTAGAAAACTGCAATGTCAGCTCATGAGTGGTTAGACTGAGTTATACATCCACTAATGGGCATATCAGTGAAATGTTTCTAAACTTTGACTTACCTCCTACACTGTTTAGGAGGTGCAGATCGTCTCACATTTTCTTCATTACTGACTAATGATAATTACAATTGTTCCATTTCATGTTATATTTTTCAGTCTGTCTAAAATTTGAACCATTGGCTTGGGAACTCAATATGGTCTAGAGATGCATAATTTAGCACCAAGTTAGAGATCACAAGTGGCTGGCTATATCCAACATGTTTTATAAAATCCAACATCTGATTAAGAATATTATAATAAATATTACCTTAAGCATAGAATCAATGAGTGGGAAGGGACCTAGACAGATCATCTAGTCCGACCCCCTGCCATGGGCAGGAAGGAGCACTGGGGGTGGGTGGGGTCATAAGACCCCAGCCAGGTGCCAGCTTAAGCATTTAATAAGCAAAATACTTCTCATCCATTGGCTTGAAAATTTGCTTAGTCTAACTGGTAGAGTTATTTGTTGTTTAGTAGAGCTCAGTGGAATATTACAGTTGAATATTGTATTCACCTAATATTGCAGATTTAAGTAAACCAAAAATATCAGCAATTTTTTCAAGGTATTTCAATAAACAAAATTCTGAAATCAGTCAATCAAAACATTTCTTCTGATATTTTGGAAATGAACTATTTCAATTTTTCATTGCAGAACACTATTTCATTTCAGAATTTACCCACATGTAATATTTTAAAAGGATAAAATAACACAACACACTTTTTCATTAATTCCAGAAAGAATTTATTATTTTTGTTTTTCATATTGGGAGAAAAACCAAAATATTTGGCTGACCCAAAACAATACTTTCCTGCTTTTTTTAGTTTGGTTGGCAAAAAAAAAAATCAGTTTAGCTGTTTTTACTGTTCATGAAAACTGTGAATTAATTATGATTTTTGTTGACTTATTCTTTTCTTAACTCTTCACATTGATTTATGAGAACAAAATTTAACCTACAACTTATTTACTAATAACTAGACTTTTTTGTTAATTGTGGTATGCAATTGGTCACTATGTCATATGGCAGGGCAGGGGGTACTTGGGAAGGCCCTAGGGGTACACGCAGGCAGGGATGGAGCACCACCACCCACCACCCTGTGCTGCCACTGCTCCGCATCCGGCCGCACACCACCTGCCCCCCACTCTCCTCCCCACCTCCCGTCGCTCCATGTCTGGCCGCCGGGGGTACACTTATTTTAAAAGGTTGAAAACCCATCATATGGTATTGTTTTTGCTCCCCAAGTGACTGTCTACAATTTTCTAGGATGTTAAAATAAAGTAACAAACAGAAAATAACAACAGTTATCTTGTATGAATTTTCAGATGAATAATCATTTACAAAACATTTAAGATGTATACGTTTCTTTAGGTAAATATAATATCTTTTGTTAGACCATTTACTCATACAGTTCTTTCCAGCTTCCACCCATCAACAGGTTTTTCTATATTCTGAATAACATGCTTTAATCTAGGGTTGGCCAGAAAGCAAGAATCCTATTTCACAAAAATTTTTGAGGTTTCAACATTTGTTTGCATTCCAAACCAAAACCCAAGACACATATAAACTGTTCATGAAAAACTGCAAGAGCCTGACCGCTACAGAATTGCCAGGTGATTGCAGTACTTACCTAGGAGATCCAGTGTTCCCCTAACTATAGTCCCTTAATTATATAGTCTCACTGGGCACTTGTACGCATGATGAAAATTGCCCTTTTTTGTGACTTATTGGTATCACACTTTAGACATATGCGAGTTTTTGGCAATTTAAATGATTTTGCATCTTCATAGACTAATCTCCATCCTAATGTAGTTTAGTTTGCAACAACGCAACTTGGAACAGTGCAGCCATTAGTATGTTATGTGTACATAGTAATTCACTGAATGGCATGTGATGAGCCCCTTTGTCCATTGGGTGTCACTACAATTTTTGTGGAGTAAACCCCCTTGTCCACCAAGTGTTGCTACAATTTACAGGTATGTGTGTGTAATGAATGTTTTAGGTTCACCCTGGTGAACACCGTGGACTGACACCAAAACTTACAACAGTCACAGAGCATAGCTCTTGCATGCCCAGGAAAAATCACCAAACTTTGCTCAGCAACAGCCGTGAGGAGCCCCTGCTCCCTTCCACCTTGCACCTCTAAAACATCCTTTTTCAGCTGGCTGTGGTGTGATTGCCCCTCTAACTCCATTAATTCGCTCTCCTGTTTTACATAAACCTGACAAGTGGCGTTCTATGAACCCACATAAGCATTAAGCGTGCCTACTTTATGAATAGCGGGTGGTTTCTGTTAGCATTCATTCCCTCACTGGCTATGTCTGAACTGCTTGTCTCACTGGGAGTGGTGTCTTGACACATGGGTTCTTGGGTAGCCTGTAGTTGTGCCATGCCCCAACAGGGAGCCTGTGGACCCGCTGAGGACCTAACTCTCAGTACATGGCTCATTGGGTAACCTGCTATTATGCCATAGCATACACAGGGCTAAAAGACCTAGCAGGGCTAAAAGATGTCCAGAACAAGTATGTCCATACATATAGAGTTGCCAGTGGTGCAGAAACCCCCTCTCTGCTTTGACCCTGCCTAGCACCAGCATGTCTGATGTCCAAACTTTGCCCAGTAACATCAGGGTGGGAGGGGAATGAATTTCCCTTGGCCCTGTCACCTCAAAACTTATAAATTGAGCGCACAGCTCCCCGGGGTACCCTGTATTGATCCAAGATGTCTGACATTCAGGGAGAACAAAGCAAACTGGGGTGCATAGGCCTAGGTCCAATTGGACCTTCACCAAAATAAAGAGCTGGTGCGGGTGCTGGGCAACCCTGAAGTCATGCTCCTGTTCATCTGCAGTTTGTGGGCCAACTGACACTTCTATCTTGCTGCCAGGAGAATGGGCAAGCAGGGGCACAATAGGATGGCAGTCCAAAGATGCTGTGGGCTGCTTTCCACAGGGATGTAGCCAGAGCACAGAGGCAGGGCACCCCACTGCATGACATGCCCCATTACAGAAAACTTCAGCCAGTAATGGATTGCCAGGGACAAACAGGGACAGAGGCCTCTGGGGGTCCTCACCTGCTGAGGCATTGCCAACCACTGCTGTGACTCATGGGGGCTGCAGTGGAGAAGATAGCAGCAGGGTTTCAGTCATGTCATCTGCCACTTCCTCCAAGGAAGATAGACTACTATGGAGCTTGACCACCACACCTGGGATGTGAAGCCCTGGGGACTCTTTTAAGTCACCTATCACCTGAACTGACAGCTGCGATTAGGCTGGGCTGTGAGGTGAAGGGGGAGGGGGGAATGGCATAGGACAGTGCTTTAAAGACCCTGGGAGTTAGTGGGCAGCGCAGAGAGGTACAGAACAATGTACAGCAGGGAGGAACATAAGTGGCCAAAGTGGGTGGGCATTTGTTTGCAACCACTCAGGGCCTGCTACCACCCATGGCCAGGCACCCCTTCTTGGTCATCTGGGCCGACAGCTTCTTATCGGCTTGCAAGATTCACGGAGTGCATCGTTTTTGAATGCTGAGCATCCTTAATTCATTCTATTTCCCATATTTCTTGATTTTTAGCTCCACTTGCATGCCACTGCTGAGGACACAGAGGCTGCCAAGGCAGGCTGCTGCTGATGCATGCACAGACAGGATCATGAATGCCCTCAGGGAGTGGGAGAATTGGCTGCGCAAGATGATGAGACAGATCCGTCTGGCTATGGGCAGATTCATAGCCGTCCAGCACAACAGGACTCGCTCAGAGTACAGGAGGCATTCCCAGACCCAGGAGGACCGGAAAATAATGGCCGGGATCCTTGCAATGATTCTATGCCTGCTGGTCGTTGGCACTGCTCCTGCCCGGGAGTGGTTCAGGCTAGTACAGATCTGTGCTCTGCCATCCACCATTTCGCAGTCAAGCTTGGAAAATCTACCTTAGAGCCAAGGTCTTTTAGTAGAAATGCTTATTGCTTAGATTGATTTTTTCACGAATCATGTATTGTTATGGTAGTAGAAAGAAATTCCTCTGTTGTAGTAATGATGTTGTAGTAATGTAGCATTTTATATTATAAAAGATGTTTTGTGGTTTGTTTAATTATGGTTATTTGGTTTGTAAATAAAGGTTTCTACTTGCTTTGTTCCATTTTTTTACTTCATGTTCCCTGTGTAAGAGGGGAAGTGTAGAATGGTAGGAGAGGTGGGCAGTCTCCTGCTGAGGGAACTCTCCTGTAGCCCCAGGTGGGATGTTACCAGGAAGAATGGCCTTTGGCTGCTCCCTAGTAGGCCTGGAAGAATGTGGGAGGAAAACTTACAGCCACAGAAGAATGATCTATCTCCACCCTCTGCCCCCCAGCACTTCCCATTCCACTTAGGGGCAGG
>NW_017729025.1:26496557-26497614 GCF_001723915.1 Gavialis gangeticus | reverse complement strand
TGTAGGGTGAGGGGCTTGCGTGAGCTGCTGATGGGCACACCTATCTTTAAGTAGTGGCAATTAGCAGTTAGTCAAGCCTGCCTGTCTGGTTTTGAATTTGGTTTGTTCTCTGCTGCCAATCACCAGCTAAACTCCTGATCCCTGAGAAGCTGCATGTGCTCAGAGGAAATATTATGTGCACTATGCAGCCCCTACCCAATTATTAATCCCCACATTAACAACAATCTCGGCATCCCAACACCACCTGGCCTTGGTTTGGCCACTGTGTCTTTCTCTGGTCACAATAATATAAGCTCTGGCCTTGAAAGCCCCCACCCCCTCAAGCTCCCTGTTGGGTGGGTTGGCCAGGGAGCACTAAGAAACTGCATGCACTCAGAGGAAATATTATGGGTGCTGTGCAGCACCTCTGATTACTGCCCGCTGCTGCACACCCTGGTACCCACATTCGGGGCAAACACCCCTCCACCATCTTTTATAGATTCATAGATTGTTAGGGGCTGGAAGGGACCTTGTAGATCACCGGGTCCAGTCCCCCTGCAGTAGGCAGAAAAAGACAACTGGGGTCAAGTGACCCCTAGCAAGGTGACTGTCCAGCTTCCTTTTGAAGATTTTCAGGGTAGGTGACTGCACCACCACTGGAGGGAGTTTATTCCACAGTCTGGACACCCTGACTGTGGAAGAGTTTTTCCTGGAATTGAGCATGAAGCCGCCTTCCAGGAGTTTGTATCCATTGCTCCTGGTCTTCCCCAGGGGTGCCCTGGTGAACAACTGTTCACCAAGTTCTTGATGTACTCCCCTGATGTAGTGGTAAGCCGCTACCAAGTCCACTCTCAGCTTTCTCTTCTGTAGGCTGAAGAGGCCCAGGTCCCTCAGCCTCACCTCATATGTCTGGTCTTGCAAGTCCCTGATCATACGGGTGGCTCTTCTCTGGACCCTCTCAAGTTCTTCCATGTCCTTGAAGTATATAAGGGATGTACATCAGGATCTGGGGGAACGCCTGTTCACCAGAGCACCCCAAGGGATGACAAGGTCAAACAGTCACAAACTCCTCCAAGAC
>NW_017729025.1:26463205-26491557 GCF_001723915.1 Gavialis gangeticus | reverse complement strand
AACTTCTCCAAGACCATTTCAGGCTGGATATAAGGAAGAACTTCTTTACAGCCCAAGCCCCCAAGACCTGGAACAGACTGCTGCCAGAGGTGGTGCAAGCACCTACTCTGGATTCCTTTAAGAGTCAACTGGACATTTATCTTGCTGGGATCCTGTGACCCCAGCTGACTTCCTGCCCCTGGGGCAGGGG
This sequence comes from Gavialis gangeticus, assembly GCF_001723915.1. Lineage (NCBI taxonomy): Eukaryota > Metazoa > Chordata > Crocodylia > Gavialidae > Gavialis > Gavialis gangeticus. Next base: position 26,491,367 of record NW_017729025.1, on the reverse strand, counting down.
GCTGGACTTGATGATCTTCTAAGGTCCCTTCCAGCCCTAATGTCTATGAAATATGAAATCTATAATGTCCCTATTGAGCCAGGAGGGCTTGCCAGCCCTTCTGCTACCTTTCTGCTTCATGGGAACAGTTTTCTTTTGTGCTTTAAGGATTGTGCTTGAGGAACCACCACTCTTCATGCACCCCATTCACCTTCCATCCTGGTCCCGCATCGCCCCCCCTATTAGTGCCCTGAGCCTGTTGAAGTCAGCATTTTTGAAGTCCAGGACTTCAGTCCTGCTAGTTGATTTGTCACCCTTGTGGCAGACAGTGAACCTGATGATCTCATGGCCGCTGTTGCCCAGGCTACCCTCAGTGTTCAAGCCACACACCAGATCATCTACTTTGGCCAAGACCAAGTCTAGGAGAGTGGTATGGCCCTTGCACTTCCTGGGTCAGAAAGAGCTCCTCGATTACAGTTAAGAAGCTACATCACTGAGCTGACCTAGCCAAGTGTTCCTCCCAATCTATGTCCTGGTAATTAAAGTTGCCCATGACAACCAAGTCCCTTGCACACTCAGCCTCTGCCAGTTCTTCAGAGAACTCCAGATCAAGCTCCTCCACTTGCTTCGGTAGCCTGTAGTAAACGCTCACAGTTAGGTCCCTCTCATCTCACCCCCACCCAAAGCTTGACCTAGAGTGTTTCAAGCTGCTTATTTTTGGAAGCAATGTCAGCCTCCAGAGAGGTGTACTGCTCCCTCACACAGAGAGCTACCCCTCCACCTTTTCTCTCCCTGCTCGGTCCCTTCTGTGCAGGGTGTAGCCCTCTATGGCTGAGCTCCAATCATGCAAGGAGACCTACCAGGTCTCTGTGATCTCTACCAGGTCATATTGCCCACTAAAGAGCTTGAGAGCTAGCTCCTCCTGCTTGTTCCCCAGGGTCCTGGCATTGGTGTACAGGCAGCTGAGGCCCCCAACTGACACCCTTGATTTCCTGAGACGCTGCGGGAGAACTGTTCCTTTAACACTTTCAAAAACAGTTGTCTTAGTGTCCTCCATGTGGGAGCTTTCCTGTGTGCCGCACCAGGCAGCCCCCGCAGTCCGGGGCCACAGGCTCTGTCTGGGTGGAGGTCTCAGTGATGCCGGGATGACTGCAGGTATGATGAGTCGCCGCCATGCCCAAAAGTGATTATGTGATAATACACTATGCTTCTACCTGCAAAATGATCAGCAAACTGCCCTGTTCACTGGCTCCACACATTAGTGCAATGTGTCTTAAACAAGCCTGGTTTTCTTTGGTTTGGCTTACCTCCCCCACAACAACCCACATCTCTGCAACCCTTCCCATCACAGCAGACAGACATGGATGAAAATTCATTTTATTTTCACCAAAGCATTTATTTTATTGTTAGTAACTGAAGCAGAACCGAAATAACACAGGAACACAATGCCCACTCCCCAATTTCCTACAGAAGCAACAGCACTAACAACTCAAAACCACTCACCCATGATAGGCTCTTCTTCCCCCCCAGTACCCCCTCTGTCTCACTCTCCCCTTCATCCCTCAAGTGTAGTGGGTGCTCTCCTTGCCTTGCTAGAGTAGGGACACCCCTATCTCACAGACACAGTGGCTGTTGTTGAGGTTGTCACTATGGGGGGTGCTGATCATGGATACAGGTCCCTATGAGGGTCAGCGCATGGATAGGGGCACACAGTGGAAGTTGCATGCGTGGTCCTGGGAGGGGCAGCTCGTGAATGGGGGCTGGGGTCATGCATCTAAGAAGCTCCTCTCTAAACATGCCCTCCATTTTCTGGCTCTCCATGGTATCCTGATGGCACCATCTGGCCAGATCAAGGAAGTCCCTTGTGCTGCCATGTTGTCCTGGTGAGCTGCTACCTCTCGCTCTTCAACCTTTCTCTACACCTCCTGGAGCGCATTCTGCCTGTCATCCGCAGACCGTACTCACGATTCTGAGGCTGCCACCAAAGGCTCCAAGACCACCACCAAAACCTTCATCATGCTTTCTCTTGACCATTACTGCCTACAGCAGTGTTCATGCATTCACTCAGCTCTGGTCCATGCTGGTGTCTGTGCTTTGGGTGCACATCCCCACCTTCCAGCAGATGCGGTAGCTGGTAACAGGAACGGGGGGGGAGGGGGGGGAGTGTTCACGGTCAAAGATCTCATCCCCAGTCCCTGTAGCAGACAGACTATTGGTGATTAACACAGCCACACACAAAGGATGATTATGCAGGAACCCAGATGTCTCCCCAGTCCACTAAGGAGTTCATTGTACTTCTCTCAGCAGCACAAATTCCTGCCGCTAAATGAATTAACGCTTCTCCCCCACCAGTAACTTTAAGAAAGGGCACAGCATGTCCATCCCCATGTAAGCATAACATTGTGTGACTGCAAGCAGTGGACATATTTGCCTCTTACAAAATTAACGCCCTCCTTCCTGCCTCACTGTGCTTGGCCTTGGCGCGAAAGCAGAGCTAGAGCCACGTAAACCCTAGTCACCCAAACTGAGTTAATACCCCTTCCCCATAACTTACAAGTCCCCAAAGCATCTCCGGCACCAACACCAATCTTTGGGTCTCTGGAATTTCTGGCATGTCTCCCAATATCAGAGACAGTACCAGTGTGGAATCTGATGTGTCGTCCCTCCTCTGGCTTATGTCGGCAAGGCATTGGGGAGAGTGAGGGTCATGGTCAAGACAATTTCGTCTCAGATGTCCTTATCCTCCAGCTGCTGTGAACACTCACCCCCTGCCTCTGACTGGTTGCCAGAAGGCTGCACAGTGCATATTGCCCTGCCTGCTGTAGTGGCAGGACAGTTTATGGACTCTTGCGAGTTAGGTGATGCTGTGGCTCCTGCACCCCCATCATCCTGAAGGATCAGAGGCAAGCATTGCCTGTATCCTTTGCGAGAATGCAGGGCAGCTGCTCATAAAATGGGGCTATTGTGCATCCTGTCCCCGAATGAGAATTATGGTCCTTGGCTCAATGGAAAGCACATTTCAGGGCCATCATATTGCTGTGGCACTGTGCCCAGCCCCAGTTGTGGCCGTGCAACTTCGTTTCCTGGGCAATGGCCACATAGACTGGCTTATTTTGTCAGTTTTCCAGCTGCCGCAAAACCTTTTGTTCCCCCCCAAATATCAATCAAATCTGCCAGTTCTTCCTGGGCCCAGTTTCATGCCTAGTAAGATGTGCTAATGGGACCTATTCCAAAAGAGCATGGGGAGCTCACACCCACATTTCTTCCCCAGCTTCTGCTGGATTGCAGGTGTTTGCTGGGGTCTATTCATTGTTCCACTAAGCACTATTATCTGTAGCCCTAGGCAGATCATGGGTTTCTGGGGTCATTGGACACCCCAAGTTTTTAGAGGAGGGGTGGTTACAGGAACCTGAGGTGTGTAAGCATTGAAATGTAAAGAGTACAGCTGTTATAATGCTAATTACCCTATTCAACAGCCCTACCTATTCACCCCCTTAGCGCAAGCAGGTGATGCTCTGACCAAAACAGTAACGGTTGTGTCCTACCTAACAACCTGGCTTTGATGAATCCTGATAGAACCTGCAAGGAGAACTAGATGCTATTGGATGCCCTAGAGGTGTCCAACCAGAGAATGGAGGCACTTGATAATGCAGATACTGCTACTGAACACAATGCAAGCTATAATGGACCTTTGACAAGGGTGCCAATGCAGGGTAGCAGCTTCTCAGCCCTTTCTATACCATTTCAATGGACTGTGAGCTGGAGTCGGAGAACTAAGAGAAAGCTGTGGATCTTGAGGCTGACACGGTTCTGTGGATCAATCTACAGAGCAACAATCACAAGGTCTGGGCCCACGTGAGCAGCTCTGACTGGTGAGAGTGCATCATACTGTTGACTCAGGATGATCAACAGTGGCTTAAGAGCAGGGACACATTTGTGTACATAGTCACACTGCTGTCACCACACATTGAGCTCCAGGACACTGTCATACATCACCCCATTGCACCAGAAACAAAGGTAGCCATGACCATCATGAAATTGGCCACCCCTACCAGCCTCCTCTTCATCCTGAACCAGTTCAGCATGGGTCCCTGCACAGCTAGGGTGGCAATAGGTGAGGCATGCCAGCTGCTGCAAGACATCACGGCAAACATCCTCATCTGTCTCCATAACCCCAGGAAAGTTGAAGGCTTCAAGGCCATGGGGTCCCTAACTGCATGGGTGCATTGTCAGTACACACATCCCACTTTTACCCCCATCCCAGGGGAGCTGGTCATTCACCAACAGGAAAGGATTTGCCTCAGTGATCCTCCAGGCCATAGCTAATCACTGAGGATGGTTCACTAGCATTTATGCAGGCTGGCCAGGCAGCATGCAAGATGCATGTGTCTTTCAAAATTTGCCACTGTCTGGCATGACAGCGAAAAGACAATATGCACCCAGGGTCCCCAGTGCAGTGATCTAGGGTGTTGATATGCCCCCACTTAACATAGTGGACATGACTTACCCCCTCCTTCCCTGGCTCATGAAGCCATATGGACGACAAGTTACTGACCAACAAAAGTATTCGACTACTACCTCAGCAAATGCCAAATGACTGTTGAATATGTCTTTGCCCATCTGAAAGCACGGTGGATGACACTGAACTACAGACTCGAGGTGGACCCAGAAAACACTACGAGGTTTATTGTGGTGCCTGTGTGCTCCACAATATTTGTAACACCAGGGGGAAAGTATTCAACGAGTCCTGGTCTGAAGAAGTGTGGAAGGCAGCGGCCAGACAGAGACGTGGACAGGCAGGGCATGGTGTCCCCTGTCATCAGCATTCAAATGCTGATCAGGGGCATTGTGCAGAATTGCCTGGCCACACACATTCTGGCTGCTGCAGATGGAGAGGGTCCTCTCTAGGCCACTGATCAATCAACACTGAATACTAAACCATTCAGCAGTTACCATTGAATGTTTCTATAAATAAAATTTTAAAAATTATTGCAACACTTCTGTCTCATAAGTACATTGTCTCTAGTTTTGTGGGGGGTGGGGAGGGAGCCAGAGAGGGCTGAAGTCTCCAGGTTTTCCTTTGCTTTGTATGTAAGGGGTGTGAAATGCAGCAAAGACATTAAAATACATTACTTACCGCTGGCCACATTAACTTGATGCCCAATATGCACGCAAAGAAATAAGAAATTCAAAGGGTGCTGATTCATGTGCATATTATAAGTGCTCAGAGAATTTAAGCATCCTGTTTGAAGAAGGGGGAAGTGATAATGGAGCAGCTCTCTGCTCCTGTCTCCCGGGGTGGAGGTATGTCCAGTCAGAAGGCCAGGGTCTCTTGTTAGCCTTGGGTGGCAGCTTGGATGGTTGGTACGTGCATTTGAATTTGGCAGGTGGAGCATAGGGTACAGCCCAAGGCAATTGGGACTTGGGGGACTATGGGAACAGAGATCCAAACAGAGATGTGTCTGGGAATGGAAGGGAAACACAGAACAAAACAATGACTCCTAACAGTGCAGGAATGTGAATACAACAATGTGAGTGCAGAAGGGGAGATTCCAGGCATCTTCTGGGATTGGGACCCCATGCGAGATAATGCAGGGAGCGCATTATCGGAGTTTCAATTAGCTCACTACAACACTCCAATATGCATGCAAAAATATATATAAGAAATGTATGGGGTACAGATTTGTGAACATATTATGAGCACTCGGAGAATTTCAGCACCCTGTTCATAGGGGTGGTTGTTTGAGTGAAATAAAAAAAACAAGTGGATTTACACATGAAATAAAGTTTACTTGATGACATAGAAACAGGAAGATAAAAAATAAAATAAAAATAAAAAGTAAAGATAGGAATGAAAATAATAATACAATAAGAATAAAATAATGAAAATGTTGGTGTAAAAAAATTTTAAAATATGTGTAAAAATCAATGAAGTGACAATTAAATGAATGACCACCACTGTTGGTCATCTGTACATATCAGCGAGCTGTGAGCTATAGATATCACCAGTCTGTAGTGGGGATTAGCATTGTGTGGTGCCTCCTGCTGTAATTTAGTACAAAGAGACCAGTGGGGTGGTTTGTTATGCAGTGCCCCCTGCAGTAATTTACTGCAGGGGGCTGCACGGAGCATTTCATGAGATTTAAGACCAATGATACATAAACAGCGATGGAAAAATAAAACCCACCATTTCAATTTAGGGGGCATAGAATGCAACCCTGAAGGACTAAACCTGTCACGTGTACAAGGACCCACCGATGCACAACAGCAACAGCTGTTGGTAAATATCTGTTGCAGGAATGAGAAGGGGAGAAAGAGCACATGCATGCAGCAAATATTCACAGGAATGAGGGAATGCACAAGCAGTAGACTGATTCACAGTCCTGTACTCAGGGCTGTAGGACAGGCATTCACTTAGGTGTAAGAATCTGAATTCAGTATAAGATTAGTCAACATACCTGCTCATAAAATGTAGGCATGTAAGCACCAGGAGATGATATATAGACATGTTGGCTAAACTACATTTTTAATAGAAATGAAACTGCTTCCATCAATGCAAGCACCAGTTCTTAACATCAGCAATAATAGCCTATATTGTCTTTCAGTCTCACCACATCTTCACTCTTTTCTTTCTTCCTTTCCTGCACAGGTATTCTTTCTCCATCACCATGTTCTTGTGTTACTTCTCTGCAGTTCTGCTGCCCGCCATTCCACTTTCTGGCATTACAGTAAAACTTCCATGAATTCCATTATTTGAAGCATTATGACTCACACTGCAGTCTTTAACAATATTTTTAAAATACCAGTGTTTTTTTAATCACTCTTGAGATCCACAAAAGAAAGTAAGGATATTATCTCGCTAACTTACAGCTTTGGTGGTTGTTTCTTTTGCCACCCACACACTCGCATTTCTCTCCAGACTGAGCAGACGTATGGTACTGAAGCATGCCAGCATCTGACTTCACATTTCAGTCTTTTCCTTTAAAAAAAATGGATGGATGTTAACTGAGGAAAATACTTGGACCTTTATTAAGGATAGTTTTATTAGGGACATAAAAGTTCTGTTGTACCATAAAACTGACTGGGAAATGCCAGATCTGAACATGAATTCATTATATTTGATACCCCACTTCCAGCTGTGGCCTGTCTGATATTTCAGGGATAGATCAAAATGCACTGGCACAATGCTATGCACAAGAAGAGGGATATTCTTTTCTGTCTCCAGCAGTGGTCACATTAAGTCCTGAAGTACAGGGACTGGTTTCCTTTATTACAGCATAATTTAAAACTACAAATGTTATTACTGATCATTACTCTTTTAACTGCTTGAAAAGCTTTCCATTTTAAGGAGATGAAGGAAGTAAGAACATTCTTAATTTTGACAAATTATGGTAAATTCATCAGTTATTTTTTATTCTAGACTTCAGTACTCTCCCCTTCCTTTTGTGCCTTGAAGGTGCAACTTTACTGCAGCACTGCTCTGCAGCTGGGATGCGCATTTCATGCTTCTGTATTGTTGTCTTCTCTATAGTCGTTCATGTGACACACTGAACGGTTGTACCTTAAGGTAAGCATATGACTTTAGACAATAGGTGTTCAAGGTCCCTGAAGACAATGAAGTCCCTGAAGACAATAGTTATCTTATTTGCTGTAGAGGCCAACTTTTGAGTAATCAGTTAATGCAGTTTGTAAATGCTGTAGGGAGATTAAGTTAGATAGTACATATACTATCAGTTCGTGGGCATTACTGAATGCTAGATGAAAAAAATATCAGTAAGCTTCCCATTGCAGCTGATAGAAGGGTGAAAATAAACTTTCTTTTAGAAAAGGGAGACTGAGGAGATTAATATGATTTTTTTAAGTGAGCTTTTTCTGGGAAATATGTGAGAATAACAAATTTCAAGCAAGACTCAGAAGAACCTCTAAAAAGGTATCACTGAAGTACCAACTAGGAAGCCAATGCTAATGATTAGCATTATCCATGAATCATTCTAAACAGAGTTCAATAGATATTTTAAATGCATCTCAGACTCGTGTCATGTGTTCATGCCCTGTCCACCTCAGCTTGGGCTTTCCTTTCCACTGCCTATCTAGAGAAGGACCAACCAGGACTGGCTAGTGACTGGTTCCATTGACTCAAAGGATTTTCATTGTCTACCCTCTTCTTCCTGAGTGTGGCCTGTGATGCACTGTTCCTTACAATACGAATTCAGATTTACTCACATCATTGCATTCCCCTCGGCACTGTACGTCTGGGTTCACACCTTCTGGAATCTAGAAGACTTCAGTCACATCAAGACCCAACCCACAGGCCTGCCTTTCCTGTGATTCAGTGCCTCCAGCAGAATATGTTAATTCTGCTGGACCAGAGCAGACTACCTCAGGTTTGGGGAAAGCAATAACAAGCAACTGATGCTAAACTAAAAATTAAACTAAACTGATGCAATTCTAAATCACTGTTTTTGCGACACAGCTGCCTACTGGCTGTCACATACACATTAAGAGCAGGGTTTGGTAGCACCATTTCAGTGAGTTCAGAGCAGGCGCATGGAACTCAAATGCCACTTACAAAATACGTTTTCCAGTGGAAAGCTGCCTAGCCTCATGTGCAGCCTTACTGAGTCACTGGACCACATGTGGCCCGTGGGCTGTACTTTGAGCATGGTTTACAGCAACCAGGAAATCAGGAGGAATGAGCTGCTGAACTTCTTAACAGAAGGTAGTGACAACAGCACAAGTTCTTTTGTCTCCTGATTTAACACATTTTTCCACTATTTCACTGATACAAGAGGAAAAGAAAATGGAAACAGAGAAGGGATATAGCAAGTAAAAACTACCAAGCTATACCAATTAAGATGGAATAAAAAATTGAAAACGGATTAAAAGGAAAGCGCAGTTCAGCCTGTTCCCTGTTTACCTAGATTGACCTTATGACTCCAGAGCACAGCTTGGTGGTCAGACATAAGCAGGCCAGACAAATTTGAATGTCAAGTCAAAGCAAAAGTGAATCCACCTTTATAGCAGGTGCCTACATATCACTGGAAAAGAAAACACCTGTGACACATAAGGGATCATGAGCAGACATGAAGGAAAAAAGTACACTCCTGTTTAGTAGACTGCATTAATGTTCATTTCCAGAAACTGAAAGATTTTCTTTTCTTTTCTTTTTTTTAGCTTTACTTAAAAAAAGTTCAACTTTATCAGCATCTTTTATGAATTTATATTTCTTTTATACACTGGCACTGATTTACTTACAGAAATGAGGAAAGCGTGTTACTTTGTTTGCTCCTTCCTATAAACTGTTACTCCCACCTCAATATTATATTATAACTATCAGCATAATAACTTAGAGTAAAATATTCACAAGCACACAAGTAGCTTTGATTCCTAAGGCCGTCTGAGCTGAAAAGTTTTTCTGACATAGCCATACCAGTTAGGTGGGTGAAGGAGGTGTGATTTTTACTGACATGACTTTGCTGGCAACTGCACAAACAGAATGCTACTAGTAATACTGCACTTTTGATAGTACAGGTTATATTTTTTGGCAAATTTGTCTTTTAAAGCGTAGCTGCATTCCTATTCAAAGCAATTCTCTCAGTTAGCTGTACCAGCAAAACATTCTAATGTAGACATAATCTAAATCCCATTTTCAAACACAACCAAGATACTTAAGAGCAATACTCCCGAAAATTTAACTCAAATGTGTAAATTTGGTATGGATGTTAAAACCCTCCATGCATACTTTCATTCTGAATTAAAGGAACTTCAGTTCAATGTAGCTGAATTCACTTCAGAAGAAAATTAAGCTCACTGGAATTAAACCTACTTTAGTTCTGAATGAGAGTCTACATGTGTCTAAAGGAGTGCTTAAAGAGTTTGTTTAGATTAATTTTCTTGAGTCTCCCTGGCAGACAAACCCTTAATCTCCTTGAAAGTCAGGAGAACCCATGCTAAAATCATTTTTGCAAATGGGAATTAGGAAATATTAACTAACTTATATAACAGCCTATTAAGTAAATAAAGGATTATTCATATTGTATACATTTAAAAATTGTGGCAAAGAAGCTAAGTGACTTACCCAGAGAATTTGTCAAAAGTGTTGTTGAGACAGTTTTCCATCAGAAAAGCACAGTTTTAATTAAACCAAACATTTTTCACAAGTGTTTTGGGAAAATCATCATCAATGAGCATCAATGTCAATTAAAGTTTTCGTTTTGTTTTTTTAAAAAAGGAAAAACATCTCTTAAACACGTAGGAATGCCGTTAAATGGTTCTGGAAATTACAATTACAATTTTTAATTTGCAAATGACTTTTCACTTAAAATTAACTTTATTTTGTATTAAAAAAATAAGAACTAGAACAGAAAGAAAAAATGAAATTAAATTAAATGAAACAGAACTGAAATGTTTTAAATTGTTGAAGACAACACATTTCAAATAGCCATTCATTTAGAATTCTGTTTAATGGAGAATTTTAAAAAATTGGTTCTCATCCTAATTTGGGATGATAAAAGTATTTCTAAATCTTATCCTAGAGATGATAAAGAAGAAAAGGGAAGGATAGTTATCAGTAGTGACTCCAAAATAATAGAACCACCAGAATTCTTTTGTTAAAATTGCCTTTAACAAGAAAACCAAAGAAAAGACACCTTAACAACTAGAAAGTGAAGGAAATCTTGCTGGTCTCACTGTTAATAAAAAGCAAGAAGGAAAAATACCTGGAAAAACAGATTTCATTACAGGTGATGCAAGATCACATAGAATTTGCTAATAAACTTATGAACCACTGGCAATTATGTTTGGTAGGTCAAGGAGTGGCAGATACTAACTAATGAGGAAGGAAGAATGTTAAATGGGTTTCTACTGTTTTAAAAAGTCATGGGGGGTGGGCTTTAATAGTACCTATTCATGATGTCTCATGTCCAGTAAAGTAATGGAAAATAGATTATGAAAAAAGTATGTATAAACACAGACAGGATGGTAGAAGCGTAAAGAGAAAGAGGTAGTTAGCTGTGTTAATCTGAAGTCAGTCAGAAGGCGAGATAGAAATGCACCTTTATAGACTAAATAAAGAAGATATATATTGTAGATATAAAACATAAGCTTTTGTGGGCCAAAGCTCACTTCCTCAGATACTATGAAAGATGTGAAGAAAGCAGAGCATAAGGAGAGAAATTAGAATACAAAAGACAAGGCAGCAAGAGAAAGGGGAGAGACCATGAACAACAGTTCCATTATGTGTTTAGAACGGAAAACTCCAGTGCAAGAAAATTAGCACATTCTTCCCTAGAGATAATACTATTTAGTGTTGAATATTCATAGTTCATAGTCTGGAAACAGCCATATTGAAAGGTATTTACATATTTAACTGTATTCCTAAATAAGGTCAGATATGAGTACATGTTAAAATGTTTTCCTGAGCCAAAGAAAAAGGTGTTATATGCATATTAACGTATGTAAATAATATTTAAGCCATGTCTTATTTTGGTAAGTATCTCTCAAAATCTGACATTTTTTTTTGTAATGTTTGGGGAAAATCATCTGAACTTACATATAATGGTATGTAAATTAGTTAAAGGACAAAAAAGGGTAACAGCAAAACAGTAGAACCAAGTAAGGAAGCAGCAGTCAGTAAGTTTATAGGGAGTTCATTCTTAAGTCTAATATGACTCAAGATTTTTGGTAACTATCTGACGAAAGGATAAACAGAATGCTGAATTTGTTGATGGTATGAAATTGTTATAAATTACCACTGAAAATGGTGAAATATTATGCAAATGGACCTAAAAGTTTCAGAAAAATACTGCTATATCTTTCTGGTCCATTATAAAAAAAAATTAAACAATAAAAAGTGTGCTGTGTTTTGGCTTCTAGAGATGGGAAACAAGGAGTCAAAATCTTTAGAAATCCCACAGAAATCAATGGATATCTTTCTGTTAACCCAAATGGGTTTTGGATTTGGCCTAAAATGAGACTCATTCTGGAAAATGTAAGCTAATCATTCTGAAGAACAATAATGCAAAATTCACGAGGAAGGAGAGATTTGGAAAGCTGTGAAGCCAAAAGAGACCTATGGGAGGTTATACAATTAGTATATATGTGATAAGAGCTTATGAATAAAATGAGTAAGATTATACTTATGAATTGGTTTAATAATCCAGATGTGATACAACTTTTGGGATAGGTCTGTGCAAAGCGGCAAGTATTTGCTTCGGATTCAGATTTGGCTGATTCGAAGGACAGTGATTTGATTCGGAAATTTGAATCACTGTCCTGATTTGATTCAGCTGAATCAGATCCAAAAGATTTGGTGCCGCTTCAGAGATTTGGCCACAGACTAAACAGGCAGTTGGATTGGGGCTGGGGCTGGGGCTGGGGCTAGAACAAGCTGCCCGGCTGGGGCGGGGGTGGGGCACATTACTTGGGGAGGCGGGCAGGGGATGCAGGCGCCAATCCCTCCTTCCCTCACACCCCTTCCCTCCCCCAGCCCCAACAGATTTACCAGCTGGAGGCAGCTGGAAGATGCTCTGAATTGATTCAGAGCTTTTAACTGGTCTCCCAATTTGATTCTGATTTGGAGATTCGGTCCCCAAATTGGGCCAAATCTCCTCTGAACTGAAGCAACTACCAATGCTTCACACAGCCCTAATCTGAGAGAAGAAACAGCCCATTTCACTCAATTTCAGGCAGGATTCATAGAAACATAATATCACATCACAAAATAAATAGGTATCAGTGGGCACATCTCTATGTGAAATTAATTCAACGCAATAAAATCTGGTACAGTTTGTGCCAGAGTTTATTGCTCCCAAGGACATCATTTACATGTGCACCCAGGAACACAACACAATAAGCTGGGGCAGAGCAGCCCCAGCTGGCACAAGGCCCTGCGGGTCAGCCTGCCAGCCTGTGGCTGCTCCAACCTGGCTCAACGTGCTGTGGAAGGGCTGGCAGGCAGCCCTGCACTATAGTAAACTCATGCCCCAGCCAGCCCTGGTCAGTGTCTACACAGGCATTGCGATGAAGTAAATAACTCTGCTGGAGGGTAGTACTTGTCTTGGGCAGCACTATCCTGCAGCAGGATTAACTAGTTTATTCCAGACTAACAGCAGCACACATGTCGATTCTGATGCTTTATGGCAGAGCCAATTAGTCAGCTCCACAGTAATTGTCCATGTAGACACACCCATTTACTATCTGTGACATTTGCAATATATCCATCACTAAATCATAGGAAATAAGAGATGGAAGGGAGATGGGGACTCACCTAGTCCATTTTCCCCCCCATCCCAAGGCAGAGTTAATTATACCTAACTATTCCTGACAGGCAAAAAAATACCTGAGGGTTACAGTGGACAGTAAGCTAAATATGAGCCAGCAGTGTGCCCTTGTTGCCAAGAAGGTTAACAGCATACTGAGCTGCATTAGTAGGAGCATTGCCAGCAGATCAAAGAAAGTGATTCTTCCCCTTTTTTCAGCTCTTGTGAGGCCACATCTGGAGTATTGTGTCCAGTTTTGGGGGCCCCACTACAGGAAGGATTTGGAGAAATTGGAGAGAGTCCTGCAGAAGGCAACAAAATGGTTAGGGAGCTGGGACATATGACTTATGAGGAGAGATTGAAGGACCTGGGCTTATTTTGTCTGGAGAACAGAAGACTGAGGGGATTTAACAGCAGCCTTCAACTACCTGAAGGGTGGTCCAAAGAGAATGGAGCTGGACTGTTCTCAGTGGTGGCCGATGACAGAATGAGGAACAATGGTCTCAAGTTGCAGCTGGGAAAGTTTAGGTGAGTACGAGAGAAAACTCTCACACAGACAGTAGTCAAGCACTGGAACAGGCTACCCAAAGAGGTTGTAGAATTTCCACCCTTGGGTCGTTTTAAGACCCAGCTAGATAAAGCCTTGGCTGGGGTGATCTAGTTGGGGATGGTCCTACTTTGATCAGGGAGTTGGACTAGACGAACTCCTAAGGTCCCTTCCAGGTCTAATTTTTTGTGACTATGATTTGTCTAACCTGCTGTTAAAAACTTCCTCAATCTGCATACATAGCCTATTCCAGTGCTTAACTGTCCTTACAGTTAGAAAGCATTTTCCCCCTAATATCTAACCTAACCTTGTTGCAGATGAAACCTGCTACTTCTTCTCCTACCCCCAATGGAAATAGAGAATAGTTTTAGACCTTCTCCTTTGCCGTAGCCTATACAGTATTGAAGACAGTTAATATGCCTCCTGTCCCTTTCTCTTCTCTAAATTCAACAAACCCAGTTCTTTTAATCTTTTCTTTCAGAACATGTTTTCTGGACCTGTGATCATTCTTGTTCCTCTCTTCAGGACTCCCTTCAATTGACCCATTGACCCATATCTTTCTTGAAGAGTAGTGCCCGAAACTGGATATAATACTGACACCTTACAAGTGCTGAGTGGGTTATAAGGATTACTTCAATGTGCCTGACAGGCAATACTCCTGTTTATAAAGGCCAGTATAATAATGGCTGTTTTTCACAATAGTGGGTGCATCGACACAAGACACCTTAATGTGCAGTGGGCAGTTCTACTGTGTATTAGCATGTCATGGCAAAAACAGTGCTAATGCACAGTAGAATCAGTCTACTTCACATCCCCTGGGGCACCAGAACGGAGGCAGGGAGCTGAGCCTCCAGCCGAGCGTGCAGAGCAGAGCAGCAGGATGCTGCTGCAAGAGAGGTGTCACCACCAAGACCCAGGTTAACTCTTCCCTGGCCCTGCAACCACCACAGTTTTACATGACTAGTGAGAATCCAAAGCTCTGAATTCAGTGATGCCTGCAAAGTTAGGGAAGGGTTAACCTGGCTCTTAGTCATGACACCACATACTTCCTTTTGCAGCAACATCCTCCCCCTGCTCTTCTCCACACAGCTGGAGACTCAAGTCCCTATTCCAGCACATCCCTTTACTGAGAACCCCTGGCTTATGTGGCACATACACCACAGCTGCCTGCACCACTTGGGCACACAGCCTGCAGGCAGCCACCCCTGGCTTAAGAGAATGTCCTGTGGGACAGGGTGAAAAGCCTTACTAAGTCCAGCTATATCACATCTAGAGTTTCTTCCCTATTTACAGGACCTATTACCTTGTCCTAGAAGGATATTTATTAGTTTGACAAGACTAGTTCTTTACAAATCCATGTTGGCTGTTGCTTATCACCTTTTTATCTTCTAGATCAGAGGTTCCCAAACTTTTTCCTATTGCATACTCCTTCCAAATTTACCAGCTGCCCGCATACCCCTACTAGCATGTTTTGTATTTTAAACCCTTAGATGCCAATTATTATTAGAATGAAAATTAAATCTACCATTATACCATTTCTCCCATGTACCTCCCAAAGATGTTTTGCATACCCCCAGGGGTATGTTTACCATGGTTTGGGAACCCCTGTTCAAGATGCTTATAAACATATATAATTATTTCTTCTAACATCTTTTTAGGAATTGATGTTAGGTTGACTGGTCTAGCATTCTTGGGGTCCTTGAACCCCTTTTACTGATATGTGCTACGTTTGCTCTTTTCTAGTTTTCTGGCATCTCACCCTTTCACTCTGAGTTCCAAAAAAATAATCACTGAAGATCTGAGATAGCTTCAGCCCTAAGTACTCAAGGGTGAAGTTTACCAGACTAATTTGAAAACATCTTTTTCTTAGTAGTCTCCAAGCTTTTCCTTCTCTATTCTAGCTCGATTTCTCCCCCACCTCCTTATCACCAATGCCAATGTGTTAGCCATCTGATCAAAATTAACCTTTTTAAGAAAACTGATGAAAAAGGCATTAAATACATCTGCTTTCTCAGCATCACCTGTTTATAAGCTTTCCCTCCCCACTGAATAATGGACCAACCCTTTCCTTGGAATTCCACTTACTACTGATGTATTTATGAAGCTTTTATATCCCTCACTATTCATATCCTATTTTGTGCCTTGATGTTTCTGATTTTGGCCCAGCAAGCTTTTGCTGTATCATTATATTCACCCTTATTAATTTGACCTATTTTGCATTTCTGTATGGTTCCCTGAATTTCATCCTTGAATATTTCATGAATTAGCCAAGTAAATCACCGACTATGCTTCCAATTTTTCCTGTATATTGGCATAATTTGAGCTTGGATCCTTAAGATTGTTACTTTAAGAAATTGCCAACATTCCTGAGTTCCTTTTCCCCTTTAGACTTGCCTGTCACGGAATTAGTGTATTGTAGTCTGGTATACAGCAATCCGTTGCTTTTATCCTACTATTCTCCCACGTCCCTTGCTAAGAATCAGGAAAGCTATCATTTATGCTTACTCCTCCTAAAGTCATTTTCAAATTACACATTCTCAACCACCTCCTGTTGGTCAGACTCAGCTCTGAAAATGCTTCCCTCCTAGTTGTTTCTGGCCCTAAATACCAGCAACTTTTCTGAGGCAGCGTCCTGCCATATCATTCCCTGCTGATGTCCATGACATTTGGATAGTTAGGGCTTGGCTGGTCTCATGGAAGAGATTGCCTTCATCCACCCATCCAACTCTACAGACATGCTCCAGACTTGTAAATTTGCTAGTGAGGATGTCCTAGACTCATTCACAGTGTCCAGTCATAAGCCTTTATGATCTAACAGGTGGCCACTGAGGAGGAATCTGAAGCAGCTCACTGGCAAACTTCTGGATCAGAAGAACATCAACGGACTCGAGCAGGCAGGGCATGGCCAGGCATAAACAGCCCTGCTCCCCCCAAGATTGGCCACTGCCATGATACAAACAAACCCTTGGAATACCCCATTTTACTACCAGGTCTTGCCTTTTGGCCATCTTATTTTCCAACAAAAGCCTCATGCATCTGATTTTCCTGGTTTGGTGATCTACCGTAGCCCTCTGTCATGACATCGCTTATGTTCTTTTTTTCATTTTTGTCTTTACTTTCAACAGTATTATCACCTTACCACATTCTGGACCTGAAAACAAGCGCATACATCTTTGACTGGAATACAAGGCAACACATCCTTTTGATTTTCCCTGACAAGTCTTTCTGAACAAGGTGAATCCATCTCTATCAATATTCCAGTTGTGACTTATTCCACTAAGTTTCTTATGTGCTACAACATCTAGCTCTTCCTTTTTATTTTCCATACTGTTTGCATGGTATCTAGGCAAAAAATCTGATGGGGGGAAAAAAAGGAATCATTACTCTGTTAAAGCACACCAGTTTCTTTGCTTTTTATCTCAGGTACAAGTGCTTCTTATGAGGCATGCAGTGCACAGGTATTTAGGAGAAGGGAATGTATTTTAGTCTATGTATCTGAAAAATGAGTTGAACTCTGAACTCTCACCCTTATCTCTGATAAGGCAGACAGCAACATTTCCTCCTAAGGTTTTATTGTGCCATCAGCGTCTTGCTGAACAACACTGTAGCTTCTGCCATGCAAGGGAGTTTCTTTCCAACAGACATTTCCCTCTTGGTTTGGAGTAAAGGACTTCTAGAGGTCTCCCTCTTCCCATGACCCCTGCTGTGCTTCTGTCTGGAGAAGGAAGCTCTAGGACTCTTTCTCCTCCTCCTTATGTTGCCTCTAACCAGGCAGAAGCGCCTCTGGAATTTCCTTTCTTTTGGAGTTGCTGAACGTTTCTCCTGGCAGAGGGCTCACCTTTCCTCTGTCCTTTCCTTTCCTTATCTATATTTCCTTCTCTCTTCCCTTTTTCTTTCCATTTCTTTCTGTTACAAGTCTTCTTTAATAAGCAGTCTAAGGTCCTATTGCTGCATTTACCATGAAGGGCATGGGCATAGGACACAACTCTCAAGCATGCTCTGTATATGAATGGAAGAAGACTCAGCAGTAAGGATACTTTCTCCTCCTCAAATCTCCTTTACCCACAGGAGCATCTGTATCTGCCCCATCTGATCAGTCTGATCTGTGAAAGCACTGGAGAGCTGCTTGCCAACTCTCAAAGATAACTGGATTCTGTTACAAAGCCACAGCAGTCTGGCTAATCAAACTGCCCACCGCTCCGAATGGTCTGGGTCCACTAGTCTGTCACAGTTGCTGTTGCTGAAGAAAGGATAACTCTCCTCTCTGTATCCATTGCATAAGAAAACAAAGTCTGTGGTATAATAAACCAAATTCTGAGTAAATCTTCATGCTCCAGCTTTCTCGCTTGGTTCTTCATCTGTTGAAAGTCACCTATATACC
Organism: Gavialis gangeticus; assembly: GCF_001723915.1. Classification (NCBI taxonomy): domain Eukaryota; kingdom Metazoa; phylum Chordata; order Crocodylia; family Gavialidae; genus Gavialis; species Gavialis gangeticus. Next base: position 26,473,201 of record NW_017729025.1, on the reverse strand, counting down.
ACACCAACAAGTTAAGACAACACAAAGGGGGAAAAAGTATATCCCAATTTCCCTGACCCAGGGGACATGGACAATAATGGCTATACTGTTCCACTAGCAGCAAAGTGCTGAGTGGCTGATCAGAGATATGTGATAAAGCTCCAGGTCATTCTGGAATATCTGTAGGTCCATAAGTAAATCTTAAGTCAGTGCAATTTAGGCCCATAATTCTTTGTTTAAAATTTTCTATTCTTAGCTTTTAAAACAAGAATCTTTATTTTTACTGGAATCATTCAGCTGGCCCTTCATGGGAAATGTTGAAAACATTTTATTTCGAAATACTCATGCTTGTGCTTCATACATTTTTTGGATCTTTTCTCATTAAAAAGCTCATCTGCTTTCCCAATATGATAGTATAATCCTCACAGTGGGCCCTCTCCTGTGTGCCCCCAACTTCCACTGAGATCAGTACGTAACAGGATTTTAAAGGAATCAGTTATGCCAGAACTAAGGGTCATCATTTCAGGAGGATAAGAAGCAATAGAAGTACATGGGGGTTTGAGAAGGTTTTCAAAGAAAGGCCATCAATAATAGAAATGAGGTAATTATGCATCATATGATAAATGAAGTCTTTTCAAGTAGTTTATTTTTCAAATATTTTTAAGTGCCATCAGCATGTTTTTGTTTTAGAAAGCATGTCCCTGTAAACACTTTCCTCTTCAGTGTTCCTACCCAAAATCCCACTTGCTTTTAGTATGTGATTATTGGAAAAATCAGATGCCTTGATTGAAAGCTCAGGTTTCAATTAATAGATGTACAAGATTTTTTTTCCAGATATATGAACAGAGGGACGGGATTCTAGACCACCAAATTGTTGGTATTTTAAGAATCTCACAGGCTCAGCACCATGTGCCATTCTAGCCTCTCTGTGTATCCTCTGTGGTTAAAACTCTTAAGCATTTTAAATTCTTTTGGTCAGTATTTTTTTCTTTCTTGGGCAGACAAATAGAAACAGATTCCAAGTGAGCATTTATGGTGTACAGAGAATTACAAGATACTACAATCACCTCTTTGAAGGTGTTTCCAGGGTTTGGATAGTTATGCAAATATTTTATTTGAAAAAAAGCACACTGCTATTTTAAAGCTAGAATATAATTAAGTATATTCCAATTCAAATGAGAAACAACAGCAACAGAGACACACAACAAAAGAATACGGGTCAAATCTTAGAGTTCTCACTGAGGCAAAGAACCCCATTGAACTTCAGTGATATAGATAATGTTGTGGAGCAGTGATTCTCAACCAGGGTGCGTGCTGCAGGGTGCTGTCAACACCAGCACTGTTAGGTGTGCAGACACTGATACATGATTCACAAGACAAACCCAGAGATTTCAAAAAGGAATCCATAGTGTCAAAAACATTTTAACCTGTTTTGGTCTTTCCAAGTTCTTTACAACAGAAGAATTGCTCTTTATTTTTCCATAGTCAAAAAAAGAGTGAAAACTAAGAGCTGACATTTTCTGAACCTAACATAGAGTATGTTGAATCCAAAAAGGTTGAGAACCACTAATATAGAGTAAGGATGGCAGGGCCAGGCCCTAAATAGTACATTTTAGTAAGCTGTTCCAAAGGAATCAGCTGGAAAACACTAGTATATTATTTCTGGTGCGTAAAAAATAACTCAAATGCAACGAGCCATCTATGGATAACGTACAAAAGGCAGAAGCAATAAAACTATCAGCTCTACTAGAAACAGTGCGAGCAGACTGGTGTATTTGACTAAGACGTGGAACATAGGAGAGATCTGGAGAAGCAAGGCATTTTCCAAAAGATTTGATAGGCATTGGAAAACCTCCTATGCAATCAAGGTTTTTAGATCAGTTGTGGCCCAAAGAGACTTGACTGGAGCTACGTATAATTCAGTTCACAAATTGATGGGTAAGAACTATATCACGGCATAGAATGAATGCCTTGGGTATTCACTTTGCTGTTCTGTGTCCTAGAACTGAAAACACCTCTTGTGTACGTGGAATGCACCAGCTGTGTGGAAAGTTGTGAAAGTCAGGAAAAACAGGAATGTTGCAGGTCATTTTCAGCTCTCAGCTGCTGTTTATATTTTCATTTATGCTGATGATGGCTTCAAATTTCTTCTAAAAATGTTAACAAGAAAACCCTTGACTAATAACTCATCTCCTTACCCAATTTGTGTAGTCTAAGACCAGGTCCATTCTTTCACTACTCAGAAAAGGGGAAGAAGCCTGAAAATATTACACACACATAGGATGAAAGGTCAGATTTCTCAAAGTTCAATACAGGCAGCTGACACACCTCTTGTAGGTCCCTAACGTGCACAGATATGTAATGGCCATGTGTGACTGTAAATAGCTGGCAAGCACACATATTGGGATTGGCGCTTAAAATAGATGAGTGCAGTTGTGTGCATCCAGCTTTTATCTGTATAAACTACAAAACAATGAATTGAACCTGGATCACAAATGGGTCTATAAATACATCCACAAGAGAAATATATATTTATATATAAAATTTATCTATAGTCTGCTCTACATTTGATAACACACACTTCTTAAAAGAAGTGTTTATAAATATCCACGGGATGATTAAAACAAAATTGGAGTCTTGTTTAATCAGGGATGTGCAGACTTCTCAAGTCCTCAGGGCTATCCAAGAACTAAGGGTATAGAGATAAAAACAATGCATTTTTCTCCTTGCTACCTGCCCCACAATAGCAGTAAGCTGAGTATGCTTCCCCAGATGTATAACTTTCCCATGTTGATTTCTGGGAGGTGCTGCATGCATCTCATACTAACGATCAACAGAGCAGCAGTGGAAGAAATGAACCGAAAATTGCATAAACACTGGTAAGTGCCTTACAAGAATGTTTTCTAAAATCATGGTCTTCATTTTTGGCATCTGGGGTTTTGGCAGGATCTCAGGTCCCTAGGCCTATTTTTGTGTACACACTTAAATGATGGGCCTGATTAGGAGACAATGATCCCCTGGAGTGTCTACTCTCCTAGTCTATTGAAGTGGAAATGGGTATAAAGCCAAACTCCAAAAGTTATGCCCAAAACAGTAGAAAATCGCAGATGCAAAACCATCATGGATTCCTCATTTTTCAGTCCTTTATATAATTTTTGCTGTTATCCACTGCATGTATGCTTCACAGTACAAGTAATACATGACCTGACCTTGCAGGAAATTACCACCAGCCAAACTAAAGCAGCAGCAAGAATGTTAAAATAATGGGAGGACTTAGGCTAGTTCATTAAAGTCCATGGAGTTAAACCAGGGACACTGTTGGCCCATTTACTCTACCTAGAAAACAATCAGATTTACCCCAATAAAGTACTAAACAAAGAACACAAATACTTGTTCTGCCATAAGCTGAGGAAGAACTATTAAGGAAACTCCTAAACAAAAATAAATACAGAATATGTTGTGGAGAGTTCAAAAGCCAACTTCAGGTGGAAGAAAGGAAGAGCTTTTATAAATCAGCCCCCTGTTTCTCATGTTCTGATACCCATGATTCATAAGTTCAAATGAGGTTGATGGAAATGCCTAGTGCTTAATGTGTCTCAAATTTTGGTTTATATATCTCTATATATCTCCATCCAGCAGCAAAAGTCAGCCTTCTCTGATGTAAACTTGGAACTGTTTTGCTAGAGTTGGGGCACAAAAGAAGCAGTAAGGAGACAAAAGACTGTGGGCAGAGCACGGGGGTTAGCTCTTCCAGTCTTACGGACAGCACCATGGAATTGTTAGTGACCACAACTTGATGTCTCCTCTTCCTCTGGAAGCTCTCAGAAGATTAATAGAGGAAGAAAAGTCTGTGAGCAGTAACTACTCTTACATTTTACCAGCAGACTAATGCCCAGTCAGGTAGAGACAGGGCAGAGAGGGTACAGTAATGTGACTGCTCCCCTCCCTTTTGGACCATGCAATGGGAGCAGTAGCTAAAGACTTTTAAGTCCCTCAAACAGGTAAAAATTCCCCTGCCCCTGCTTCCCCCTCTATGCTCATTCCTCTCTCTTCCTTCTCCTCCCCTTCCATTCCCTTTCCCCCATGCCTACCACTGCTGGTTGACCTGTGGGGTCGGGGGAGCTCCTACTCCAGGGACAGTGGCAGAAGAAGAGGCAGGGGTGGGAGATTTCCTCCTTCCTGACTGGTTCCCCTGGGTGTTCCCCTGCCAGCCTCAGGGACGGGAAACTTGTCCACCACTGCTGCTGTCCCTGGCTGAGTCTGGTTCCCTATGCAGTGCAGCTTGAGCAGCTCTGGAGCTTCCCCTGGCCCCAGATCAGCTGGGAACTGGGGCAAAGGAAGAGGGGCATGTGAGGGGAAGGGTGAGGGTGCTGAGATCAAGAGAGGCAGATTTCTTCCCTGATTCAGGGAATTAAAAAAAAAAACTCCCCATCGGCTGCTCTTGTGGCATTTTCTGCATGTTTTGGTGAGGGGGAGGTTGGGAAAGAGGAAGCAGCTCCACTTACTACTCCCAGACCCCCATTTACAAAATCCTGGATCCACCCATGCCTAGAGAAGGTCATATCACCAGCCTGAGGCCAAAGAAATCTGGACTTCTGATGTCCTTCTATGATCTGCGCCATTTTGTGACTAAGCTAACGTATGGGTTGTTCTCCTCCACTGGAATAAGAAATGACCTCTAGATTCACAACCAAGGAGACCTGTGGATTACCTGGGAGCCAACATTAGAGGAGTCTCTTTTCATCTGGATCAAGTCTTAGAAAACATGTAAAATTCTCCTAGAAACATGGCAAAAATGTCAGAAATATGCATGTGTGTCAGAAACCTACTAGTTTTCATCACTGTTTGGGTTATTTCTGGTTTAGATTGCGTATACAAGTGTGTGCATGTGTGTTATTCTGTGTGTTTTAGTTTCTGTTTTATTATTTTCATTAGGGTTCTTTTCAATTTGCCTTTCAGTTTGTTATGAAATTGTGAATATTTTTTTACTTTTTTTTAATTATGTGGTTGTTCTGATTCTGGTATTTCAGTAACTTTGCTCTTCACTAATTCCTTTGTATTTCCTTAAGGCAATGAGCCATTTTTGTGGGGATATATGGGTGGTTTTGCCAGCAGAATTCTTAAAGCACATACTGAAAGTATGGAACATCATTTTTCACCACACATTCAATATGTGTAAAAAGTTAAATTGACAGACATCTGTACTAACAGAGGTAAGTTTTGCCATCAGTCATACCCAGAAAACCTCTGTTTGTCTTCACAGTTACTAACGAAAGTAGAATTTCACCCACCATTGGATAACAGAATAATCATTATCACATTATACAAATACCAGTAGATTTAGTCTATACTACCTCTGGTAGTATATCAATCACTAGCATACTTATCTTTCCAGTGCCTCTGAGAAGTATTAAATCCCTCAGTTGTACAATGGGGATAAAAAGCACAGAGAAAAACTTGTTTTAAATCACACAGGAAGTCCATGGCAGAGTCAGGAATTAACCCAGGATTCCTAAATCCCACAGAGCTACCCTAACCACCAATCATTTAGGTTTCTACATCTCTCCCATGTTTCTAGATGCATAAAATTTAAAAAAAAAAGCAAAAACAAACGTATTAAAGAGAAAACTAGCATCCAAACAAACCTGCACGAGCAAACTTTCCCCATCACACAATATAACCCCAATTGGCAGTTTCCTTTTCCACCCGAAAAAGAAAACAACTTTGGAAAATAGATAAATCATGGAGCTTGCCCAGAAGATCACCAAATAAAAATTCTAGCAGAGCAAGGGAGGAAGAAAGTTCAGAAACAATATAAGTGTCATGTAAAATGAGGCAGCCTCTGCTTGAGTGTTGTGTTCAGCTGATCTCAGAAAAAACCATAGCTGAAAGAGGTTCAAAGATGGGCACTACTAAAAGAAACAGCAGGTCACCAATATGAGGAGAGACTGAAACTATTAAAGCAGTTAACTTTTTAGAGATGAGTAAAGGAGGATACTACAGAGAGATTAGTTTCTGAGGACTTGTGAAGTCAGGGCCAAATATGATTACATACATCATGCAGTTTGAAAGGTGTCCTCAGAAAACACAGTCTCAAAAATCCCATGTTCCTGATAACCACAGTCAAGGTAAAAGAAGTAAAGGAGATATGCTTGCTAGTCAGAACCTTCAAAGGCTGCCAATAAAGAAGAGAGCCAGCTTCTGCCAATGAATCTGAAGTGAAAAAGGAAAGTGTGAATGCTGCCAAGTGGAAAATAGAACCTCATTTTGCATATCACGCCTAAACCACTGCCCAAGAAACAACACAGATTATTCAGAAAAAATAACTTAGACTCTTTGCTTGTGCTGCAAATAAGAAATAGGGAAGTGTTAGTCTCCCATGCTTCCACTGGAGGTGCTCAAGACCATGCGAGACCATTCTGGAAAAATGGGAACTCGGATGGAAAAGTGTAATTTTATTTTTCCTGACAGATCTCCAAATTTTGTTTCCTGCCAAAGCTGAACTAAGCCAGATAGCCAACCTTCCAAATGCATTTTAAAAAGAACCTTGGATATGCTCTGTTAGACAGAGGACTTTTGGAGCCCATTGTTCCCAAGTCTCTTGAGAAAGAGTCATCTAGACAGAGTTGTGAAACACCACTTGAACTGACCCTGCCACGTTGTGCCTATATTAGGAAATGCATCACAAATAAGCAAATACAACACCACAATGTTAAACAGCATTTTGTCCCTAGTATGGGACAAAATCTTATTTTAAAATGTTATAGCTGAGCCTGATTAATCCTAATGTCCATGGCAGATACAGAAGGAGTGCAATGGTACAGTTGTATCGCACTTCCAGATGAGGCCCCAGAACCAGCGTGCAGAGACTTTAAGTCCACGAATCAGGTACTAATCCCCCTCCTACTCCTACATGCTCAGCAGCATGTCCTCGCTCCTTCTGTTTCCCCCTCCCACCACTGCCACTGTCCCTGTCCCTGCTGTCTCCCACTGCCCTGGGGCAGGAAGAGCTCCAAAGCCACTTCTGCCCTGCTCCAGCCAGGCTGTGTGGGGAATCAAGATCACCTGGGGACAGTGGCAGGCAGCAAGCAGCTTTCTTCTCTTTACTCAGTCTCCCACATGTTCCCCACCAGCCCAGGAGTAGGCACAAGAAGGGGGAAACCTGCCCACCACTGCCTCCACAGCTGTTGTCCCCAGCTTAGCCCAGCTTCCCAGGCAGCCAGGTTGGTGTAGAACAGGAGAGGCTCTGGAGTTTCCCCTGCATCCAGGGGAGCAGAGGACAGTGGCAGCAGTGGGCAGATGGGGGAAGGAATGGGAGGATAGTGGAAATGCCAAAGACCATGAAGGGGTAGTGGTGGGGGGAGTGGGTGGCAGGACCCAAGGAAAAAAGTGTCCCTTTATCCATCACAGTCCTTGATCAGGGGCAATGCATAGGGGGTGCACGGGGGTGCATGGCAGTGCACCCCTACAAACAGGCACTGCCGACAGTCGCCACTCGCCACCCCACTGCCGGCACCACAGGCAGCATCTGCAGGCTGTCCATGATTCCCGCTGGCTGCAGGTGGTCGCTGACCTTTGGTCAGAGCTCACAAACCCCACCACCACCACCAACAGCACCGTCAGTGTCTGTGGGGGCTCCCCGCTCACCGCTGCCACGTTCCCACCTCTCTTGCCACCACTGTCGTGCCCCCCCAGCTGCTGGGTCACATGCCATTCATGTCCTTCCTGCTGCCCATCCACTCAGAGTCCTCCCAGTCCTACCCACCTACCACACCTTGTTGGGAAAAGAGTTAATACAGGAGGTGTCTTACTGCTGCTCAAAGCAGAGGGTGTGAGGACTCCTAAGGCTGGGCCTCACCACCTGGCAGACGCTCAGTGTTGGGTAGTAACCTTGGTTTCCTGATCAGCCCATCACCTTGCTAGCTTCCTCCTTTTCTGTTGCCTCTGACTCCAGGCTAGAACCAAGGGCATTTATACACATGCTCCAGGAGTGTGTGTGTGTTGGGGGGTCTCATGTATCAGCATCCCTATGCTGAAAAATGGTGGCAGGGGCATTTTAACTAAAGCTCATTCAATGAGCTTTAGTTAAAGCATCCCTGCCACTATTTTTCAGTGCGGGGATGCTGATACATGAGATGTTGGAGCACAGTAATTACCACGGTCCAACAGACTCAATTAATTAAGTCTGCTCCAACACGCTGTAATTGCTGCTTGCGTATAGGTGCCCCAAGACCTTGGGCTTTACAGCCATACTACTCAATGCCTTGCACAACACCATGGCAGGCTCTTAGGCTATCATGTCCATGCCACTAACCTTCCTTGTGGGAAGTAGGTTGGGCAGGGTGCTAGGACACCCTGTCCTGTGGCTTCCACATCTCCCTTTACAGCTGCTCCAGGTCCATGGGGCATCCATTAGAAAAAAAGAAACAAAAGAAAAAAATCTCTACTTAAAGTTGTTCCCCTGCTTTGGGGTAGTGGACACAGTCTTTACACAGGACTTTGCCCCACAAGCATACTGTCCAAAGAAACCAGAAACTGAAAAGGAAAACAACAAAACTCACCCCCCTGCCACAGCTCTTTACTGGGTCGATCCAAACCTTTCCTCTCTCCAGCAGGGACCATCCTTTCCTCTAGGAGTCAGGACTCCATTGGCCCTCTCTGTCTAATGGGAAAGCTTTTTTCTTTTCAGGCCACTTCTCTTTTTCAGTTATTTGACTGACTTGGCCACACCTGGCTCTTGCTGGCCCAAAAGGTCATGGACTTAAAGGAGCCAGGCCCCCTTGTGAGCCTTCTTTTACCATCCTTCATAACAGAAACTGCTCCCTGTTGAACAGGGAAAGATTTCTTACCTGATTCCAGGACTTTAAAAAAGTCCCCAGCTGCAGTGCCCACAACACGGTTTGCCCAACTTGATGGGAGGAAGTGGGGGAAAGTTGGCAGTGTTGGCCTACATGACTCAGAGCAGACAGCCAGCTACAGCATCTGGCTGATTTCTCATGAAGGAAGCCTGCAGTTACATTTTAAGGTAAAACCTGAAGTGACAGACCTCAGTGGGTGAGGTTCATCAGACTGCTTGCTTAAACAGGAAAGCAGGAAACACATTTACATTCAGATAACCTGTGCAGATGATCCAACCTTATTTAGGTCTTTTTTTTTGTCAATTAATAAACTTCTCATGTCGGTTGGAATGAATCAAGGGTTGTTTAAATTCTTTTTCACCCTCCCCACCTTGCTCAAAATTTGTTCACAGGAGTGCAGGTGCAGCCACCTCTCCAGTGGTCTTCACTGCTCTTAGTTTCATAGTTTCTAGGGTCGGAAGGGACCTGAGCAGATCATTGAGTCCGACCCCCTGCCATGGCAGGAAAGAGTACTGGGGTCAAACGACCCCAGCAAGGTGTACATCTAACCTCCTCTTAAGGACCCCCAGGGTAGGAGCCAGCACCACTTTGCTTGGAAGTTGGTTCCAGATCCTAGCCGCCCTGACAGTGAAGTAGCGCCTCCTGATATCTAGCCTAAATCTACCCTCTGCCAGCTTGTGACCGTTATTCCTGGTCACTCCTGGTAGTGCTCGGGGGAACAGGGACTCCCCCAGTGCCTGCTGATCCCCTCTGACTAGTTTGTAACAGGCCACTAGATCCCCCCTCAGCCTTCTCTTGTGGAGGCTGAACAGGTTCAGGTCCCATAGCCTCTCCTCGTAGGGCCTGCCCTGCTGCCCCCTGATCATGCGAGTGGCCCTCCTCTGGACCCTCTCCATGTTGTCCACATCCCTCTTGAAGTGTGGCGCCCAGAACTGGATGCAGTACTCCAGCTGCAGCCTGACCAGTGTCGCATAGAGGAGGAGGATCACCTACCTCCCTGGACCTGATTGAGATGCATCTGTTGACACATGACAAAGTATGGTTTGCCTTCCTGACCACTTCTCCACACTGTTGGCCCATATTCATTTTGGCATCAATAATGACTCCAAGATCCTTTTCTGCCTCTGCACTGATGAGAAGGGAGTTCCCCAGCCTGTAG
>NW_017729025.1:26462196-26462901 GCF_001723915.1 Gavialis gangeticus | reverse complement strand
ACAAGAAGGGAGTTCCCCAACCTGTAGGTATGGTGCCGGTTGTTCCTCCCCAGGTGCATCACTTTGCACTTGTTGGTGTTAAATCCCATCCTATTCTCATCCACCCACCCCTGTAACCTGTCTAGGTCCGATTGCAGCCTATTCCTCCCTTCCAGCATGCCCACATCCCCCCACATCTTAGTGTCATCAGCACATCTTAGTGTCATCAACTCTTGCAGTTCCTTTTACAAAATCCTGGATGCACCCATGCTAACATCATTGTTAATACATTCTCAATGTCTCTACACAAGCTGCTAAGTCAGCTGTAATTCCTAGTTAGTTAAACATGTTCATTAATATATTTCCTAATGTGATATGCTTCTACAATGTAGGTATGTGCTCTGAGCTGCTGGAAACAGAAGATGTCAGAGAGAAGTGGAAAAGGCTGTACAAAAGTTTTTACTAGGAAGGCAAGGACACTTACTGGAAGTAATGGGAAGAAGTCACTAAAGCCAACAAAGCTTGGCATCATGCTCAGGAGCTGAGAACTACTTCCACAACTATTATTGTTATTGCGGGGCCCCTGGCACGGCTCTATGAGCGATCGTGGTGCTTGGGCCAGGTGCCAGATGATTGGAAGGTAGCAAATGTGGTCCCCATCTTCAAGAAGGGGAAGAGGGAGGACCCGGGTAACTATAGGCCCGTCAGTCTTACCTCAATCCTGGG
>NW_017729025.1:26448128-26460783 GCF_001723915.1 Gavialis gangeticus | reverse complement strand
GGGGTTTTTGTTGTTCTCCCGCCCTGGCGGGGGGTCGGGCTAGAAGATCTACTAGGTCCCTTCCGACCCTTAATCTATGAATCTATATGAATCTATGAAACTACAACAGAGAGGCACAGAAGGTAAGCAAAGCCAGTATCAGAGTTACACAGGCTGCCAAATACTCAAGCAGTGTGCTACAAGGTACAGAAAAGCTACCAGAACCCCTTAGAGTCATGAAGTAGCAAGTGGAGTTGGATATATTGTCTACAACAGGGGCAGGCAATTATAAGTGGGCCACTTACCAAGTTTTGGCAAGCTGTCGAGGGCCACATTGGTAGCCCCACCCCTTGACAGATGCCCCGCCCCAGGTTGCCATGTTGTGACTGGAAGTCCCACCCCCTAACCCCTGACCTTTGCCACCAGAAGTCCCTCCCCTTGCCCCCAGAAGTACTCCTTTCAGCAAGAGGTTTTGCCATCTCCGAACCAGAAAAATACTAAATTATATTCTAAAAAGCAAACATCTATCGCATTCGTTAATTTGCTTTCAAAAATATTTTTGTCCTGATTTACATGCGTTTGTGTAGTGCACATACAGGTGATTGCACAACAGCTTAAAATGAAGTCTTACTCTTGTATGTTGTGGGCGGTGGGTACAGGCAACCCCCCCTTAGTGCTCTTAATTGGTTCCTGAAAAACTGAGCATTAAGCAAAACAAACGTTAAGCAAAACCAAAAGTATTTGACAACCCAAGATGGTGACTGCAATTGTTTTAAATAGCCCAAGATGGCAACCACAAGCATTATAGCGAAACTCACTGAGTGCTAAGTGAGACAAGGCATCAATGTAAAATGAGCGTTATAGTGAAATAACGTTAAGCAAAACAGCATTAAGTGGGAGTTGCCTGTATAGGTTTGTGGGGGCCTGTGGGTATGTGGGGTGAGAGAGCATGTGGGTGTGTGCGTATGTGGGGTGTGGGTGGGTATGGGGTTTGTGGGGCACTGGGTGCCTGGGATGTGTGAGAGGATGTAGGGGGTCTGCGTGTATGGCAGTGTAAGGGAGGGGTGCACGTGTATGGTGGGGTGTGCATGTGGGACTCAGCCTATGAACACACACACACACAGTCTGCCCTTGCCTCAACACACACACATACTGTCCCTGCCTACATACACATACATACATGCACCCATACCAGCACATCCCCTGGCTCTTGTCAGTTTTGACAGGCTGTCGGATCCAGCTTGCCAGGCCACTATCTGGCCTGCGGGGCCCCTAAAAAATGTAGAAAATTACTATTTATCTGCCCCAGCAGCCTGTCAAAGCTGACAAGAGTCGGGGGCAATAGGACCCAGAGGGAGCCTCAGCAGGACTGAACAGCCCAGCCCCGCCCAGCCCCAGCCATTTCACTCCCTTCCTGACCAGGACCTGCTCCAGCACCAGCTGGCTGCAGGCCGCATTGCCGGACCGGGGAGCACAGGGCCACACTGATATGGGGGGGGGCGGGCAGGCAGGAACAGTGTGCACGTGTGTGTGTGTGTGTTTGTGTGTGTGTGTGTGTGCGCGCGCGCACATGTGGGGGGCAGGCAGCTACCGTGTGTGTGCACACGCGCGCACGTATGTGTGTGTGTGCGTGCATGGGGGGGCAGGCAGGGACTGTGTATGTGTCTGGGCAGGCAGGGTCTCTGTGTGTGTGTCTGTATGTGTGGGGGGGCAGGCAGGGAAGGGTGTGTATGGGGGGCAGGCAGGGACAGTGTGTGGGGGGGCAGGCAGGGACAGTGTGTGTGTGCATGGATGCGTGTATGTGTATATGTATGCAGGCAGGGACAGTGTGTGTGTGGGTATGCAGGAAGGCATTGTGTGTGTGGGCAGGGATAGCATGTGTGTGTGTATGCATGTGTGTGGACAGGGATAGCATGTGTGTGTGCATGCATGTGTGTGGACAGGGATAGCATATGTGTGCATGCACATGTGTGGGCAGGGATAGCATGTGTATGTGTGGTCAGGCAAGGATAGCGTGTGTGTGTGTGTATGTGTGGGTGTGTGTGCAGGCAGGGATTGTGTGTGTGTGTGTGTATGCAGGCAAAAATAATGTCTGTGTGTGTCCATGCATGTATGTCTGTGTGGGCAGGGAGAGTGTGTGTGTGTGTGTGTGTGTGTGTGTGTGTGCGCGCGCGCGCATGTGCAGGCAGGCATAGTGTGTCTGTGTGTGGGTAGGTGGGTAGACAGGCAGGGACAGTGTGTGTAGGCAGGGGCAGACTGTGTGCATGTGTTCATAGGCTGAGTCCCACACCCACACCCCACCATACACATGCACCCACACACCCCCTTGTACTGCCATACATGCAGACCCCCCCACATCCTTTCACACATCCCAGGTACCCATTCCCCCACAAACCCCATACCCACCCACACCCCACATATCCACACACACACACACACACATGCTCGCTCACCCCACATACCCACAGCCCCCCACAAACCTATACCCACCCCCCACAACATACAAAAGTAAGACTTGTTTTAAAGCTATTGTGCAGTCACCTGTATGTGCACTACATAAACGCATGTAAATCAGGACAAAAATATTTTAGAAAGCAAAATAATGAATGCTGTAGATGTTCACTTTTTAGAATATAGTTTGGTATTTTTCTGGTTCCAAGATGGCAACACCTCTTGCTCTAAGGAGTACTTCCAGGGGCAAGGGGAGAGACTTCTGGTGGCAAAGGTCAAGGGGTTAGGGGGCAGGACTTCCAGTCACAAGATGTTGACCAGGGGCGGGGCATCTCTCAATGGCCAGGGCTACCAATGTGGCCCTCAACAGCTTTGATGGCATGGTGGGCAAGCCTGGGATTCATATCCCAAATGCTACACATCCCTGCCTCCTGCTGCCGAGGAGGACGTTGCCACTGGCATCAATACATTCCTTTGGGTGTGAGAGGCCCAAGCCCACCCAGCTGCAGGGGCATGGGCTGCTCAATAAAGTTTTTCACTGTGTTCCACCTCTCTGCATGCTGTGGCAGGGAGCTCAGAGCCAGGGGAGTGCAGGCGGGCCAGACAGGGAGGGGGGGAAAGGAAAGTGGAAGGGGCAGGGGCTGGGGCAGGGAGGGCCCTCCCCCCATTGCAGGGCTTACCACATGTCTGGGTCTGGCATGGCTGGTGGCTGGGTGTGGTCTTCCCAGCTGGCAATGTCATGCAGCTGCATCTGATGTCTTCAGCTCACAGGGCGTGGTGTGAGGAGGGAGAAGCTGGTGCTGCTGGCAGCCAGCAGTGTTATGGCAAGCCATTCCTCCTGGCTGGCCCTGGGACTATGCAGCTGGTGAGGCAGGCACTGGCCAGAGCTCCCCAAGCTGCTGATGGAGACCGCAGCAGGGGAGCTGAGAAGGATGGGGCACTGCGTGCCCAAGGGTCCCTCCTCCAGTGACATGTCACTGGAGATGCCAGGGCAGAGCGGGGGCTTGGGCAGGCCACCTGTGCTGGTATAAACTCCATGGTTGCAGCCTGGGCCCCAGGGTACCAAAATATTGGTCAGCAAAATATTGCCACATTTAAAGACATGGTCTTGTGGGCGCAGCTGGATTGACGATTGTGGTCAGTCACAGAGACCCACTGTGCCTGCAAGGCCTTGACCTTTATGCAGCAAGGCCTTGACCTTTATGCAGTCATGCCCTCACTCCCACATTCTGCCTGACAGGGCCTCATAATTGTGGGTGTTAGAGTGCTCACCCCACTCAAACTGGCACAGCACCTCTGCCTCACCCCAGAGCACCACGGGGTCATCAGTCTCCTCCTGGATCCAGCTGGGGCCCTCGGTGGAGGGCACAGGTGTGCACACGTGTGGCCCCAGGCCTGGACAAGGAGGACAAGGCCATGCTAGGTCACACACTGGCTCTCTGGGCCCTGCACAGCTGTCCCGGTGTTGCCAGCCCTGGGTAGCTGGCAGCAATGCCCAGTGCAGGGGCACAGCACGAGACAGTCACAGAACCCCAAAGGCATGGCAGAGGCTGGTGCAGGGCAAGTGGCTGGGGGTGTGCTGTAGGCAGGGGGTGCTGGCCGATGCCAGAAGCTGACTGCAGCACCCTTCAGCACTCAGATGACCCCAACGGCACTGCCCTCATAGCCACAACGGAGTGCAGTGCCAGGCAGCAGTGCTGGGGTGCCAGCAGGCAAGTACAGCAGGTCTGTGGCCTACCGAGAGGGACACACAGGGCCTGCAGTGTCCTAGGCTGCCTGTGTTGTGTGGCCCAGGGCACAAAATGTCTGTCTGCTTTTATAGCCTGTAGGCAGGGGCTGCCATAGAGGTAGCCCAGCCCTGGAGCAGGAGAAACTCCTAGGCTGCAGCCCTGGGGCTAGCCTCAGGCCAGCCCCCTAGTGGCTGGGCAGACCCAGGAGCACACTTGCTCTCGGGTCATGTCTATACATGTGCATTAACTAATCACTCTTAAATTTGCTACCTCCAGATAGCAAATGCAGGTAGCAAATTTAATTACAATTAAGGGTTTTTATTGTGCAGTAAGTGTGCACAGGGGTAGACACTTGTACTTACTGCGCAGTAAACTCGGCTACTTTGCAGTAATACGTCTCATGTAGATGTGCCCACAGAGAACAAACACCACAAGAGTAAATTTAATTTAAGAGACTATCCATGTATGCCACAAGGTGAACCCCAAAGGCAACTTGGTTTTGAGGTGAATCAGTGACACTTTCTATAGTCAGAGCTATTGAAATCCACCCTGATATAAGCACTTAATATTCTGTTTCATTTTTTGTGAAGTATATTTATTTGCCCTAATCATGCCTAATCTTCACTATGAACACAAAGCATAATACAAATACACACACACACGCACACACACATCATACGTATTCTACTGCCTGATTCAGAAGTGGGATCTTGCTGCAGCTGGAAATCAAACCTCTTAGATCATCTTTGTCACTGGTTACTAGAATAGCTACTTGAAGAACCTGAACAACATCATAGCACTGGTTTATACTCTAAATAAACCATGATTGGATCTAGGATTTTGAAAAGGGGGATGCAGATGGTGTGGCACATCATCACATATAATGCAACACATGCTTTTTTCCCCAGTTAGAGACACTAGAAGCTTTACTAACAGGCTAGGGGCATAGCACTATATTATTCAGTTTAAGTTAAAAGCAAAAACAAATATAACTATAGAATGTGCACTGATTTGTTAGTTTACACATAGGTTGTTTGTTAGTGTAAAGTGCAACAAACTAGGCAAAATTAGTCAAAATAGTCAAAGATATCATGTTATTAGTCCCATAGTCATTATAGTTAAATAGACAACTCTTCTTCAGATTCATACAACAAAATCTAGCTTTCTTGAGCATTTTGACAGTGCCTTTAAAACTAGACTTGAATTAATATTACAACACTTGAGTTACAGTTTTTAGTTATAGCTAAAAAGAGTCTGCAGGGCTGTGAAATAGAACAGAGACATTACCAGCAATGACTAACGGACAGCAAAATTGCAGGAGAAAGGACAGGTTGAAGACTAGAACATCAAAGCCATTAAAAAATATAAGAGGGTTGTTGGCAATCAGGACTCGTAGTAGAGATGATATCTTTTATTAGACTAACAAGATTTTTTCAGAAAAAAGTCTTTAATTGCAAGCTTTCGGACACAAACACCCTTCATCAGTGGTTCAAGCACCTACTCTGAACGCCTTCAAGAGACATGTAGATGTTTATCTTGCTGGGATCCTATGATCCCTGCTGACTTCCTGCCCCTGGGGCTGGGGGCTGGACTCGATGATCCTCCGGGGTCCCTTCCAGCCCTAGTCTCTATGAAATCTATGAAATCTCTACTACAAGTCCTGATTGCCTTTTCCTCTAGACCAATACGACTACAGCCTGGATACCTAAGAGGGTTGTTAACACCTGTGGAGTAGAGAGCAATCCAAGAATCATGGAGATGACAATGAGCCATAAAGTCAGCTGACTCCCTCAGCGGAAGAAATGGAACAGCATAAATAGAAATGCTTTTGCTTCTCCCAGGTAGTTGGTTTTAAAGTTGGGATGGAGTTGGGGAGGGAGGTGTTGCCACAGCATCCCTCCTGGATCAACCCCTGAAACACACCAGTGCGTGGTTAGGAGACAGGGAGGTGGATACAGGACAATGGGGAAAATCTGCTGCCAGTTACGCTAGCTTAGCATACTATGTAGCTGAAGTAGAATTTTTCTCCTTCACAGCTTTCCCCAGATTTCCCCAATGTCCTGGGTTCTGGAAAGTGAACACACATTTGATTTCCTGTGCATGCCTCCAGGTTTGTTTTTTTTTATGTTGTGGGCCATTTCTGTAGCATAGAACCATTAGGGCATTTATCCAAGCCCCTACTGCTGACACAGGGTTTATGATGAAGGGGTATGAGGCATGGCTTGACTCAGTTACACTGCTTGTATATTGGCCCTTACAGGCCACTGATAGCTGACGTACTTCTGGGAGCTGCATGGATGAAAAGCAAGTTCAAGATCAGGATCTTCTGTCACTATAGGAATTAAGAAATATAATATAATATAATAGGTGATGGGATGTTTTATCAGATACAAGCATGACAATATAAGAATCCATGAGTTAAGGAAGACAGAAACAGGCAATCACCTGGAACAGTGAAAATCCTTATGTCCTTAGAAAAGAGTGTAAATGTCTACACATGTGCTAATGCAGAAAGAAGGATAGGAGAAATGGTGCCAGCCTTGGGAAATCTAGAGCAGATGGCAAAGGGAGTTTCACTGGTGTATGGAAAAGGTAACACAAGTATATGTGAAGTTTCCAGCTATAAGCAATGAGAAATCTAGGGGTATAAAATGGAACAGGAGACAGAGATTCTTTGCTAGTGTGAACTCATCTGCTGAAGGCAGCCAGCACTGGACAGGTAGAGTCTCCCTTGCTAGCCCAGTTATAAGTATTCTGATGAAATACTTGTAATGACCGCGGATGCTGTCTTTAATAAGTATTGTAACACTGCTATATAATGTATTATTAGTATTTCATTATAGTGTTTTAGAGCATTTGTTTAAAAGTAACTGTAAATTTGCTATTGGTTATTAGATTTAATAAAGGCATTTTAGCTGAATTATTGAGTCATTCAAATTCCAACAGGCACATCCAAGGATCTTGACCTCCCTCTACACCAGATAGCCATTCCTTTCAAGTGTATGTGAAATTAGCTCAGAGAGCAAATAATGGCACTAACTAATCAGTTGCAAATTGTTTCATATTGTGGATCTCACACTATCATTTTGTACAGCTCCAAATCACAAGATTTCATATTGTAGCATTATTTGATCATATCGTATACCAAGTGTTCAACCACATCTCCAGAAAGTTACTTGTTCAAGGAAGAAGAGATTGAATCCTTCTTTGCTTAAAGATTGGGAGTTCTGGTTTCTAGAGCTTGAATTAATATAGTCATTGATGATCTGAATAATTTAAAGATTTCTTTTAAGAATCCAAAATAAATTTACTTACTTTTCATCCCAACAAGAACATGGTTCTCATGCGACATTCCACATGGAAACTGACTATAATTTTCCAATAAGAAAGCTTTTAGCTGCATTTTAATTGAAGTTGGATAGCTAATACAAATGATCCCACCTTTCTTTGTGGGAAAGGCTCATTCAATAAGAATGTGCAGGCAGGCTGCAGAATTTAAAGCTATATTCTCCATTCAGACATTTCCTTAGGGGCTGAAAACTAGAAATGATCCAAAACAAAAAAGTGACCTCTTTCTGAGAAGGTACTGGGTTTTCCAATATGTAGATGTATTAATGGCTTCACAGTCTGATATATATAAAGAATTTTGAGAATGGTGTGTGTGTGTGTGTGTGTGTTTGTACACACATACCATTCTCAAAATTCTTCATTGTAATTTGCCCTTGACAATTCTAAAGTAATTATGAATATCTCCCGAGAGCTGGTTGCTTCCTTCAATCCTACATTCCCTGTTTAGTCCTTAAACAAACAGCCTTTTATTATTGTGTGGATTGTAACTAGAAACAGAATGTTTCCTCTTTGGTACAATCCTTATTTTAATAAACAATAGTCAGATAAATATTTTGGAAGAGCTTTATATTGAATCACTAGGTCTCAGAGATTTGTCTAATAATGAAGAGATGCTACTGTCATTAAACCAATATAAGAAAGATATAAAGCATCCAAACACAAAATGTTTTTCTTCCTCTTGTTTACAACTAACACATTATATTTAATTTATTTGGCAAACCAACTCTGGAATGTTTAGTTCCTTCTTTGGATTATGCTTCTAGGACAGTTCTGTTTAGAGGCATCATGTGTAATTCATACTGACACCTGACTAAATCCCAGCTAAATACTCTGGACCATGTACGCAGTTGTGGTGTCAAACTCATGAGTTCCCGTAAATAAGGATCAGCTTAGACTGGAAATATGCCCTAAAAGCTGTCAAATCTTCTGGAAAAAAATAAATAAATCAAAGCTAGTTAACATTACATTTGCATAAATCTTCCAATTAGGGTGATCCTTGAGTTATGGCATCTCAAATGGGGATCTCATGCACATTTTATGGCACTGCTTCAAAGCCCAGACATTCTAGACAGGGACTCTACCATGCTTAAGTGATAAAGTTAATGTAGATGTGTGTCTTGATCCAGTTTTTTCTAAGGCTTAAGGATTATGCAGTTTTACAAAATCATACTATCAGGCAATATGATCTATCTTAATGAACAGATCACTCTTAAAAAGAAGTGTTTTCCATAAAGACAGGTGAACTTCTTTACTTTGGTGCTTGAATTTTTAGAAATGCTAAAGCCAGAATGTCTGGCCCTCTTCTTCCAAGCAACAGCATTCTTCATGAAGATGGCAAATATTACGCCCCAGGGAATTATGTGTAGAAAAACTCAAAGTTATGCAATTATGCAAAATGAATTGCTTTTATTTATTTTTTTTACATATTAAACTAAATATAACACTATTTGAACCTTCTTTAGAAATATATGCAGGTACTTTGTATGACTGGAGGGTGGGTGTAGGATGTGGGGGGTATTTGTGAAGGTGTGGGGCCATGTAGGGGGGTGTGGGATTTGTGAGGGGGTGTAGGTATAGGAGTATGTTGGGTCTGTGAGCAGCTGTGGGGTTTGTGGGGGTTTGAAGGGTTATGGGGTGTGGGGGTGTGTGGGGTTTGTGGGGGTTATGAAGGAGTGTGAGGTTGGTGGGGCAGTTGTGAAGAGATGGGGCTGTAGGTGTGTGGGGGGACTTGGGGGTTGTGAAGGGGTGTGGATGTATGTGGGCCCCCTTGCCACATATCTCCCCCATGGTGCACAGCCCCTGCTACCAATGGCTCTGCAGCAGCCGGCCCTTGGGGTGCTTAAGACCGCGGCAAGCAAACCCCACCGGTAGCATGTGCCTCTGGCTGTGTCCCAGGGGCTGCATGTACTGGCACACTAGCACACGCCTTCAAACAGACCAGGCTGGCTTCATGCCAGCACATGGGGCTTGCAGCACTGCAAGCGGGATCTGTGCACCATCAGGCTGGGTGGGCTACATGCCTCCATGTGCAGCTTCCTGCTGGAGAGCTGGAGAGCTGGAAGTCCCAAGTGGAGGCATAGAGGCAGCTAGCCTGGCCCAATGGTGCATGGACCAGGAGCCATGCACCATCAAGCTGGGTGGACTCTGTGCCCCACATGGGGCTTCCAGCACTGCAGCAGGAAGCCACATGTGGAGGCAAGCAGGATCTTGCCTGACCTGATGGTGCGCAACTCCATGCCTCCATGTGCAGCTTCCTGCCCAGCCCAATGGCACACGGCTCCCAGTCCACATGCCATTGAGTCGGGCCAGCTCTCCATGTGGGGCTTCCAGCATTCTAGTGTGACACTGAACATGGAGGCACAAAGCTGTGCCATCAGGCTCAGCAGGCTCTTGCTTGCCTCCACATGCATCTTCCTGCTGGAGTGCTGGAAGCCCCATGTGGAGGCATGGAGCCAGCAAGCCCAGCCCGATGGCACACAGTCCACCTACAAACCCCATACCCACACACACACCCACCCTCCTGTAGGCAGGAGCTCCCCTCCTCACTTACCCAGCTGTCCAGTCACGCAGCTCTGTGCCTCCACATCATGAGGCTCCCAGCTGGAGTGCTGGGAGCCCTACAGAGGTTGAGGCACAGAGCCCACGGCAGTTAAAATATGCAAAATTATGCAATTATGTGCAGTTATGCCTTTTACACACAAAATTGCATGAGCGCATAATTGCATAATTCCCCAGGGCGTAAAGTATAACCCTATTATGAACACAAATAAAAGCCTGGGACTTTCTTAACCAAACCAGGAAGATAAGAAAGAAGCTGCTGGATGTCTAACTTCAAGAAAAAGGCTTTGGCCATTGGAATTTGCTCCTCTTCCCACAGAGAGAGCCACAGAGCTGTAGTGTCTGATTTCCTTTGCTGGTACCAGCTTTCTCTTGGCTGCCGGTGTTGGTGTTTTTCCATTGTGCAAACTCAATATCAGTTTGGATACCCAACATACCACTAGAAAATCTGCTTGCAGGCCCTTGCGGCCTCTGAGACCAGAGAGAGAGAGAGAGAAAGAGAGAGAGAGAGAGAGAGAAGGGATACAAGCATACATAACATTTTGGCCATCTGACCAACAAATAGTTTGTGGGGGGGTTAAGTGAATGTGTGTATTTGCATATACATCTAACTATATACGTGTGTGTACACTGTATATTTTATATAATGAATTATATATATATATATATATGATGGGGGAGATAAAGACAGACTTCAGACTATGGTTGTGTTTTTATGCCTGGCATCAGTAAAATAAAATACAAACAATATATGATTTGATTTTACCTCTCATTTTATAGTTAGGCAGGCATTTGTGACATCCTACCAGTCCTGCTCCAGTGATATCAAAGGCAAAACTCACATTGACTTCAGTGAAGTAGAATAAAATCCTAATTGTGTAACTAGTATAAGAAGCTGTCATGTTTTCAGCCAGATATTTAGTCAGAGGCCATTTGATCAATGGCAGTATTTTGCCAAACTGCCATAATAACCTGATAGAGGCTTCAGTTGAAAGGATTTAAAATGAAAACATAACATTTTATCAATTCTTCCCACTTCCACTCCTACCAATCTCAGATCTCCTTGCACAAATAGCAACTTAACTTGCACAACTGCAGCTGACAGAGTGGATTTGGAATCACCATGCATTTCCATGGCTCAGTCAGCAGCATGCTTTGGCTTAAAATGCAGAGGATGGCTCAAATTCCACTCAACTCTTCTTCCAAAAAAAAAGTGTTTTCCATCTTAGTGAGAAAAAAAATAGCAACATGTTGAAGCTGGAAATTAAACAGTTCTGGGAGTTTAACAAAGGATTAGAAAATATACAAACTGCTGATCAATCACAGCTGACCTGGCCTGAATAGTGGAACGAATAGCCTTGTGTCTGCATGAACCTAAGACTTGGACAAGAGCTTATTGGCTTTGAATTATTCCAAACAAGGCTGAGAACATGTTGGTGGGATGGGAAAAAGTAGCCAGAAAAGTTTATGGAGGAATTTCTGTCTGTGTTTCTGACTGAAGGAATGTGATCTACATTTGTAACAGAGCTATGTGTCATCAGAGCCTGGGCTGTTTCTGAAAGTTCAGGTAACATCTGTGACAAAAGTGTGGGTTTTTTTAATTCTCCGAGCCTGATAAGTGCATGCTTTCACTCTCTTTCATGCAATCTTGCCACAAATATCCACAACTTTGCCACTTCCAGATTGGATTTTTGTTATGTTCACTAAGTGACATTATACTGTGCAGCTATCAGGAAACAGAAGCTAATTAATAATGTCTTGGTCCACCAAAGTTTCACACCAAGCGCACACTCTGAGAGTGTTCCAGGATCTGCTCTGGATGCCAGTTAGTTACCCAGTGCTGACTTTAATTCAGAAAGTCCTACATGACTGGGGATCTAGATACCCAAGACAGAACTACTCTTCTCCATGTCATACTGCCTCAGATGAGATCAGCAACAGTGCTTAAGTTATGTTCCCCTTGATATAAATAAGGGGGACAGAGCTTCTTGCAGGGCCTTTCCCTCACATTGTCTGTATCTAGGTTTTCCACAAAAGCCCAGATTTATCAAAGTGCAACACATGCTTTAAAGGTCATTCCAAGCTTTTGGGCTGAAGGCAGACTGCAAGGGATCTAGCAGACATTTCTGGCTGACCAATCCTTTACATTGTTTTTGATACTGTGCATTTAAACAGTGGGATTGGTGCCCACTGAGATGTTTGTAAATCAAATAGATCAAAACAATATGGAACTATTAATTTTTAGACTAAGCTATAATGAGTTCTGTAATATTCCTACAGCCTCGATCCAGTAGGTGAGTTTGTACTCAGTGACCCCGAATGGCCAGACTCAGACTATGTGTGTCACAATTCTGCTCCGTCTGGTGGAAGAGGAAACTTCATAAACTAGTGTTTGAAGATCATTTCAGACTGGACATAAGGAAAAACGTTACAAGTCAAGTGCAGAGGGTTTGGAACAGGCTCCCCCCAGAGGTGGTACAGTCACTCACCCTAGTGATATTCATAAAGCATCTTGACACCCACCTTGCAGGGGTCATCTGATCCCAGCAATCTTTGCTGCCCAAGTGCGGGGGGGGGGGGGGGGGGGG
>NW_017729025.1:26416855-26448118 GCF_001723915.1 Gavialis gangeticus | reverse complement strand
GGGGGGGGGGGGGGGGGGGGGGGCTGGACCTGATGACCTATAAGGTCCCTTCCAGCCCCTAACATTGATGAAACTGTGAAACTATGAATTTAAGAATTCTCCTTTTCCTTTCACTTTTTCAATCCTCCCCCTCCTCCCCAATATTTATCATCTTTTTAATCAAATCATTAGAAGAAGGTGTTGCATTTGTTGCCTTCTGATTTCACTGCACGTACAATAAGCTGTAAGCCTTTTAGGTCAGTGACGGTTCATTTATTTGTTTGTAAAACACTGCCCCCCTCCACCCCCCGAGTTACCAGGTAATATAACAGTAGTAATAATGATAATTGATGTAACAAGCAGTAAGAGTGCAATTACCTGAAAGGGAAAGTATCTCATGAGGAGCACAGCTGAGCAGCAGCATGGGAAAGCTGCCCCTCTACAGACAGCGTGCTGAGAAAGGGGGGTATTGGTCCCAGTGAAGGCACTATAATGTGGGTGGATGAAGCCCACCTGGAGAGACCCATTTTGAAAGAAGAAAAGGAAACACGGTGGCCATTGTGGAAGACTGCAAAAAAAATCCCTGTGGGGGATTGGCTAAGGAAGTTCCTTGATAACAGGGTTTTTCCCCCCGGGAGGGAGGGAGAAAAGCACAGGCTGACAGCTGGAGGAAGCCTGGCTGTGGCTATCCTTCCCCAGAGCCTGTGGAGCCACCGAGAGAGTTGCTGTAGGATGGGGAGGCGTCCGAGCCCAGAAATCCTCCCTGGGTGAAGAGCAAAGCTGCACTGAGGGCCTAACTGGGAAGGAGCCCGCAAGCCCTGAGTGGGGTGAATGTGCACTGGGGAGGTGGGATCGGAGGGAGACAGGCCCGGTCCACCTGCATGTGGGCTTGAAGGAGGTGGGACATGGGCCACAGGGAGTCAGAGCAGCCACCTGGGGTCATGGTGGGGAAAGGCAGGGCTTGGGGGGATGCTCAACCCTATTTATCTGTGATGAGGCTTCCTGTGAGAAAGCCAGGATGAGGAGGTGACAAAACCCTGCCCTGATTGCCTGGCGGGGTGTGTGTGTACTGGCCAGGGGCACTGCCTGAGCCAGCAGCCCAGTCCCTGCCACCTGCTGTGTCAGGACACGGATCAGGGCACAGAGGGGTGTATTGCGGAGATGCCAGTGAGGGAGCATCGGCCGGCAGCATGTGATGCCTGAAGCAAGCACAGAGGGACCCAAGCTAGGAAGGACCTGCTCACAGCTCCAGTGAGAGGGGCAAAGAAGTGGCTATTCCTCTCAAGGCATCTTTCCAGGCTGCTAAGTGTGCAGAGAGCCATCATATTCATCCTTGTGTATAAGTTACTGATTAGTTGTGTAAAGAGGTATGGGCAAGCCTGTAAGTCTGTAACTCAGTTGGCTCAATGTTGGCCTTATTATCTATCTGTGATTATTATTCTCCTTTTGGGTTAGGGGTATCCAAAGAAAAGGTTATATGTTGTGGCTGTCATTACCAGGGCTGTGGGTGTGTATCGTATGTTCTCTTTAATAGCCGTTATCAGTTAAACCTGCTTGGTTATTTGTAATGTACATTGTATATAATTAAATCATGTATAAAGTTAATCATATGTTTGCAAGGCACATCCTCTGTAAAGGGAGACCCTCTTCTAGAGGAAACTGCCACAGCCACTTAAAGGGCTGGGCAAAGTCGCTGGCTACTGGGCACTACAGGATCCCAATATTTAGTGGTGGCCGTGGGCAGCACTGTGCGCCAGGGTAACATTAACATGTTGCTTCTAGAGGCGACCTTTACAGAAATAAATCATGCACTTTGTCATGACCAAAGACCCCAGCCCACCCAGACCTAGTGGAATCTATGAAATTCTGCTACAGAGTACAGGTTTGGGGGACCAAAACCTTGTAAGACATGAAGGTCTATTTTGGGGGGGCACTTGTTCCCCAGTATAAGTGATTTTTATGTTTTAGGAGTTAGCTATTTAGATTTTCTACCATGGTTTAACATATCCAAAACTACAAATTGCTATTACTTTAAGAAAATAGCTTTAGTGTTGATGTAAGGCATCATGTTAACAACCACAGGCACTTAAAGGTTTTCAGAAGTGACTACTGATTTTCAGTGCCTCATTTTCTGCGGGCTGCACTTGAGTCTTGAGCATTGAAAAGGCCTGATTTTCACAAAATGTTTGCTTTGCAGTTTCTGAAAACCTGGGCCCTTTAAGCCACTTTTGAAAATTTTAGCCATATTCTCTATGTATCTATAACAGGGGCCCTGACACATGTTACTTTAAGGTCAAGAAGGCAGACATGGCTTCAAACTAGGGCAGACAGCTGAGTTAATGACAGCTGCAAGAAAGTAAGCAGCCAAGGGAACATAGGGACAGGAGCTACAAAGCTGAAAGTGGCTGTCCTGGAGCAAGCAGCCTTGAAACAGGCTACAAGGGGCAGACAGTCAGTTAAGTACAGGCTGCAGAGCAGCTGGCTCCTGGGCTAGGGGAGTCAATCTATCCTTGAGCAATTCAGGGAAAGAAGCTTATGGTTGCTGGAAGGAGTGCTACAGACATCAAAAGTACTCTGGACAGCTGGAAGGAGACAGTTGAGAGTGGGGTAGGAGATGACATGGTGTAAAGACCCAGAGTGGGATTTAAGTGTTTTAGTCTAAACCAGTGGGCGCCTATACACACGGGCCAGGGTAGAGGGAGGGTGGTGTTTAAATTAGAGCAGCTCTTGGGAGCCATTCTACTTTTAATGCCCGCAGCATCTCATGTGTTCAGTGTTCTGCATTTTAAAATGGCAGTAGGGGCGCTTTAACTAAAGCTCATTGAACAACCTTTAGTTAAAGTGCCCCCGCTGTCATTTTGAAATGCAGGATACTGAATACACGAGATGCTGCATCATGCTGGAGCATTCCGATTAAAACGCTCTAGACTCAATTAATCGAATCTGCTCTGATGCATTTTAATCAGAACATGTAAGAGCACATGTAAAAGTGCCCAGTTTATGTTGGCCAGATGTAGCTGTAAGACATGGGTGTGGTCATGGGCAGATTTAAGATTTTGAAAAGAGAGGTGGTTGTATGAGAGAAGGAAGGTCATGAAGAGGTGCCCAGGGCAGGGTGCTGTTGAGGGATGCAGAAGGTAGTAGCCCTGCAAAGCCCTGGTGGGTTTCTAAAGAAGTCACTGTGTGTGTTATTAATTGGCTCAGGGGGTTTATACACGTGCTCTGGGAGTAGCCCCAAGAGCCACTCTAATTAAAGCACCCAGAGTGTTTCATGTATCAGCATCCCCGCACTTAAAAATGGCAGCAGGGGGGCTTTATCTAAAGCTTATCAAACTGGAGGCTGCTGGAGGGCAGAAATTACCACACTCCAGCAGACTTGATTAATCGAGTCCTTTAATTAAAGCACATCAAAGCAGCCTCGCTGCTCGTATATAGGTGCCCTTTGTACCTGGAGAGGGGCAAGCACCCAGCAAATTAGCCTGCCTGGGACAGGGAGGGGCAAACACTCAGAATTAAACAAGAGAGTTGACTGAGGCTGAGAGTAGGAAGAGATGCCCTGCTCAGGGAATCGAGTTGAGAGATCAGGCCAAACCAAGGCAGCCTGATAATCAAGGCAGAGCAGGGCACCCAAAGCTCACTCCGGCATTCTGAGGGCAGACTCCAATATTTGCATTTTATTTACCATCAGGTATGGAAGACAAAGTACCAGAGAGTTACCCCAAGAGACCAGCGTGGGTAGGACAGGATCAGTGCAGCTGCCAGGGCCACTGTGGCTGTCCTCAGGGGCAGGTCTTGTTACAGAATCTATAGAAAAAGTATATAGCAAAGACATTCCCCCTGCAAGATTCCCCATGCTGCCTCATTAATGTGACTTAGAGACACTGGCTGCTTTCTAAAAATCAGTTCCATCTTCACGGTCAATTTAACCCCAAGGGCTTTCTTTAGAAAATATACCACCACTTGGGATAATAGTAGCTTTGCATTGTCTAATGGACATCTGGATTTTATAGAGGCCACTGAACTATTTTCAGGAGACAATTTTATGTTCAGTCTCTGCTGTCCTTAGTCCAATGTGAATAAAGCAATTAATATATTGAAATAAACAGAATGCAACAAAAATTCCAGTTCTTCAACTTACTCACAAAGCAACACTGCTAAAACAAACATATGCCAGGGTACTGTGACATTAGATATGTCTTCTAATAGGCTGGATGCGATTTTGATGGAATTTAACGTCTAGGTAACATCACACTTAGTACATATCCTTTACTTTTAACTTGCTTCATACCATTACATGACCTTTTCCAAACTAGTATAGCAGTGATAGTAGAATAGGATAGAAAATTGGCTTTTAGTCTCCGTCACTGATGACCCTTTCTTTTCATTTTGGTTGTCTCAATACTGACACTTTATGCTGCTCCTCAAAGAGGGATGTTGTATAGATTAATTTTTGTTTGCTCTTTTCAGTGATGCAAAAGGGTCAGGGTCAGATTTGGTGGCTGAAGTTCAAAAACCTACAAAGCCTTTCATGCTGAAGTATGTAAGTGATGGTTGGTATCATCAGCTCAGTTACAGTAAGAATATGACTAAACAGCCTACAGAGAGCGTTGGGGGAGGTTTCAACATACACAGAAATTAAAAGCGAATTATAGGAAACGGGATACATTATTCATCATGGCAAAAGAGCAACAGTGGAGGGCCTCAAGGTTGCATCATAGATCCGCTGTTGTTAATATATGTATTGATCATGGAGAAAGGGAAATAAGTATTGATGCAGCTAAATCTGTAAATGACAGAGTTATTTAAATTAATTGGGGCCAGAAAGCACTATGAGGAACTTCAGAGAAACTTAAACAATATGGGTGGTACTGAATGAAAAATTAGCTTATATAAATACAAAATAACACACAGTAGAAACAAAAATATAAAATGCTCCTGTCACAGAATCATAGAAAATTAGGGTGGGAAGGGACCTCAGGAGGTCATCTAGTCCAACCTCCTGCTCAAAGCAGGACCATGCCCAACTAGATTATCCCAGCCAAGGCTCTGTCTAGCCATGTCTTAAAAGCCTCCAAGGATGGAGATTCCACAACCTCTCTGCATAATTTGTTCGAGCACTTTACTAGCCTCCTAGTCAGAGAGTTTTGCCTAATATCTAGCCTAAGCTTCCCTTGCTGAAACTTGAGACCATTGGTCCTTCTTCTGTCATCTGTCACCACAGAACAGTCCAGCTCCGTCCTCTCTGGAACCCCCCTTCAGGGAGTTGAAGGCTGCTTTTAAA
Organism: Gavialis gangeticus; assembly: GCF_001723915.1. Classification (NCBI taxonomy): domain Eukaryota; kingdom Metazoa; phylum Chordata; order Crocodylia; family Gavialidae; genus Gavialis; species Gavialis gangeticus. The sequence continues at coordinate 26,442,858 of NW_017729025.1, read as the reverse complement.
TCCCCTCTCAGTCTTCTCTTCTCCAGACTAAAGAAGCCCAGTTCCCTCAGCCTCTTGTCACAAGTCATGTGTCCCAGCCCCCTAACCATATTAATTGCCCTCTGCTGGATCCTCTCCAATTAGTCCACACCCTTTGTATAGTAGGGGGCCCAACATTGGATGCAGTACTCCAGATGTGGCCTCACCCCTGCCAAATAGAGGGGAATAATCCCTTCCCTTGATCAGCTGGCAATGCTCCTACTAATGCAGCCCAGTATGCCTTTAGCCTTCTTGGCAATAAGAGCACACTTTTGGTTCATATTCATTTATTGTCTACTGTAACCCCCAGGTCCTTTTCTGCAGAGCTGCTGCTTAGCCAGTTGGTCCCCAGCCTGTATCAGTGCATGAGATTCTTCCATCCTAAGGGCAAAACTTTGCATTTCTCCTTATCGAACATCACGAGATTTCTTTTGGTGCAGTCCTCCAGTTTGTCAAGGTATCTCTGAATCTTAGCCATACCCTATTCCCCACAGCTTGGTGTCATCTGCAAACTTGCTGAGGGTGTACTCCATCCCATCTTTCAGATCATTGATGAAGATATTGAACAAAACCAGCCCCAGGACTGACCCCTGGGGCACTCCACTTGATAATGGCTGCCAACTAGATATCAAGCCATTGATTGCTATCCTTTGAGCCTGATAATTGAGCCAGTTTTTTAATGTAGCTCACAGTCCATTCATCCAACCTGTACTTGCTTAGATTGCTTGCAAAAATGTTGTGGGAGACCATATCAAAAGCCTTGCTAAAGTCAAGGCAAGGTTCTTTGGGTAGATGTGATATCTTTTATTAGACCAACTGAGCAGTTGCAAAAAAGTACCCTTCTTCAGGCATAGGGAGTCTCTGCTGTTCTGAGACTCCAAGAAATGAAAGAAGCTAAAAGTGTGACAGAATGTCAGTAAGAATGCAAATAGGTGCAAATTAGGAAAACAAAAGGTAGAGAAGGGAAGGGAGGAGAGGGGAGAAAGGAGGGGGCAAAAAGCCGAAGGTAAGTAAGGGAGACTCTTTTATTGTAGTAGTTTTCTAAGGTAGAAAAGAAGATGTCTGTGAAAAAATAAATAGCTTGAAATTAGGAAGGCAAAAGGGTAGAAAAGGAGGGGAAAGAAAAGTGTAGAGGGGGAGGGGAGGGGAGGGGAGGGGTAGAAGGGAGGGGAAAGAAAAGTGTAAAAGGTCAGGTCTGGCAGGTACCTGGTGAATCAGATGTCAGGCAGGTTGTAATGTGCCATAAATCCAATGGCTATATTGAGTCCATGATTTTTTGTATTCAGTAGATTTATGAAGTGAAGTTTATAGGCTCATCTATGAAAGATGTTTTGAAAGTTCCCTTTGAGGATTAGAACTGAGAGATTGGAGCAGGAGTGATTATCTTATGAGATGTGTGCCCCCACAGGTAATTGGGTACTCTTGTCTTTGATAGGTTTTCAGTGTGTGTTCATTCTTGTGTGCAGTTGTTGTTTGGTGTCTCCTACATATTTTACATCAGGGCATTTGGTGAGACTTTCAACAGACCTATCTCCAGTTTCATGCTGGAGCTCTGAGCAATCATGTAGATCTTTTACATAAAGTGCAACTCCTCCTCCTCTTCACTCCTGCTTGCCCTCCTCTTCATTGTCTTCATATAGAGTCAGATATCAACTTCCAAATCTATGAGCCACTGTCCAGTATTATCACTCAATGTGCAGATTTCATCTGCCCCACTGGTATTTGTAAAGATTGCAGCTTTTGATAAAATGCTGTGCCATTTGTTGGACTTCGCCACCTCCTCCTGTTGCTCTCTTGGCTGCTACCTGAGGGACAGGTCCAGGAGGCACCGCTCACATTGCAGGCACTCCCCCACCAGACTGCTACTGGAAGGTACCTGCAAGCCACAGTCTCCACAGCATTTTATACCTTTCAGCTTTCTAAACATGTCAACTCAAGAGGGAGACATGGGTATCCTTGTAGACAGTTCATTGAAGACTTCTGCTAAATGTGCAGCAGTGGTCATAAAAGATTTAAAACAAATCAAAAATACAGCCTTATCTGGAATAAAGTGGGTGCATGTACACATGCATTAATGGACTTTTCCTAATGCACATTAAATTTTCTACCTCCAATATGAGGTACTAATTAAATGCGCATTAGGCTGTGCTAATGCACAGTAGTGCAAGAACACGCTTTTTAAGTGATGCTTAATGCACAATAGCCTATTCATTAGGATGATTTTTTACATGACACTTTAATGCACAGTAAAATAAACTACTGCACATTAAAGTGCATGAGTGGACATGCCCAGTGTGTAGCACTGGTCACCTTTTCTCTAAAAGGATATTACAGTGCCAACAGGGGATCTGAGCCATAACAATGACCAATATCAAAGAAAAACTCTCAGGTGAAGAGTTGAAAACACTAGAACTGTTTTGTTTCCGGGGGGGAAGATAATAGCTGATGACAGGATAAAACTACAAAAAATAAAGAGTAAAGAAGGCAAATCAAAAATACTTTTTATCTCCATTTCATAACACAACAACAATGGAATGAAATTCTGAGATAGTACATTCAAAATGGACAAGAAGAAAACACATTTTCACACAACGCCAAACTAAACTCTCAGGTATCCAGATTGTAGTCGTATTGGTCTAGAGAAAAAAGCAATCAGGGTTCGTGGACAGAGGTGATATCTTTTATTAGACCAACAAGATTTTTGCAAAAAAAATTTCTTTAAAGTTTCTAAAATTTCTTTGCAAAAATCTTGTTGGTCTAATAAAAGATATCACCTCTGTCTACTAACCCCTGATTAATTAAACTGTGGAATTCAGAGCCTCAGGAAGTCACTTAGGCCAAGAACTTAAGATTCAAATATTTATATTGGTATTACAAATTTCCAAATTGTAAGAAATTATTACAACAACATTTTTGGAAGCAATATTAAACCACATGCCCCAGGACTGAAATCCACCTCCAACTCCTGGAGCTCAGGAAAAGACTAATGTGGTGGACAAAGTATCCCACCTCTGCTCAAACAGGGTGTTCTTATACCTGCTTCAGCAAGCAACTGTCACAGGCAGCATTATGAAATAGAGGCATCTTGGGTCTGATCTAGTACAACAGTTTCTGTATTCAATTACCAAGGCATCAAAGCTTCACCAAGCAGGCCAATCCACCTCTCATATTCTTTTGTATTTCCTTTATGTATAATTTAATAAAAGCAGCTTAATCACTGGGCAGAGTAGTTCCAAAGACTAAAATGTTCTCCATGTCTGACATGACTCAACCCAAATTCCCCAAAAATGTATTGTTTGTCATGTCCTATTGCCCAAATGTACTCATGTTTTATTTTTTAGAAAATTCCGAAAAGACTTAAGCACATTGAATAAACAGATTTAACAAGCTGAACTCAATCGTGACTTCTCTGGTTACATTTTTGGCAGAAAACGCCTTTCTGAGCTTCTATTTCAGTAAGATTCACTTAGAACAAAGAAAGCTAACTATGCTTTGATCCACAGCTACAAAGGTAAAACATATAAAGAGAGAATAATGCTGGGAAAATGCAGAGTAATCCTACCAATTTCCCACTTTAATGAGTTCAGATTTTGCCATCATTATATTTAGATGAATTTTCAATATTATTAATTAGGAAAGGTCTGTAGACTTGCCAGAATGATCGGAAGCTGTTAGAACTTTTATCACATGAATGAGATCAAAATCAAAATTGCTATATTTTTCTTCTTTTGCCTTAAGCAACCCCAAGCATCTGAGCATTGTTTCAACTTAAAACGCCTGGCCATGGCCCAAGGGCAAATTCAAATGAGGTGTTTAGATTCCCCCAACATACACACTTCTTTACTTTGTCTCCATTATTGGTAGAATAGAAATTAATAGGAGTTGGACTAGTCAGCACCCCACAGCAGCACATTCAGTACTTTGAAGGATTCGGCCCTTTCTCCTTACGTACTCTCTTCCCTGCCTTTCTCCTCCACCTCCCCCCCATCCCCAACAGGGCCACTATTAATACTCTTCTGTGAACATAAATGAGTCCTGGTTGCCTTTTCCTCTAGACCAGGACAGCTACAACCTGGATATCTGACACATGGAAGATGTCAAATTTTAACCGATTCTTTAAAATGAAATCTTCATCTTCATTTTCCCAAGCAGGAAGCAACTGTGACCACCTGAAACCTGAGATCCTGCTCCTGTCTTTGTTTCAAGGTAATTTGCATCATCACAGATCCTCACAGGAGGTGAAAGGCTTCATACCAGCTATGAACTGACTGCTCAGAGGAGTTTTCCATCTATTGACTCCTCTGTGAAATCCTATAAAATATGAACTTTCATTTCAACCTAGGAGAGCTTCTACAATCTGTTCTCCAATGCCTGATGAAGGGTGTTTGTGCCCAAAAGCTTGCAATTAAGGATTTTTTTGGCAAAAATCTTGTTGGTCTAATAAAAGATATCATGTCTACTACGAGTCCTTATTGCCTTTTCCTCTAAACCAATATGGCTACAACCTGGATACCTTCTATGAACATAGCAGCAGAGAAATTCCCCATTGAAAACTCAAATATATTACCCCCTGCAACATGCCTATGTTCTGCCTACTCTGGAATAAAATATTTGAACGTGCTCTTGTTCAAAGAACTCCTATATAGCACCCGGTGTGCCTGTTTGCCAACCAAATGGCTTAGGGGCCTAGCGTATGGCTTCCTTTTCTTAGTGTTATGTATTCTAGGTGCCTAAGCAGTCCCCCACTGACATTAAAAAAATGGATAAAAGAATATAACCCATATGCTTTTCCAGTTTCAGAAACCTAGAAAGTACTGATAATTGGGACACATACACTTTACAAGTCATTCTAAAATAATGAAATATTAGAAATGTTTTTTCAAATCTAGCACACCACATCAAACATTATTTTTAATGAGAGACTGCCCTATGGTAGTTGGTATAAAGATCAATGGTTATTTTCAATCTTGTTAAAGGAACCGTAAGATCCTGTCTGACACACAGGGGCAGATGGGGGTCAGGGGTGAAAGGAGGTTTTTGGGGTTTTTTTGCAAATGCACGTGTGTTGGGGGGTGGGTGAGGAGAAGGGGGTGCTAATCTGCTGGGATGATTTTTTGACTATGCTAAGGACTGGGAGATTTCATTAGATTCTTATTGACAGTATTTGGGGGTTTTCAGAATGTATGGAAAAATGGCTAAAGTAAAGATCCAAAATCCATATTTAGGTTTCTAAGTAAGTATCGGATCCCCATGTTCAGCACCTCTTAAATAAAAGTAAAGAGGATTTAAGAGCCTAAAGAAAGACTTTATGCAGGTAAAATTAGATACCCTGGTGTGAAATCACTGGCTAAAATGCTTTGCTTTCCTTTTTATTAAAGGAGCATGTTAAATCTATTTATTTTGTCCTGTTAAAAACTGTAATAAATCAATTCATTTTCCCTATAATTATACAGGTGTAAGGGAGCAAGACTATTACACTGGAGTCTGGATTCAGATAGCAGCAATCCAGTAAAGTTACTCATTCTTGACTTTATCATCCAGAATTTCACAATTTGAAACAGCTAGGGAAAGGAAGAAAACAGCTTCTCCTACTTCACGCAGAGAGGTCAGCTATGCTCTTTTTTTTTTTTTTTAACAAATCCAATGTTTAAGTTGCTGTAAGCAGGTTGGTGTGCTTGGGGCCATGCCGGCAGGCCGTGCCCCTTAGGAATACTTCAAACCATTTGAACAGTGATCCATAAGCAGGTTTGGGAGTCTGTAGCCCCACTGTCTGGCTTTGCTGTCTGGGCCGGTCCTCCCGATGCAAAACAGCGCTCCTTGGTCCAAATAAACAAGTAAAGCAAAGCTTTAGCTTTTCTTCAGGCAGCAGGAAAGGACCTTGAGATGAGCTCTGCTCTTTCTAGAGATGAGCTCTGCTGAGTTTCAGCCTGCTCCCTGCCTACAAACTGCTCCCTTTTCCCAGGCTGGGCTGCCTGCTCTTTCTCCCCTTGGGCTTTTAACTGCCAGGTGATCTCACCTATAGCTGTGCTCCTACCCCAGGACTGTCTATCTCCCTTAACAGGGAGATGTCCTGTTACAGACATCAGTGTGAATAAATCAGGTCAACAAAATATGAAAGATTGTCTTGCATCCATGCATGTATACAATTAGTTTGGGACTAGGTGTAAAGACTTCTGGGGGCACATCAGCAAAACATCTGTCCCTCCTGGTCATGTTCCCAGCACTCTCACAGACGTTCTGGGCTATTTGGAGCAAGATACTTACCTTTTCAGTGCTTAAGTTTATACTTATGTGAAACAGATATTATGTCTGTCTTTGGGAGTAATGTTGTACTTAATAAATGCCAGTATTAATGAAGTAAGCCTTTTAACAGTCTCAGGTTAAATGTATTATAAGAATACAAAGTAGCATTGTTTGAAATGTTAATCAGTCATGTAAGATCTGTCATTAACAGAAGACTGATGGATTTGTTTATCCAAAAATGTATGCTCTCAATCAGAAAACATTTTTTGCTATTTAAAATATGATTGATGTTTCTGTAAGTATTGTCATTCTGACACTTTCACTCAGTCCTATAAAACTGAGTTTCTTTTACCGATGGAAATTCTACACTTACGGTTCCTAACTACTCAGTTCTGTACCAGAATTTGCATTGTTGTTGCTGCTTAATTGGCACTATTTTATATAGTAACAGTTTAATGTGCATTCTGGAATTAGAATTGTGATACAGGTGATGAATTCTGAGGTACAAAACAAAAAGGTGCAGCATGCATATACCATGAATATATACATTGGGGTCTACTGAACTTGTGGTGGATGCCAGCTAATTTTGATCATGAGCCTGGCAGCCATTTTCACAGGCGGAGCACAAAGGCCCTCCTCCATGCCTCTGCCTGGCTGTGGGGCCCCGGTGACTTGACCCCCTCACTGCTGATTGGCTGTGAGGGTTGTCTATTATCCAGTCCCACCCCACACTGCCACACAGAGAGCCAGCATTTTATTTTTAGAATTTTTTTTTCAGGGAGCCTGCCAAAAGTGTGGATCCCAAGCTTTTCACAGAGCCCGCACTTTTTCAATGTTTCCTTGAAAATTGCAAAATTGCAGTTTTGGTAGGTCCCTACATATACATTACAAAAGTGAATAATGTTACACTATTCTGTTGAAAGTTTATTTCACTTTCCTGGTGTTTTATTTTACATTTTAAATACAGTTTAAATTAGGAATTGATTCTAAAATATAGTTTGCAGATGATCCTAGATGTGTGATCTTCTTATAATTTATTTTTATACTGAGACGAATGAATATGAATATGTTCCATTTTCAACTATTTTTTAGAAGCCAACGTCTGACACTCCTGTTTTAAAAGACTGAAAGATGGATATTAACGATGTTATATGATTTTGGCACTAAAGAGGCTGGCAGTTAGTGAAAACTGAAGGGTGCAAGTGTTCTTAATCAGGTGCTAGTGTTCTCATGCTAGTCATTGCATTTTTAACACACTCTACAACTTATTACTTCCAATAAATTAATAATTATGGCCCTAGAAATGCTGAGTACTGTCTATTTTATATTTAATATTATAGTATTGCTTGTTGACTTGCAAATCACAACCTGATGCAGCTACAGAATATATTAATATTAATATACTCTTTTTACCTAGTGCAATAAGAATCTCACATCTATCACTGATTATATAGCCCTTTTTAATACAATTTGTTTCTAAAATCTGAGATTAATATAATCTCTAGGATAATACAAATGAAGTCAATTGAGATATAGCTGTGCCTTCTGGGTTCCAAAAAAAGGATTTGTTAACTATTATTTCTCAGTGACTATCTTATTCTCAGGTAATTATTGTTGGGCAAATCTCATTGAGTGGACAATTTCTATCAGATTGCATAAAAGTTGCAACTAAACAAATGCACTATACACCCTCTACCCCAGCCACATACAAGAGCTTTGGAGGAGCCTAAAGATTCATCGATTCCTAGATTCATAAATTCATAGATTGTAAGGGGCTGGAAGGAACCTTGCAAAATCATCAGGTCCAGCCCCCTGAACCAAGCAGGAAAAATAACTGGGGGTCAGGTGACCCCAGCAAGGTGACTGGCCTTGAAGATTTCCAGGGTAGGTGATTTTAACACCTCTGGAGGGAGCTTATTCCACAGTCTAGACACCCTGACTGTGAAGAAGTTTTTCCTAATGTTGAGCCTGAATCAGGAGTTTGTGGCCATTACTCTTCCAGGAGTTTGTGGCCATTACTCCTGGTTTTCCCCAAGGGTGCCCTGGTGAACAGTTGTCCACTAAGCCCTTGATGTACTCCCCTAGTGTAGCTGTAAGCTGCTACCAGGTCCCCTCTCAGCCTCCTTTTCTTCAGACTGAAGAGTCCCAGATCTCTAGGCCTTTCCTCATATGGCTTACCATGTAAGACTCTGATCATACGGTGGCTCTTCTTTGGACTCTCTCAAACAAGTCCACGTCCTTGGTGAAGTGTGGTGCCCAGAACTGGACACAGTACTCTGGCTGCGGTCTCACCAGTGCTGAGGAACTGTCCATTAACATACCTATATATTAAAACATCAGACGTTCTAAGCAATGTACCTCTAGGTTTATTGACACTAATAGTGGAAGAAAGATACTTTAATCTATGTCTGGAAACAATCTCTGCAACCTGGAACAACCAATGCACAGTAATTCTAAATTAAAATGCAGGTGTAGCAGAAAGGATACATAAATCAGTCGTACGTCTCCAGGACAGACAAAGTAATTAGAGTATAAGAGTCTATCAAGAAACATTCTTAAGCAGCACAATTTCTGTTCTTGAACTGTTCACCATTTAACATGGTTTAAATCGTGAAATGTTCATGATTTTAAAAAAAATATATCTTAGGGTTTCCCTGCAACCATAGCATGCTATCCAACCCAAGCAAAATGATGAGGACTGGGTGCATCTACATGTGATAAACGCTGGCACGGTTTGCACTGGAGTCAGCTGCTCCCAGGTGCAGCATCTGCACATGCACCCAGGACTGCAGCAGTTTGAGCCAAGGCAGAGCAGCTCTGGGCTGGCAACAGGCTTGGGGGAAGTCAGCCCTGGGCTCCAGGTGGCGGTGATGGGCAGCAGAGGGGCTGGTTGTGGCATGAGAGTGCTGAAGTGCAGAATTATGCGGCAGGCAGCCACTGCACTTCAGCACACTTGTGCCCCAGCCAGCCCCTGTCACCATCTACACATGTGTTTCAGCACAGTAAATGACTCCACCGCAAGACTGTAGTATCCCTGACAGTATTATCAGTTATGACAGAGTTAATTAATTTACTACTCCCTAATACCGGCACCTACATGTAGGTTGTGATGCTTTACCACTGAGCTGATTAGTCAACTCCGCAGTAAAGTGCATGTGTAGATGCATCCACGGAGAGGGGAAAATCTACCCTATTTCATTCACTACCAAAAATGGTCCAAGTTCCCAAACTAAGGGCATTTATACACATGGTCTGGAAGTGGGGGTGGTGCTTTAATTGGAGAAGCTCTGACAGCCAGTCTAATTAAAGCACTCAGATCCTCTCATGTATTAGCATCCCAGCACTTAAAAATGGTGGTAAGAGTGCTTTATCTTTAGTTAAAGCACCCCCACTGCCATTTTTAAGCACTGGGACACTGATTCACGAAACACTGGAGGCTGTTGGAGCGCACTGAAGCAGCCTCACTTCAGATTCAAGCACATGTTAATGGAACCTAAAATATCAGCACTCACAGAAGGTAGTAGAGAAAGTACATGGCAACAGCAAAGGAAAACAAGAGCCTCTCTCTTCATACCAATACATCACTTCTATTCACTTAATAGATGCAACAGTTTTAAAATATTTGGGTGGATTGAAAAGAAAGCAAAGTACAGGCAGAAGTTCTAGGTGGGAGCCTGGTAAAATTCAAGCGCTGTGAGTAATATTGTTAATGCTTCTTTACAAGAGATTAGAGTCACATTCTCAAATCCTGAGGGGAATTTGGCTTATTGGCTCACCATCTTTGATACCTTTAGGGAACAGAACGGAAGGTGCTAAAAACACTCCTTTGCCAGGAAAAGGATCTCAGAGATTTCTGAGGGAATGAAATATTTCACAATATCTGGGGTAGCATATAAGAAATAGGCTGAGAGGCAGAAGACAAAATGAAAAGCGTACTAACTAACTGTCTTAATGAGATTAGAGTCATGTTCTGCAACCCCAAAAGAAATATGACTGGTAAGAAATTACTCTATAAATTATTAAAGTATCCACTTACGTAAAATATATTGGAGTATTTGTTTTGAATAGCAAAGGGTCTGAAGTAACCGCATCATGAATGAAGAATTTCAATTGTTGAATCCTCGCTATTTTTTAAAAATCTGGTCAAAGTAGTACTAGAGACAGTGTGCTTTCTTTACAGATGAGGGAAACCAAAAGGAGAAACAGTTTAATAGGATTATTAATTAGTTAAATATTTTTGGAGACAAAACATGTGACTAACATTGCTAATGCCTCCATACAAAAGGTTACAAAATTGTGTTCTCAATTTCTAAGGGGGAACATGTGAGTAGGTAAATAACTCTCAAAAATATTTTCAGTGAACACTATGTGCAGCACCTCTAATGAGAAGAAACACTGGGATGTTTATCAGGAAATTCAAGACTTAACGTGATTTAAGGATTAGATGGGCAAATACTTTGGTATTTTAAAGACTGTTTAATGCAGTTAACTTTTTTATATATATTTAAGTTATAATAGCAATATTCTCTAACAACAATGTCCAAGTTTAGAATGGCTCACAATGGAAACCCTCATACTTGCGGATTTGACATTCGCAGTTTCAGATATTTGCAAATGCTGAACCCGCGTTTTAAATACACTTTATACAGTAACAGGAGCTGCTCAGGAGCTCTGCGCTTGCTGCCACCAGGCTCTTGGCACCGCTGCCATGCTCCTGCTGTCACCGCCAGAGCCGTGCCCCCCCCACCCACTGGGGGCACTGTGTTCATGAACGCAGACTGCATTCATCAATACAGTGCCTTATTTGTGGATATCACCATTCATGGGGGATATGAGAACGTATCCCCCACAAATGGTGAGGGTTAAGCATCCTTTTATGTTCAATTTTCATTACCTTTTATACAAGTGAGATTTATTATAACAATAATGATTAATGACTCCCCAGATATGCAGCTTAATAAGACAAGATTGAAGGCAAAAGTTATGTCATACTATTTACATGCAGATGCACAGGCACATGTACATGAATACCACAGATGTTAGATCTTCTATTTCAAAGATTGCTATAAAAACACTAGGTTCAAATCAAATCTAATGTGCTGGTAACTGAAATCCTTGAAAACAGCTTTTCAGGTGTGACCTAGTGGCTCTATTATATATTACTTGTTTGCTTTCTCTAACTTGACATGCCTGGGCTTTTTTTTTAATAACTAATTGTTTCCAGATGCAAAGGTTAGCTTGGGCTAAGAGAAAGACAAGGGCACAAGGGTGCTTCAGTGCAGGGGCTGCCTGCTGGCTAGCCCCACGCTAAAGCACCCTCAGGCCCCGCCACCTCCACAGCACACTGAGCCAGGTCAGAGCAGCCCCAGGCTGGCAGGCTAACCGCCAGGGCCCCCTGCCAGACAGGGCTGCTCCACCCTGGCTCAACATGCTGTGGTCCTGGGCGCATGCGTGAGAGCTATGAACTGGCTCGAACTGCATTGGAGTTTATTCAATCGCATTAATAACATGTGTAGATGCACCCACTGAGTAATACAATATGGCTGAGTTTGCTTGTTGCCTTATAGAGGGATGGATAATAATATCCTAACTCACATTGACTAGCACTGACTCCGAGGATAAGAATTTAACTAGATGAAATTTATTGTAAAGTACTAAATAACAGTGATTAAAGATATCCAATTTAGCTCTTACTGAGGTCTTTGTCTTGTAATCATTACACAATCCTCCCAGCTACTGCTCATGAGTGGTTGATTCCTGTTGTTATTAATGGAATATAGAGTGCATACCTTTAAGATTACCAATTGAAACCCTCTAGATCAATAGTTGGCAACCTTTTTGGGCAGCAGGATAGAATGACACTGCTCTGATTTGAGGAAGGCTGGCACTAGAACCCAACAGCTATCATCACCACTGCTTCTCCCTGCCAGTTAGTCCTCCTGGTTCTGCAGACCAAAACCAATGGCTTTGCAGGCTGGATCTGGCCCATAGGCCATAGGTTGCCAGCCCCTACTCCACATCAGTAGTAATTAAAATTTGTCACCATATTCTGTTGGCTCTACTCTCATGTACTCCTAACAGACAGGGATCTACATTGCAGAAACCACTACCATCATTGGTTCTCATACTGTCCATCACAACAGATTCCCAAAGACTTAAAAAAGTAAGTTAAATGAACTGTCCTCTAAGTCTGAGTGTAGAGACACTGGCAGATAAGTTTCCACTCTTACAGCCTGCAGTCCATCTGCTCTGTAAATGAGAAGAGAATTCCATGCTGAAGAGCTATCAACAGCCATCTGAAAGCATGATAATAGATAAAATAATGTATATCAGAGTTTTTCTAATATCTCTTCTCCATCTTGACAAAACATTGAGAAAAAAGCTCATAAACACTTCTACTGATGCCATCAGTATGGCTCATGACCAAAAGAACTTTAATTTTAAATACTTTTTGTACTCTGAAGCATTTTTATTTAAAGCATAACTCTTACATATATAACAGCTAGCTACATACACACAAATGATTATCCAGTATTTAAGCAGTTTTATAGATCGCTGAACAAATGCAGTATTTTTTCTAACAATAATTTAAACACTTCCCCCTTTTCAAGACAAAACATATACATCTCAGCACATTTTAAAACAACTGTTCATAGTTGCCACTATTATATTCTATTAATCATTTGGACAGAGTCTATTCCTGTATTTTAGTAAGATATCAACAAATTTGTTATTACACTGGACACCTGATACTAAAGGCATCACAGCCTTAAAACCTTTCTTCTTTTCACTGTTAGTTTATCTCGGTTGTGGATTACAGCATTTGCTGAGTAACCTAACTGTGCATTAAGCAGACCAATATGGTACACCAATGATGCCAACCTTTTTGGCAGAAGTGCCACAAGTTAGCCCCACACCTTCCCCCAGATGCTACCCCAATCCTCTTTTCCTGCCTGATCCACTGCTCTGTTTTCTGCTACCTGCCCTGTCTGGCACTGTATTGCCTCTACCCACTCAATCTACTGCATGCTACAGACAAAGGTTGCCCATGCCACTTACGGTATTTGTGCCACAGGTTGGCCACCCATGCAGTAGACCATAATTAAGTAACAATCTTAGTCTTGATAGCAAAACCAATGCAGTGGATGTCTGTCTTTCAGTTTTTCCTTTCCAAGAGAAAATGTAACTACCACCATGGTCTGTGAGCTGACCCTCCTTGCTGCATCTGGTCTCACTAAATGCAGCAATACCAATATCAAATTGTGCATGGTCTCTGGGTGCTCCAATTGATCCCTATTAGTGTTATGCATCAGGCCACAGAAATTCCAGGTTGCAAGCTTTATTTCTTGATTTGGAACACAAATCAAATTATCCCAGTAGATGCAGTTTTCCAGGTAAAATGAGACAGACAATCTTTAGCCCACTTTTTCTAGCCCCCTTGCTATATGGCAGGGGTGGGCAATAATTTTGGGCAGAGGGCCGCTTACCCAGTTTTGGCAAGCTGTTGAGGGCCACATGGATAGCCCCACCCCTTGACAGGTGCCCTGCCCCCTGGTCACCATCTTGGGACCAATGTCCCAATGTCTTGGGACCAATGTCTCAGGGCCAGCGCGGGTGGGGCCCAGAGCAGGGCGCAGGCTGGGAGGGGTCTGTAAAGCTGGGCTGGGCTGCACCAGCAGGGAAAGGGGAGAGCTGGCCCAGCACCATAGAGCCCCTGTTGCCCAGGACCCCTGTACTCCTGGCGCCCTGCTCTGGGCCCCACTGGCACTGGCCCTGAGACACCAGTGTGGGCCCCGTGCATCCACTTACTCCCAGTGCCCCCCCAACCCCACAGTACAGGCAGGGGGCAGCGTGCAGCCCCGACCCTCTGCTCTGCAGCAAGGAACAAGCTGGTGCTGAGCATGGGGAAAAGTGGCCCCTCCCCCACCCCATGGTCGGCAATCCCTTCTGCAGCTGCTCGCAGCCCGCGCAGGGCTGTTCTGAGCAGGCACAAGCAAATCCTGCCCAGCCCTGATATCTCCCCAGGGCTGCTGGCTGGCTGTCACTGGCAGCAGGGCCAGCACTTGCTCCCTGCTGCTGCTTACCCCCAGCAGTCTGTCCTGTGCTTGCAGGTGCTGTGGTATATCACCTCTGCCACCTAGCTCCCAAACCCATGATATGACCCTGTGCTGGGTGTTGCTGGCAGCTGTCCAGGGCTAGCAACACAGGAACAGCCACACAGGGGCCCAGAGAGCCAGCATGGGACACTATATCATCCACATCCTCCCCATTGAGGCCAGGCCCTCCCTGCATGCACACACACATGCCATCCACCTGGGGCTCCAATTGGATCCAGGAGGAGCTAGGCAACCCTGTGGCACTCTGGGGTGATATGGAGGTCCTGAGGCAGTTTGAGCATGGTGCGCTCTCAAATGCCCACATTTATGAAGCCCTGTCAGGTGGTAGGTAGGGAGGACACCCCCAGTTAGTGCAGCAGTGCCACATAAAGGTCAAGTCCTTGTGGGCACAGTGGGTGGCCATGACCACAATCATTGATCTGGTCATGCCCATAAGACCATGCCCTTTATGCAGTAGCTAACCAACATTTTGGTGCCCTGGGACCCGGGCCACAGCCCTGCAGTGTTCACCAGCAGGGGCAGCCTGACTGATCCCCTGCCCTGCCCTGACCCTGCTGGTAACACATCACTAGAGATGGGGCCCTTGTGAACTCAGGTGCCCCACCCTGCCCACCTCTCCAGCTGCTGCATCCACTAGCAGCTTGGGGAGCTCTGGATAGTGGCTGCCTCACCAGCTCCACAGCCCCAGAACCTGCCATGAGGAATGGCCAGCCATGACACTGCCAGCCATCAGCGCACCAGCTCCTCCCTGGGGGAGCACTGGCTGGGCACCAGCCCACTGTGCACCATGGGCCACAGACACTGGGTGCAGCTGGATGCTGTCACTGACAGGGAGGTCCACACTGTGCCACCAGCCTTGCCAGCCCTGCACACATGCTAAGTCCTGCACTGTGGGGAGGGCCCTCCCAGTCCCAGTCCACACCCCTGCCCCTGGTCCCAGCTCTTGGCCCCTGACCCTGACTCCCCTCCCCACCCAGGCCACCCACACTCCCCTGGCCCTGGATTCCTTCCCACAGCATGCAGAGAAGCAGGACACAGTTCAAAATGTTATTGAGCAGCCCATGTCCCCACAGCTGGGCAGGCAAGGGCTCTCACATGCCAAGGAAGGCATCAATACCAGTGGAAATATCCTCCTCAGCAGCAGGGGCAGGGATATGTAGCATTGCCACAGATAGCCCTCCAGCTGGCAGCAGAGGTAGCAGGGCAGTCCGGGCACCATCAAAGCTCAAAGTCCCAAACCAGGAGTGCAGAAATGCCTGGGGCACAAGGAGAATCAGCAGCAGCAGGGCACAATGGCTTGGGCACCCCTCAGCCTGCACAAGCATCTCATTGCACACCACCTGGGACATACGCAGCAGGAGCATGCTCGGGGCACAGCAGTTGTGTGCCAGGGGCTGGTCCCAGGGTGCATCCACAGAGAGGCCCCCAGCAGGGAGGGCAGAGGCACAGCCAGCCCCTCATCCCAGTTGTCCAGGAGCCCCATACCCCATGAGCCCAGGCACTGTGGGCTGGGCAGGAGTACAGCAGACCAGACCTGGAGGAGGAGAAGAGGGGAGCAGGGTCTGGAGCTACGGCAGCCCTGCCCAAGAAAGGGGGCAGCAGAAACAGGCTGCCTGCAGCCAGCACCCAGCAGGCCACTGGCCCCAGGGGAACAAGCAGTGCAAAGCATCTTATCTCTGAAATGTTGCAAACTCTCACAAAAGGCTTCAGTCTCTTGCCTCTGCAGGGCCAGCATCTGGATGCAAGGGAGAGCCCACTGGCCCCAACAGGAATGCAACCTCAGGGTCGCCACCACACATAACAGGAGTCCTTTGCATGCACCGGCTGTGCTAGTGGCGCACACAAAATAGGACTCCCCTGCTCCAATGACTGGTGGCAGTGGCCAAGGAGCAGGGACAGCAGGCTCAGGCCTGGCGCCAGGAGGATGTCATTCAGGAGGAGGCATTCTAGGACAAGATCCTGGCCCTGGAGTAGGAGCGCCTGCGACTCCTACATGAGGAGACTGCCATCCAGCGCTGGGCAGTGGAGGCCACAAACAATGACTGCCAGACTCTGGACACCATCCTGGGCCTGGCAGTCATGTGCATGCCCCTAATGCCTATACTGGTCCTGCAGAGCCCCTAGCAGGTGCCCACTGCCCCACTGCAGGCCCCCACCTGGGCCTGCGAGGAGGTCCTGAGACCCCTCCAGCCCACAGGAGCCCCTGGCCCACCCCCCATACCAGGTCCCCCAGTAGCAATGCATACGGGGTGCACAGGGGTGCAAGTGCGCCCCCTGAGAGTGCTGGTGCACCCCCTGACAGCCAGCATTCCCCACTTAGGTGATGGGTGGGGGGGCAGGTGGGAGCATTGGTGCCCACCCTGACAGCACCAGCCAGGGAGTGGGGGTGCCAGGAGAAGTGCCACTGACACTTCCGGGTGTGTCCCTGGCACTTCCGGGTCAGTGTGATCAGCCACAGGGGGAACCTCGCCAGTCACTGACTGGCCACTGTGGAGGCAAGTATGCCCGCTTACTCAGGAGGCACCAGTTGCCCATGGGGTCCCCTGTCACCCACCTGGGCCCAGCCCTGCCACTTGCCCTGATGCCATATGCCCAAAGACCCAGAGTTGCCAGGCATGGCACCATAAGGAGATGCTGGCCCTGCACTCGGACAGCCAGAGGGGGAGCCACCCGCCTTGGAGGAGTGCCAACTGCCATCACCTCAGGACAAGCCCACTGCTCACCATGGTAGCTGCAGCCCCCAGACCCACAGGTGAATGGCCCAAAGTCAGGGTGCTGGCTAACTGCCCCCAAGCTCTGCCCCTAGGTATCCTCACCCCATGACCCCCCACTATAGAACGTCACAGACAGAAACTGAGAGTGTTGTAAGTAGTTTTGACCCTGGAGAGAGGGTTTTTTATTGTTGGTGAATGGGGAGGGTGGTGGAGGGGCTCTGTTGAGGAAGGATCAGGGAGGGGGCTTTGTTGGTTGAGTGGGGAGGGGGCTGTATGTGTTGGGAAGGAAAGGGAAAGGGGGATCTATATCTTGAGAGGGAGAGGGGAGGGATTGGGGTGGGTGTTGTGAGGGAAATAAAGCTCTTTTGTTTCAAACACGTCTGGCCTGAAAGTGGTGCTGGAAATGGGCAGGGGGTAGGGAGTGTGTGGGTGGTGGGGCAGGGAGGCAGGGGGAAGTGCTCCAAGAGATTGTCTGCCAGAGACTCCCAAATATTGTGCCTTGGCTCCCACTGGAAGCTATGTGGTTCACCTGGGGCCTCACCAGGGAGATCCCACTGCTGATACTTCCTCTGCAAGTTGTGCTCCTACTACTAGGTCACCTCTGCCCAGCATGCTTCCTCTGCCTGCAACAACTCTTCCTGGGCCTCACAAATATTGTGCAGCACACACTGTTATGATGACCCAGAAGAAGTTGTTCTCAGCCACTTTGGGGCCGCCAGCAGCCTTTGAGGTAGCCGAAGGTGCACTCAATGAGGGCGTGGGTCTGGCTGAGGCACCAATTAAAATGGGCCTGGCAGGGGTCCATGTGCCCAGTGAAGGGCCTTATCAGCAATGGGAGGAGCAGGTACATTGGGTTCCCAATGAGCAGTGGTGGGATGACAACAGCACCCAGCTACAGGTCCTCCACTCTCGGCACAAAGTGCCCACTCTCCACAAGCACACCCAGTCCAGAGTTCCTGAATACATGTGCATCATGTGCACTGCCTGCCTAGCTGGCACTGACATGGGTGAAGGTCCCCTGGTGATCGACAACCAACTGCAGGACCACTGAGTGGAACTCCTTGTGGCTATAGTATAGTGTCTGCATGGGGTGGGCAGGTGACCAGGATTTCAGTCCCATCCAGGGCCCCTATACACTGGGGAAACCCCAGAGCACAAAACCCTGCAACCACCTCCTGGGGGTCATGGGTGTGGAGAACAGTGCCCACCAGCACATCCTGGTGGGCACTGCACATCTCCAGGACAGCCTCCCCAGTATTGGCCTTGCCCACCCCAAACAGGTGCCCCACATACTGCAGGCTGGCGGGTGGGGCCAACATGAGCAGCACCAAGGCCAGGTGGGTGTCAGCAGGGAGGGCTGGGCTCATGCCAGTGTCTTGGCACTCCAAGAGCTAGTGAAGCAGGTCAGCAAACATGGCTTCGGTCATCCTGAAGGTGTCAACCCATTGCTCTTTGTCCCAGTTGCATTGCACCAGGCATTGCCACCCATCCTGTCTGGTGTGGCAGGCCTAGAGGTGTCTGGGCTGGAGGGCCAGGAAGCCAATGGTGTTCCTGCTAGTGGTCTCCTGGAGCCCCTTGACATTGTGGCTGGTGGCAGCAGCTGTATGGCAGCAAAGGCCCTGGGAGAGCATGAGGCAGTCAGCCAGGCAGGGACTGTGTATGGGGGAGCCAGGCAGAGCAAGATGGCCATAAGCCAGATGACAGTGACAGCAGCAGGCCAGCACGATGACTGAGGGGGCCAGGAAGATTGGGGGACCCTGTTCCTGGCTGCCAGGGCCAGCTGCTGGGCCAGCCATAATTCAGGACAGCATATGGGCCAGGATCAGAGCTGCCACGTGCTGCGCTGTTCATCTGTGCACTGGAACTGGCTGCCCAGACAGCACACAGCAGAGGTGTGTTTTAAAGATGGCTGCCAAGTGTTGGCAGCTGGGTTTGGCTTCAGACCTGGCTGCCAAGTGCTGGCAGCTGGGGCTGGCAGCTGGAGCTCCCTTCAGTGGCCACAGGGGCACACGGCATGACTGGATGGACCTGGCACTAAATTCAGATCTCTGCATGTGTCGACACTTGCTAAAAATCACTTACTGAACATTAGCCTAATGCACAGTAAATCTAATCATGACTAATTACACAGGTAGATGTGCTCAAGGTTTCTGTTCTGCTGTAGCCTTCATCTGCCTTTGAAGCCATTGTGAAGTATTCCTTCTTCATCTGCCTTCTCCAATGTTAAGTACTTTTACTTTTGTTTTTCGATTATTAGTCTAGAAAGCTAAATCTTGACCTTGCCACTATGGGTGACCCTACCAGAAGTATAAAACTGTATATGGCATCACTCTCAAGGTTACTGGCAGAACACAAGCTTCTCTACCATGTCAACATTGCAACCCTTAGGTGGTATTATTATTATTCAGATGCCAGAATGTCCAGCTGGCACCAACAAGTGTCTCATGACCCTGTATCTTCCACTAACCAGCAGACAACAAGCAAGAATCTTTAGTGCATGCACCCTGACTCTTAACAAAGAAGACAAAACAACAGAACTCTATTCTAAGCTTGACCCAGGCCTGTCATCTGTCCCCAAAAAGATAAGATCATTTTCTGGGTGATTTCATTACTAGAGTGGGCAAGGACTCAAACTATGGAAAGGAACATTTAGAAAGGAAGGGATGGGGAAAATCAATTCAAATGGAATTCTCCACCTGAGCAAGTGTTCGGAACATAGTCTCATCCTCCCAAACTCCCTATTGCACCAAGGCAACAAATGAAAGACATAATAGATGCACCCCCACTGAAAACACTGGCACCTGATTGACCACATCCCAGTGTGCACTTGGGACTGTCATGACTTCCGTATCTCCAGAGTTGTGACCAGAGAGGATGACTGCTGGACTAATCATTGCTTTGTATTTTTCATCATTTCCATTCATATTGCCCTAAAACACTGTAAGCAAAAGAAGCAACCAAGGAAGAAGTTCAATATAGAGTGCTTTGTTGCTTTTAGCAGGGTCTTTCATCTCCACCAGTACCTTAGTGAGAAACTCTCCACCTTCCCTGATGATCTTGATACCACTGATCACTGGGAAAGCATCAAGATAGGCATCCACAAGGCATGTGAAGAATTGGATTGGTTCAGTGAAAATAATAAGGAAATTCAAGGTCTCATTGACAAAAAAAGAGAGCCATCAAAGCTTGGCAGAATGACATCAACTCCAAACAGAAGCAAAACACTTATTCCCACATTAAAGCCAAGATCCAGAGGAAAATTCAAGAGCAAAAGAACAAGTTGATAGGAAAGGTTTGCTGACAGCCACAATATGCATAGCATCTGCAGTGCAACCAAAATTATTAATGGATCAAATACACAAGGAGCCATCTCTTTGAGGCGCAAGGATGGAACAATACCTTTTAAAAATAGCTCCACGCTTAATGAATGGTAGGAGGAACATATTCAAGAGGTTCTGAACTGAGATTATGATGTTGAAGAAAATACCACCAAAACCATTCTACAACACCCAATTAAGGACTACCTTGCAGACCTACCACCCTATCAAGAAGCCTTGAAATCCATTGAGCAGATGAAGAAAAGCAAAGCATGTGGTCCTGATAGAATACCAGCTGAAATGTATGAAGATCTTGAAAAAAAAGCTCTCTCTCTGACTTCGTGCCACTATTCTAAAAACCTGAAACTATAAACAGATTCCCAGTGGTTATGCCAGAAGCATAACCATATTCAAGAAAGGATAGAAAACATATTGCAGCAATTACTGTGGCATTGCATTCCTATCTATACCTGGGAAAAAACTCACCTGAAGTCTCTTAAGTAGACTCATTCCCCTTGCTGAGGAGATTTTTTCTGAGTCCCAATGTGGTTTCAGACCATTCAGAGGTACAATACATACGTTCTTTGTTACTAGACAGCTGCAGAAGAGCTGCGAGCAACACTGCAGGTTACAGGTCAATAAACTCTCTAGTGCCACTTAGAGGACATGTTAGCAACATAGGTCAAGTGTCTTTGTGCTGAACTTTATAGCCAAATGTTTTTTAAGTGCAAGCAATTCATAGTATAACCTAATGTTAAGAAAATAAAAAACTCCTGCTTATATACAAGTTGGATTTTTTTTAAATTCTATTTAAAAATGTAAGAAAATACTTTGGTTCATGCATTTTTTTCCTTTGCATTTCATGAAAAAAACTACTGCATATAGTAAGCACAAATGTATTCATAAAATAAAGACTATATGAATCAAGATAAATATATATATATTTATCATCACTATGCTATTGTCTGGATTTCTTCTGATCTTGTTCTGATCATTTCTGATCTATTACATGTCCTGTCTCAGATCTTAAGATGTGCTTGCCTCTCCCCTAGCATAACTAGAGAGAGTGGAGGTAAACATGTTTTAAGCCACCTGTGAACTCCCTTGACCACCTGGTTGGATACAAACTGGCTTTCAAATCTAAGAGCAGTATCTCACCATCCCAGCTACAGTACTGGAAGCTTTCTGCCTCCTGAAACTCTGTGAAGCACAGAGGAGCATACAGCCAGTTAGAAATGCACTATTCTCTCATCTGCTCTGCAAGTCTGTTCTACTGGCCACAGTTATAGGAGAGGCTAGAGCCATGCCTTTAACTGTTCCCCTCTGCTTCCTTCTCCCACTTGACCCAAAATGTACATGGGCATGCAGAGCTGGGAAGAATCATAACTCCCTCACCATAACTCCACTTCCTCACACTGTGCACCTGTAAACTGGTTTGCTAGAATATAGTGTGTACTGAGTTAGACTGTTCAAAAGGACAGTGAGAGAACTTTAATTATGGTTTGCCTTCCATTTGTTCCATTTCCACTGCTACATCAGGGAAAATAAATCTGGGGTGGTCAGCAAAGCAATTCCATTTTTTACCAGTTAAGTAAAGTTTCATTTGATTATGCCACATTGCCAATCTTCAACAAGACTAGCAGGCAAGCAGGTTTTTTGTTCACACCAATACATCTAAGACTTCAAATGAATAACCTTGTGAAATTGCTGTATGAGTTATATATTTAAGTAATTGATAATTTTATCTTAAGAAATTTCACATAAATTCTTCTGCTCACTCATATGCTACTCAGTGGTGTCTTCTCATATCAAAATTTTTCTATATTAAAAAAAAAATCCTGTGTCCTGGGTTTTCTTCTAAAACCACTGTTTCTCCATGTCAGCTGGGTTTTTAACCCCCTGAGTTCAAGGATTATATTTACAGCAGGCTGATATATAGTCATCCTGCTGTGTATTAATATTAAGTATCCAGGAAACAGCTGTGGCAAAGTGACACTGCAAAGCCTTGTGACTTTGAAACTGATGACAAAACAAATCTGGCTGCTTTACAATGCAACAGAAACACAGGTAGACCTATGTGAACAAGTCCCAATGCAACCATTACTTGTTACTGCCTGCAAGTCAAGTAATCAGCATTTCCACAATTAAACACAAACACAGACAACTTACTTTCTGTTGGACGTATTTTTAACAATTCACAGTGGGGTAAGATAACTAATATTTCTGTTAACACAAAAATTACCACTAGAGGGTACTATTGCCATATTACTCTATTTCAGAGTAGTCTACATTAAAAATGAGAAATTATTAAAAAGCTTAAGTTACTTTTCTACCAAAAGTACCAGAAATTGGAGTATTTGTACTTCTAATGCTTATCTTTCAGGTGTGCCAAACTCTTAAGCTCCTTCCTAATAAAGAAAAAATACATTGCAGAATTGTTTGTGATTGGTCAGGTGTTTCATAACTCCTCTATTATTCCCAAGCGAATGCACCCATCTCACATTAAGAATGAGACATGGGGGCAATATTCTCCCATCCAAGTCACTTGTGTAGTGGTACAAGATGTAGTGGTGCAAGGTAAGTCAATTATATTTGATTGTGGTGTAGAGATATGGCTCAGCTATGTTGTCATACTCTAAAGAGACATTTCTTCATTTTGTGCAATATATTTTCATGGGCTACAAGTTTCCAAAGTGTTGATAGTGATACGGCAATCGTTTCAGTCCATGGAAATTGAGGATATACTGTACTGATCAGAAGTATTCAGGGCTTTCCACAATGGAATTCCTGGAACTTATCCTGAACATCTATCTGTCTATAGATATAGATATATAGATATCACTATACCTCTATCAATCTGTCTTGTGACTGCTGTGGTTCACCTGACAGTCCAAAACACACCTTTACAGTTATGCTATTCTCATTCCTGTTATAAAGGCGTGCCAAACCCCTACATTCCTGCATGCCCACATGCCCATTGCCATCACCTTTAACCATCACAATTACACAAAGGACCACCTCAGTGCCCACCCCCTCCCCAACTCCACAAGGATAGGTCAGTGCAGCCCATCTGAATAAAATATACGTAGTTCCCATTGCTCTCATACCCCATCAGCACCAACTCTTTTTCAAGTCATAGTGAGTCACTATACTGAATACATTTCTACTTCCTCTGTACTCCCACATCTGAGCTGCACCTTCTTTCCCATTTCCAATGATTCCTGTTTCTTCAACAGCCTTAAATGTGTAGCTGTGGCAGAACATAGGTTGTGCCTACCCTTTAAGAGGTTTCAGGCAGGTTTGGGGTAGCTGGCAGATGGAGTTTGGCCCGATTAAATGGTCACATGACCAAAAGGGGCCACCAGATTGGAGGAGGACTGGGCAGCCTCAGTATAAGCCCAGGCCCTAGGAGCAGAGCTGGCAGTTACATCTAGGGAACCAGAAGAGGACTATAGCTCAGCCTGCAGCTCCCAAAACACCTGGATGTCAGGGTAAGAATGGTGGGGATGAAGGAGGTTCCTAGTCCTGGTGCATGACCTGAAACTACACCCTGCTAGGGTTGGATGGTGTGGTGGGGCTGCTTGTGTTGGGGCAGTCTCCAGGAAATGCCACATCTGTGCTTCCCCAGTGAAAGGCAAGGAAGGGGAGCCGGAAAGCCTCAGCTCCCACTGCCTTGTGGGTATCCCAGGAGAAAGGGTAGGGGAGCACACCCTGACAGAAAAGCACAGGGTCCAGGACCACTGAGTGGGGCCAGAGGTAGGGTACAGATCCATCAAATAGGTCCTGAGACATGGCCATGGTTCTGTGGCCATAAGGGCAAAGAGCCCATAGGAGCCAGGGGTCCAGAATGAGATGAGGGGCAAGGTGCCCATAGGGGCCAAGAACCCAGAATAAGGCCTATGGGGCGTAAGGCCCAGAAGCCCAGTGAGGGGTGGAGTAGAGGCCCCAGTAAGGGGAAGGTTTTGTGGCCCCAGAGATGGGGCATGTGGCCAAGGCATGTCTGAGGACATCTGAGGCCAAGTTTGGGCCAAAGGCTGGACCAAGGTATGTCTTGGGACACCTGAGGCCAAATGTGGCCTGGATGCTGACTGCAGCCCAGCTAAGGGACTGGGGGAGTTGGAAGTGATTTTTGGAAGCCATCTGCAAGGCTTGGGACATGGTGTAGGGATGGTTCAGAGCCGTGTATGATGCCCTTGGCATCAGGCAATAAATGGACAGCCTCCCACCTCTGAACAACTTTTTGCTTCCAACAAAGACGTGGCAGGAAAGTCAGGTGGGCGGACTGCCCTAGACAGGTGGGCAGGATGATGTCATGACCAGCCTTGTGATGGCCCCCTGTCACAGTGGCAAACATCACCAAACAGGGCCCCAAACATTTCACCCAGAATCCCTCTGTCACCTCCGTCTCTTAGTCTATAGCATATGATTAATGTGTCCCTACCCTCCATGAGATGAAGCCAGACCAGGTTGTCCTGTGCCTCATCTGCGTATACATTTTTGGAGCATCCTAGGACTCGTGACAAGAATACCCAGTTCCAGGCATGAATGGGGGGCTTATTAGCACATGGGTCTTGGGGGGGTGGGGAGGGGTATCTGGAATACACACACATACTGAGTGGTGCTGAGCTATGGGGTCACCATAGTTTGAAACACCGTTGACTCTACTGAGGCCCAGCCCAAAGAACTGTATGGTAAATCATGTGCCTTTTGACTTTGGACTAATATCGTGCATAGTTTGTACTGTATATAAGTAAGTACAAAAATGCTGCTTAAACATGCATTTATGGAGTACCTGTGCTAAAACTTACACCATTTTCAAAAAAAAAAACTGCAACAATTTTAGATTAACTATATCTATGGGTACCCATAGTAATTTGCCCATATGCAAATTACCACAGACATGTTTATTTCAAAGTCATTGTTTTCAAATTTGCTTCTCACTTCCATGTGCTTAAGGAGAGCAGGGTCTGACAGTAATGAGGGGAAAGCAGCTGCAGGGGGAAGAAGTCTGGGGAGCAGAGGGCAAGGGGGCCACCTGACCACCCCAGATTTATTTTCCCTGATGTAGCTGTGGAAATGGAACAAAT
Source organism: Gavialis gangeticus (assembly GCF_001723915.1). Classification (NCBI taxonomy): domain Eukaryota; kingdom Metazoa; phylum Chordata; order Crocodylia; family Gavialidae; genus Gavialis; species Gavialis gangeticus. The sequence continues at coordinate 26,417,362 of NW_017729025.1, read as the reverse complement.
GGAAGGCAAACCTCCATTAATTAGATTCTATACTTGGAAAATTATAATAAATGCATACATTTTCCATGTGTAGAATCTAATTACTGGGGGGTGTAGTAGGCTGGGGAATCACTTAGCTCCTACAGTCTTTGTCTACTGTCTCACAGCCTCTGTTTATTGTCCTTATTCCCTGAAACAAACTCCATCCTTGCAGGAATCACAGAAACAAACAGTAAAACAAAGACAAAAATGAAAAGGGATATCTCACCTGTTGCAACCTTTTCCAGACTGGCTGGAGTGCCTGGATTCAGTGCTACCAGCCCAAGCCTCTTCACTATGAATCCATTTCACTCCCATACTCACTGGGCATGTATAAACACCCATAGTTTTTTTGTGACACTTTAATGTGCATAAATAGGCTAATGCACATTCAAGTGCAGGTGGAGACATGCTCAATGACAGAAGTAAGTTACCACTGAACTTGGTGCATCATAAAGCCCTGCTTTCTTCAGGAATTTTGTGATACAG
>NW_017729025.1:26410042-26411855 GCF_001723915.1 Gavialis gangeticus | reverse complement strand
GGGCATGTCTTTAATGCACCTTATCTAATGTGCCTTAAATTTAGTATCTCCAATGTGAGGTACTAAATTAATGTGCATTCAGCTGCACTACTGTGCAGTAGCACATTTACACACTTTATTAGTAACACTTAAAGCACAGTAGACTGTTTTACTGTGTATTAATGTAATGTCATGGTTTTTTACATGACACTTTAATGCACAGTAGAATAGTTTACTGCACATTAAAGTGCACATGTACATGCTCCCATAGTTTCTTAGTTTCTCCTGGGCCTGGGAACAGCCTCCTGGCTTGGACTGCCATCTTCATCCTCTTGGCCCTCCAGTTTCTCTTTCTGTTTGTCCTTCTGAAAATCCTGCAAGGAAAACACCCTGGTGTGGTATTCCCTTCTCTCCCTCATTCAGTCTTTCCTGTTGCACTCTCTAGGAGCTTTTTAATTCCCATAAGCCAGGTAATTATCCTTATCAGCTCTCCCAAGTCTCCAGAGTTGCACTGCTGCCCCAGAGTTGTGTAGCCTACATGCAGCTCCCTACAGGGGGTGTGTCTTATATTCAGGGTTATCTCCTGTTCAAGGGAATATGGTACTAGATCAGTTTTGTTTTCACTGAATTTTCACAATATTTATCATGAGGGAAAGACACAATAAAAAGCCTAATAGTGGTGAAACAGTGAGATGTTTCAAGCTGTTTCTCTATTTTTATAAATGTTTATTATGTCTTAATAGTTACTTTGTATTCACATCACAGAGATACACATTGTGGTTTTTAGTTCTCACATAAGCATAACCCTGAAAAACAGTAGCATTTTGAAAAAAAAAGAAGCTATATCGTACTGTGGCCCCAGGGTATTCATGTACCATATACAAAGACAATGGAAATCTTTCATTTATTTGTGTATTTAGAGTTTTTAAGCTTCTAAATAAAAAATCTACATGCTTCTGTTAGAGCAGATATAATAGTCATCAGAGGGCAAAAATTTCTCTCTATTGTTGGTACCTAAGATATCAATCTAGAGGAATCATCTCCAAAATTAAGAATAGATCCCTCTGAAGCTGGATAGTATTTTAACACTGGACTAGTGAAGAAGTCTTGCTTCTCAGAATGTAATAATCTCAACAGATTGTTTAGTAAATTGAGGAGAATTCTGCATTTTCCAAGGTCTCTTTATTTTATGTTTCATTAAAAAGTTCACCTTGACACAAGAACAATTTTAGCTACCTGTTGAATGATGCAGGATCACAAATCTCCAGAAAGTTTGAAATTCTTCTCTGAAACTGACTGAGGTTCAATCCAGACTCTGTGGGAGCGAGATCCTATCTAGCCAATACACATCCACGCAGGGAAACAATGTGGAATAAGATTCCACATTCATGAACAACCCACCTATATCTTATCTCAGGTGAAGCAGGGAGAGAAAGGGGCAGCAAACTTGGTTCTCCATGTCACAATAGTGGTCGGGATGTAGGAGGAGAAGGGTGGAATAGCACAGGCACGGGGTTCAGGAGAATGATTCAAGCAATAAAAGACAGTAACAAATTACTTTGTCAAAGGGGGGGCCCGTGTGGATCCCTTGACTCCGTGCCGAAGCCTCCGCCCCTCTCGGTAGGGGACCGTCGCCAGGGTACTCCCCTTGACAATGCTCGTCTGTAGGCCGGTTGCCTCCGGACTGCCTGCCACAACTTTGATGACCTCTTGGTTCAGTGAGAATAATCCAGAGTGAGTCAGTCCACAGATGAGACTTCTATATCCCAGGGGTCCCACGCTGTCGAGGGCTCCTCCGCCCCTACACCCTCGCCCATACCTCCATGAGGTTAAT
>NW_017729025.1:26409617-26409974 GCF_001723915.1 Gavialis gangeticus | reverse complement strand
CTCCTCCGCCCCTACACCCTCTCCCGTACCTCCATGAGGTTAATCAGCTGTCTGCTCAGCCCCCTTATCGAGATAGTATGCCCAGGGTCCATAAATCAAAAGAAAAAAGAGAACAACTTAACGCTAACAGCCAGGGATTCCCCGGAGCCCGGAGGTTGCCAGGACCTTTCACAGGCTTCCCTGGTCCTTCCCTGTCCACTGTGGCGCTACCACCCTTCCTCGGGCTCCAATTGCCGTACTGGATTTATTCCAGGGCTTGCAAAGTCCACTGATCCCTCTCTGTTGCAGCGGCAGCACCTTCCTAGCTATGAGTGCCCCTGTATACAAGGAAATATGGCTTTCCGGCTCTTGCCGAGC
>NW_017729025.1:26383656-26404617 GCF_001723915.1 Gavialis gangeticus | reverse complement strand
CGCGCTGGGGCGGTTGCTCCTCGGCTCCTGGGTCCCGTTGGGGTTTGCCCTTACCCCAGAAGGTCCTCCCGTGCCTACGGGCTGCCTTTCTCCACGTCCGGGTGCTCCCGCCAACCTCTGCACCACCGCCACTTCCTTCCAGTTCCTCCTCTCCAGCTGCCTTTGGCGTCCCCTTTGTAGCGGACGGAACTGCCTCGGGGCCTTTTCTCTGGACGCACCTGTGGAGGGTGAGTGTTCCCGCCCTGGCAATTTGTGCCGCGGGGCGTAACCCGGGTTTGTTAGCTCCGGGGCGTGGGGTTTCGGGGGCCTCCTGCTCCCTTCCTCCCCCACATACTTTTCCTAGGAATCCCACTAGTCAGATATTTTTAAGAGCAGGATGGACAGACAGCTATTAGGAATGATCTAGATCAGGGGTGTCAAACATGGCCCTCAGGCTGGATCCTGACCGAGAAGCCAGGTCAATTAGCCCAGCGTTCTCCTGGAAATATGAAGGCACATGGCCTGTCACAGAAAACAGGGCCCCTAGATCACACTGTATATGGCCATCAGTGGCAGGAGGGTGATTTGACCATACCACCACTGTCCCCACCACAACTGCAGTCCCCACCAGTCCTGCCATCACCACCCTATGCCAGATTTGGCCCGCAAAGGCCAGTGGCAGTCTGGATCCTGCCTGGATACAACACAATCTTGCAGGTTTGTTTTTCAATGGCCTGGTCTATTCATCAGTTATGTTATCAAACTCTGAAATGCAATCAATCAACTGGCGCCATCGTTCTTTACAGAGCATGGCGTATGTGCCACGCACATGAGTTCTTTGATGGCTGTTGAGTCCAATGCACAAGTGACAGTCCTGCCCACAGGTAAGGCACACCCACACTAGCAATGCTCTAAATCTAAGCAGCAGATTCTTTCCTCTTCTGATGTCAGTCATCACAAATCTTGATCCAGTCTGCCTCGCAGCACCTTGCTTCATCTACAGGCTGACACTGCCAACCAGAGCAGCATTCTGCACTCCTTTCCCAATCATCCACAGAGATGCTAAGTCTTCTTTGCAAGCATCCTAAAATCTCTGCAGAGGTCTGCCTCTCTTCCTAGACCTTTCACAATCTTCAAAGTACATCACATTCTTTAGGGTCCTGTGATCAGGCATTCGCTTGACATGACCAAGCTACCTGAGTCTTTTCTTACTAATAAGTGTTCCCATGGATGACATACCAGCATGATTTAACACTTCCACATTTGTCACCCTGTCTTGCCACCTTATTCAAAGAATTTTACACAGGCATCTGATATGAAAGCTGTTTAGTCTTTTGATATGCTTGGCATAGGTCATCCATGTTTCTGATCCATATGGAAGAGTGCATAAAACAAGTCTCATAAATACAGATTTTTACATTAGTTGACAGTTTGTTACTGTTCCAGGCTCTGTCTTGCAAAAGACCAAAGTTTCTGGCTGCCTTGCTGATTCTACTAGCAAGCTCAACATCAAGACCTATATTAATACCTAAGATAAGCATATATTTTAACTATTTCAAATTAAGAAAACATCTGTCTGCTTTTTTTCATTATTTTTAGCTTATAAATATGTATATCTGGGGATGGGAATTTGGGGGAAAGAATGGCTCTGTACTCTTAAGAAACTAAGAGATAAACTATGTCCTTCTGTAACATCACTTCCTTGTGGATTATATAAATTAATCAAGAACATATGACAGCAAAGACTTTCTGGATCTCTCTCAAGCTCTTTGTGGGAGGTTACTCTCGGTGATGAAAGATGTTGCATCTAAAAGAAGAAAAGCTCAGTTCTGAAGCTATCCAGATTTCAGCATTAAAACCCGCTGGCCAGCTGGAGAATTATGCAGCAGTCTCCAGAGTAGAATGCTATAAATTCAGACAGGATTATGATTGTGTTAATCTCACAAAGTCAGCTTTATTGAAAATAATGTAATTAAGCCATCCCTTGTTTCAATTCAGTTGAATCTGGGTAATTTTGAATCCTGCAGAATTAGATCATTTTTTATAGAGAATACCTCATTTTTTCCCTTGTTCTTTACAATTTAAGACAGTTGTGATATATCCATATTAGTATGGTAGTTCTTGTCCATGCATTTTAACAAATTTTATAGTAATGTATGTTACTGTTTTAAAGTTATATTTTGTTGATTGCTCTTGATATTTAAGCAATAAAAACTCAGGAAATGATCTACCTACTCAATCCTCCCCCTCCCCTTGAAAACAAAATAAACCCCCCCATTAGACTTCCTGCATTATAAAGTGATTTTTCCAAGTAAGCAGTTTTGATGGTATCTGCTGAAACCTGTTGTGGACCATAGTTTGATTTACCTTTAACCTGATCATAAGTAATCCTTATATAGTAGTTATAATATCAGGACATGTGCATCTTGCATTTTTCAATGAAATCATACTGCTGTTATATATACTTTGTTATATCTTTACTTACAAGACAGGGTCAGCTCAATGTATAAGTGCCTGGGCACATTTTACATTTGTTTTTTCAAACATATAATATTAATCAACCAATTGTGTTTGACAGGCTACAGACTGACAGCTCCTATATAAACTATTAATAACTTCTATGATAAAGGGAAACAGAACACCATTCCCAAAGAGTAACTAAAGGCCTGGACCTGAGAGCTTTCCTTGCTTCTTTATGACAGAGAAAGAAAACCTGAAGGGTTTTGCTTGTTCTTTTTTCTAAGTTTTTGCTTATGGAAAAATGAGAAATCTCAAGTGAAGTGTCATCTGGTTTTGCTAGTGAATGCCTGGGATATCTCATGGATGTTGTAACGTCACTTCTGACACCTTATCTGCAGATAGATGGCTGCTGAATATTTAACAAAAGCTCTGTTTAATCAAAAAGTCATTGAGACAGTTAGAACCAAGTTAATGCAAGCAAAAAGCTTTAAACAGTCTGAACAAAAAATCCTTCTGGTCTTAGCGATTTCTTTCATTCTTTTGGTCTATATCACTATTATATTTTCTACAGCCACTAGAGACTACAGGACTACAGGAGGCTTCAATTTCTAATGTAAAAGCAAAGAGAAAAAAATAAAATAATACTGTATTTATACATCTTAAAGGAAGAATAAGCCCCTAATATTTTTCAAGATAACCTTTAATAGAAAAACCTTGTCTAAGGTCTGATCTACAATTTAAAGTTTAATTGGAATGACTGCATTGGTTAAGAATGGAAAAAAAACACAAAATAAAACCCACACTTCTGACATTTCTATGCTGATAAAAGCCCTTCTGTAGATAGTCGCATATATAAGTCATTTCATTGCTGTGACTTATTTCATTCAGGAAAATGGTACAACCTACACCTGTAAAATAACTCCTTTGCCAGTAGAAGATATATCTCCACTAAAAGAGTTTTGCTGGTATAGATCTATGGGTATAAGTATACTGGCAAACACTTTCAAGTGTAAAAAAGGTCATAGAGAAAGAAACATTTAGGTAAAAAGATGGGCCTTGACCCTAGTCTTTCAGGAGAATGAACTAAATACTGACAAACAAACAAGGGGAGCAAGTTATAGAATCATAGAATTGGAAGGGACCTGTATGGTCATCAAGTCTGGTCCCCTGCCATGGGCACAAAGTGTTAGGCTTAGATGAGCTCGGCAAGGTACCTGTCCAGGCTTATCTTGAACACCTCCAAGCATGAACGACACGTGCCCCTGGAGGCTGGGGGGGGGGGGCATGGCGACTGCCCACAGGCAGTGGCGGCGGTGGCAGCAGTGGGAGCGTGGTGGCAGTGATCGGGGAGGTCCCACAGGTGGCCACAGCACTGTCAGCAGAAGAGGGGAGGGGTGGTAAGTGCTGACTGGTGGTCAGTGACCACCTGCAGATGCCTTCAGCAGTATCAGTGGCAGCCAGCAGTGATTGGCAACCATCCACAGACACCGCCAGCAATGTCAGCAACAAAGGAGGGAGGGGGTGGTGAGTGGCAACCACCCACAGGTGCCACTAGCAGCATTGGCAGCGCTTCTCTCAGGGGGTGTACCGCCAATCTCACAGGGTGCATGTGCACCTGCATGCACCCCCTACGAGTCGCCAATGCCTCCAAGGAGAGCAAGTGTACCACCTCTGCTGGGAGCATGTTCCAGATTCTGGTGACTCTTACAAAGAAGAAGTTTTTCCTTATATCCAACCTGAATTTACCCTCTATTAGTTTATGCCCATTGGTCCTCATCCTCCCTTGAGGTGCCTGCCTGACAGTTGCTCTCCTAGTTCTTGATGCTCCTAGTTCTTGATGCTCCCCCCTGAGGTACTTGTAGGCAGTTATCAAGTCACCTCTCAGCCTTCTCTTCCTTGGCTGAACAGCCCCAGTTCCTCATAGGGCCTACCCTCCATGCCCCTAATCAAATGGGTGGCCCTTCTTTGTATCCTCTCAAGTTTATCCATGTCCTCCTTGAAGTGTGGTGCCCAGAACTGGGTACAGTACTCCAGCTGAGGCCTCACCAATGTTGAATAGAGAGGGAGAAGTACCTCCCTAGATCTATTGGCTGCACAGAGGCTGATGCACACCAGAGTTTTATTGGCCCTTTTGGCAGCCTTGTCACACTGTTGGGTCATATTCATCTTCCAGTAGATCATGACCCCCAGGTCTTGTTCAGATGTTGAGCCAGCCAGTAGGCCACCACCCATTGTATAGTTGTGGTGAGGGTTCTTCCTACCCAGGTGAAGGACTTTGCACTTCTCCCTGTTAACCCTCATCTAATTTTGTTCATCTATGTGGCAGGGCACCGTTGGTGCCTGCCACTTTAAAGGCTAGATCAAGCACTCAGCAGGTCTTTGTTCCATTTTAGAGCTCTGGCCACCGATATAAACAAGAGCAGTTTGCTGCTGGGAGCCAGGCGAGAAACATCGCCAGGCTGAGCTGCTGCATGGGAACATCTTACAGGTAGAAGCAGAAGGCTCTGGTCCTGGGCATGACCTAACACTGCACCCTGCCGGGAGTGGGTGGTCTGGTGGGGCTCCCAATGGTGCAGGAACCCCAGGAAAGTGCCAGGACAGTTACCACCCCGGTGAAAGGCAGGTAGGGGCACCTTAACCCCAGCCCTCACCTTCGGCTGGGTTATATGATCTATCTAATCCAGAGAAGGCCAGGTAAGCTTCTTGAAGCACCCAAGCCTGCTGGGGTGAGTGACCCTGCGGGGCCAGACATGCTTTGTGAAGCACCTGAGCCAGGAACAGTGGACCCTGATCCCTGAGTGCAGACAGGCGGCTTAGACCTAACCTGAGGGACCTGACTGGTTGATGGTGGAGCCAGGACCCAGATATGGGTCAAAAGGCCCAGGAGCCCATGGCAATGGACACCCATATAGAGCAGAGAAGCTCAGTGTCCCAACTGGCCTGAGATGGGGCCAGGGCTTAAAGGAAAGCCAAAGGTCCTAGGGAAGGGACGACAGCTAATAGACGAAGGGAATGATTTAGTTGGCTGCCTGAGATGCCATCTGCGAGGCTTAGGCCACAGTGTAGGGGTGGAACAGAGCCACAGATAGCCCCCACAATATCGGGGTGTATAATTGCCAGCCTCCTGCCTAATTATTACATGAATATTATTACATCAAGGCATGGCAGAAGAGGGAGGCAGGTGACTGACCCATAGACAGGGGGCAGGCTGGTGCTTGCACCGGGCAAGAAAGCTTGCCCCTGTCACAATCTGATTTCAATAAGTTGAGTCTGTCAAGGTCCTCCTGGATCTTTGCCCTATCCTCTGGTGTGCCCGCATTTCCCACATCTTGGTATGGTCTGCAAACTTCGTCACAGTTTTTCAACCAGTAAAATCTTCATAGAATTAGATATCATGCTCCCTTGTAGTCTGCACTGCCTTATTAGCAATCAACTGTTAGCTGAGCCAACTGTAGCTTTGCAGGCTAGGTCTATGTATTGCAGTAACCCAACCTGGAAGCCACACAAGCATGAACACAGAGAAGGTGTTATAGCAGCAGGTATTATAGTCACTGAGTTAACCTGGGAATTCAGAAGACAGCAGAGGTCAAATAAACCTTTATGCTGCAAAAATTTTGCACAAAAATTTAATCTGCGTTGACAGGTCAACTTTTCTAAGCACATTGAGGCTTATAGGGTACTGTCCTTGTTAAGTAAAAAGCCGAGTATTCTTCTTTTAGTCTTCCTTTAAGATGTACAAACTTGATATCCTGATTTTCAGAGATGCTGAGCACCTGAAGCTAACACTGAATCACTTGAGACCCTCAGTTGTTCAGCACAGGCTACTGGGACCATTGGTCAGGCCCAGTCTGATACTTCTTGTGTTATGTTAGGTGTATATAATATTTCATTTTCATTCACTACGTTATTTATTCCTTATTCATAGAATTCCCTGTTTTGCAATGTATTTTGAGGTTGTGTTTGATTTTTCTAGGACAGGATATGGCTTTGCAGATAAATGTTTATTTCAGACAAATTATGCAGAAGCTTCAGCATGCTTATAATAAGAAGCAAATTCTAATGGCATATCATGTAATATTTTACTTTAACCTCTGTTGACTAAAAAGTAATTAACAAAGTTATGTGCTGGGTTGGTAAGGAGTGTGATATCTGAAAAGGCAAATCACAGTGAGATAGCTGGTATTATTAGGAGAAAAGGTATCCATGTCGAAATGAAAACTAGAATATAGTTAATGCTGTATTCTTCCCAGATAAGCAAAATATATGAACACTGAATGGCTTAAGGGACTGGTAATGGGCTACATAGCCTTATCACGTCTAAGTAACTAGCTCAAATCTGCCTCATGGTGATAGTAATTTAAAGTTACCATCTGACAGGTATTCAATAGGCTACATAAAATTATTGTTTTCATTCTAGTTCTTCTTGCACGGATCTTCACACACAGGACCTAGCAGGGTTGACATCTTGTTTTCAGGCTTGGATTTGAGTGAGCATCCTTAAAAGTTCATCCCTCCAAAACAAGTTCTGAAGCACAACAGTGCATTGGTTCAGGGATCATGCTTATAATTATAATTGTGCTCTGGGTAACTTCATTCAGTGTCAATCTAGTACTTTCTCCAATGACTAAATTAGCTTTTAAACAAAAGAATACAGAAAAGAAAACCAACTTATTTCAGCAAAAGAGGAGCTGAAAGCCTAATTTAATGGCACCAACTATTATGTTTACCCTGCTTATCACAAAACATGTGATGCTTTTTTCTTGTGTGGGCTGATGACACAAGAGTTGTGAGTGGTGATAATGGCACAGAGTTTAGATGGTAAAAAACTGTAAGGATATGAAAGGCTTCATTACAATGCATATGCATTAACCGAAGTAGCCTGCAGATCATTCTTGCAGGAGATATACTGAGAGCTAGTGACTGTACTTTGAAGCTGCTTTTATACAGACTGCTCAAAGGCCACTTCAAATTCTTAAGCTGATTATAATGTTATCAGGTTTAAGCCCCATTCCTGTAATCATAGCTATGAAGGCAGCCATTTACACACACATGGACCCCAAGTGAATTCAGAGGGGTTCCATGCAAGAACAAGAGCCTGTCTGCCTTGACCTGATATCTGATCACAGGATTGTGGTCTTATATTGGGAGCATAATTCTGTTAGATGACTGTTTGCAAAGTTAATCATACCCCGCAGGTGAATCACAGGAAAAGATCTAGCAGTAGCCAAAGAAAAGATATTTAATGCATCATATATGAGGGCCAATGTCATATGCATCCATTCATTAGAGTATTTATTAAACTGTATGTTGCCTAAAATGGGATTATAAGCATAAAATAAAACTAAAGGCATTTAAGATCATAAGATTGCTTTCATTAAAGTTGTTTACTTACCCACTAATACACTACTTTTATTATTACATATATTAAGTCATAGAGTCACAGGATTGAAAAAGACCTGCAGGGCCTTCTAGTCCAACCTCCTTCACAAACCCAGAGTTCTCTGAATCAGAGGTATTGAATTTCTTTGCCCTTCCCCCACTCCCAAGAAGCCAGATCTGGACCACAGGGTTCCTTGTGGGCTGGATCTGGACCTACTTTTGATGATGGAGCAAGCAGTGACAGTGTTAACCAGTGCAGGGCTTACCACACCTATCACTTACCCCTCTGCCATCAAGGTGCATCTGTAACAGGACTTTATACACTGGAATTCAGCAGTAGGCCCTACCCCTGCTTGCCCCACCACTGAATTCTCAGCCCCTCCAGGAGCCCTTTATCATTTTCATTAGACCTGATCAACAAGTCTAAGTTAGTTCCACTCAATAGAGTTTGAGGTCAAGTCATGTCTATATGTCAGTTTTATAAGCTACAGGTGAAGGAAGACATTTGATTCCAGGTATAACTTAGATCTACACCTAATTATGATCTGTGGTGGACTTTAGGTTGCACTAGTGTAACTAAGAACAGATGTAACCTTTCCCAACTTATATATTATTTGTTATCAATATGATTTTTATTACACTAATGCCTGTACATCACAATCAAGAATGGGCCCCTTCATGCTAGGGACTGTATAGACACACAGTAAGATGTGGATCTTTCTCCAAGTAACTACAATCTAAATAGACAAGATGGACAAAAGGTGAGAGGGGAAACAAGCACAGAGCTTAGCTTATCCAAGATCACATGCAGATCAGTGGCCATGCAAGAAACAAAATGCCATTTTTCTGTCTCTCAGTCAATCACCCTTTTCACAGCATACCTTTCCCCTTCACTTTTCATGAGACTATTTTTAATTGCCATGAAGCAGCATGTTGTGTGCAAAAACATTTTATTTAATCACATCTTGTAAATGAAACTGTACATAGATGGCAACTAAATTCTCCTATTTTAGTTCCCTTCTGAAAACCCAGTTCTTCTGCAATGCCTTAAAAGAAATCAACTAAGCAACAATGATTTGGATAAGGGCTTGTTGAGTACTTGGTGTGTGATGTATATGATTTATATAAAGCAGGGGCGGGCAAAATATGGCCTGTGGGCTGGAACCAGTCTGCCAGGCACCTTCAGTCAGCCCACAGCACCCCACAATGAATTTGCCTTGCCCAGCCCTTTCTCTCATGAGGGTGGGAGCAAGATGCCTACACCCACCCGCAACTTACTGTATTATGCCTCGCTCCCACCCTTGTGGGTGGAAGGGCCAGCCCACCAGCACAGGGTGGGGCTGCTGCTGCAGGCTTCCCTGGTGTCCCCCTCCCTCCAGGCAGCAGGTAAGGAGGGGCAGGATGGGGGTGAGGGCAGGGCTGCAGCTGGGCTGGAGCACAGAGCGTGGGGCTGGGGCTTGCTGCAGTGCAAAGCCTATGCCCAGGGGGTGGCAGCAGTGTGGAGCTGGGGTGGGCAGCATGTGGGTATGTGAAGGGGGAGAGATATGGGGACCCCCCCACACACACTCCCCTATGGTGCACAGCCCTAGCAGGCAGTGGGGGGGAGCAGCAGCAGGGGGGAGACCTCTGCTTCATGCTGCTTCCTGGCTCTTGGCTCTGGCCGGTGCTGCAAGGAGAGCAGCCCCCACTGGGCTATTTATTTCCCTGATGCTCCCTGCACTCATGGGGCACAGGAGGGAAGCCCCAGGCTCTGGGGTGGACTGGGGCAGGGAAAGCAGCTGGTCCCAGCCTGGCGAGTGCAGGGAGAGCCAGGAAAACAAACAGCCCAGCAGGGGTTGCACTTATTGCCACAATGTGCAGTGCTGGCCAGAACCAGGCACCAGCGCCCCTGCCTGCTGCTGCAACATGGGGGAAATGTGGGGGGAGATCCCCACACCACTTCCACCCTCCCTCACACCCCACAAACCACACACACACACACCAGTGTTGCCTGAGCTGACTGCAGGAGAGGACAGTGTGTTCCAGAACCCCACACCCCACAAACACCACACAACTCCCCAACATACCCTATGCCCCCACACACAGCCACACCCCTTCACAAACTCCCCAGACACCCCTCCCCCCCACACACACATACACACCATACACACAACCCCACCACACATACACACACAACCACACCCCCACACACAAATAAAAGACTAAGAATTTATTTCTTAGGTATTATGCAATCGCCTCTATATATGGTCAAAAATATTTTTTGTATAAAATTAAAATATGTTAGAGTAGGTGTTTGACTTTTAGTGTATGATTTTTTTTCCTGTTTCTAAGATGGCCACCTGCCGGAGTATGTCCAGGGAGCAAGGGGAGGGACTTCTGGTGGCAAAAGTCAGAGGTTAGGGTCCTAAGATGTCAACCAGGGCATGGGGCACCTGTCAAGGGGCGGCCCTCAATAGCTCACCAAACCTTAAGTGGCCCTCTGCCCAGAATGACTACCCGCCCTGATATAAAGCTTTACATCTTTTGATTGATCTCCCCTCTCCTTCTGGTTGCATGATACTTGAGAAGAGAAAAGGGAATGAACCGCATACATGTTTTTCATCATCTGTCCACTTTGCTTATGTGCTGTGCCTGTTCCCTCTCTCTTGTTTTAGCCCCAGGCCTGCAAAGATCTACACAGATGTTTAACTGGATATGCTAATAGCCCCACTGAATTGAATAGGATTATTGGCAGAGCACAAATGTAAGTATGGACATACATCCTTTTTATGGAAAGGATTCTCCTCTTCTGTCCATTCTATAGTGGTGACCCAATTTTGATTGAGGCCCCTGGGTGCAACCACAATGCAAATAAACAATATAGGCAGATGATTCCTCTTAACCAAACTTGTGTAGTTTAAATTAAAAAATACAAATGTATGTTGACCAAAACTAAATGAAAATGTGTAAAAAACCCTCTGGATAAATTCAGTTCCATTGACAGCAATTGCAAAAGTCCTACTGACCCTAATGGGGCCAGGAGCTCATCCTTTATTTATATGTGGAATCCTAGTTCTTTATTCTTTAGCTGTTTATTATTATTTCTTTATATATAGGCACCAGAACCTTATTTCAGTACGTATTCTGTAGAGATTCTAGACAAGAACTGTTATTGAGCTTTCTCCGTTATAACAATAGCCGTGCATACTTATTTTAGCTAGTATTACAGGCAGCCCTAGTTCATTTGCTTGATAGCTTGTTCTTTCATTCTTTGTCTGAAATACAAACTATGGGAACACATGTAGTAAACCAGGCACCATAAATTAAAAAACACAAAGTAAACAATGGATTGCCTATAAACATATTCATGTCAGTTCACCTCCCAATTCAACAGCCTTAGCAAAAAGTGGGAATGGGGAGAACACTTTTAAGAGAACAGCAAGCAGCTTTCTTTAATTGATGTGACATGTAAAAAAAAAAAAAGCTTACTTCTCTAAAACAAAAAGAAAAATTGAGCGAACAATCTGGTGATAAAGCTCAAAAGAAGAATTTTCTAAATGTAAGATAGCCATGAAAGCAAAAAGCAGAGACATGCAGCATGCTGGAGTCATATGCTGTTTGTTGAAAGCCTCATCCTTAGGAACAGCTGCAATTAATCAAGCTCTCTGCCCACATCAATAAATGCCAATTTCAGGACATGAAAATACTGTGGACAGCAAGAAAGAACATAACAAAGAAAAAACAAAAAGACAAGAAGTGAAACTGTTTTTCAAAGAAATGTATATAGTGAATGGGTCATATATTTTAAAAAGTCTGTCATGAAAAAACTCTGCATAGAGGCCTATTTCCTCTGATTCTTTAGTCTCTTTCTTAGCCTTCATTATTACTTTGTACCATAGCCAATTCTCCTTTTCAAAGTTCAACCAGAATTCTGAAGATATCTGTGAAATTGCAGGTTCTTTCCTGGTAAAAGTTTTAAGATGACTTTTGGACATAGAATTTTTTTTCTTGTTTTTTCCTTCAGCTTTTGGGCAGACAAAATAATTTGGAGGATGTCTGTGTAAGTAAACCAGTCAAGTTATTATACAGTATAGCTGGATCTGGCACTGAAATCCATATTGAAGTTATCTAACACTTTCCATTATAACACATTGTTTGCAGAGTCTCATTGCTTTGCCAGCCCTTCAGCTGGTGAAGCTAATCTTTTTTCATGGTGAAATAAATGTCTGCCTCAGGCTGATGTTTTTCTAAATGTCCAAGCAAAAAGCGTTCCATCATCTCCAAGAACGAGGTTAGAGAAAAATATACTGATTTACTAAAGTCAAAAAAAATCTTACAACCTTTGGTTGAGGGGTAAATACACAAAAGGAATTTGGTGCCTTGTCTAGTGAAAGCTGCAGCCTTGAATTTGGGAGTTAAGCTTCCTATACAATGCACGGGTGGACTTTGATGTCTGAGACTGTCTAGGACAGGATTGAGGAGATATCTAGGCTTTGATCAGGCTCACTCTTTCTCAACCAATACCTATGCAGGTAGTTCTTCAACACAGAACAGCTTCAAGGAAAAATTTAGAGAGCCCCACTCCAGGATACTCTTTAGCCTGAAGGTGGGAGATGCAGAAGAGGTTTTGAAACTGGTTCCCCCTGCATTCCTGATGAATACTCTGCCTAACGCAGCAGCTGTATTTTGTGCAAAGCCCAATCTGAGAGTGTATCTAGGCCTGCAGATAATATAGATAGAGGGATTCAGCACCTAACTTTGCATTGTCAGGGTTCAAGGAGTTCTGGGCACTCTTTTATCAGGTAGAAAAGAGTAGAAGAATTGTAGGCTCTTTTCTAAAAACAGTCCTTAAAAGCAGTAAATCAGCGGTTTGTCCTCATTTGGAATGTCTGCAACATTAGTCATTCTGTCTCAAAAAGATTATTCTAAAATGAGAGGTAGATCAGAAAATGGAGATTAAAGTGATTAGAAGCAGGTGAATCTCTTGAAAGCAGACTGAAAATCTTGGGATTGTTTAAGCAAGTTATGAATAACAGAGAACTTGATAAAAATATGCATTAATAATAATGGTCAGGTTTTTGTGTGAGAAAGCAGGGAAGGTGAAATTCAATTAAGTGGAAAGGTGGCGAATTCAGAACTGATGCAGATAAATGGTTCTTTACACAGTGTGCAACTAGACCATAGAATTAATTGCCATAGGATGTGAAAGGCAAGTCTTGTGCATAATAACTTTTATTGAACCAACCCTATGGTTGGTATAGCCATAAAGAAGCTTCCTGGTATTACAGTACCTTTCCTTGTTTAGCTCTAGAATTTAGGAGGATTCAAAAACAGATCAGATATTTATGGGAATAAGAATATCCAAAATAATAATAGTTATGAAAAGAAAGTTTTGTGAGGATTATAAAATCTCATGCTGCAATTCTTAAACCAGTCCCTAGCAATTAGAAGGTAAAGAGAGTCCTTAACAGGGGACAGATAATCCAACAAATTCTGCAGGGTTCCTTGCACATTGTTCTGAAGAACTGTTAAGGACAGGATACTGGCCTACCTGGACCATGAATCTGACCCTGTCTAGCAACTTCTATCATCCTGGAACCTTTCTAAAGATGTATATGGTACCTGGTCTTGTTAGTGATGGGATTGAAAGAAGTATGAAGGCAATTAGAGTTACTTACTCCCCTGCCTCAATGGTGAACCAGAAAAGAAATTTGGCAGAAGCCTTATTTTAGGCCACTAGGTAGAGTTAGCCTGGGTAAGTAAAGTGTAAGTCCATGCTTTAATTAAAGGAAAGCAGTGGAGCTGACTCTGGGGGTGTGAATAGCTTTTAAGATCTCTCTTTTTTTATATTTATTATTTTTAGTTATATGTTTTTATTTAATATGATGAGAGATTGCTAAGAAAAATTAGGTGCATCTCAATAAACCAACAAATATTTTTTCTTAAATTTGTGCAATGTGCCCAGCTGAAGGAAAGTATAAGGCAGATTTTATTTTAAATGGTGAATTTCTTTAATTCTGCTTCTTCTTACAGCTGGAGAATTCCTACTGTGCTAAACTGCTGTGGAAAATATGCAGTGTCTGGTTTCTTTGTTTTCATATATTAAGCATAATATAAGTATTGATGTACTGCCCTCCCACATGACATCAAAGGAAAGATTAATTTTATATTAAATATGTGAGTCTGGTATTCATAAAGGTAATTAGATTCCAGAGTTGAAAGTTCTACATCTTCCTTTTTATCTTTCTTAAATTAGTAGTAGTGCAGAACTAAATCATAGCATGGAATGAACAAAGATTTCCAATTAATTGCACCTCCTATTGATGTTGTGGGAAGATTTTCTCCATTGACACTGAAGTGTGGGGGGAGGCAGGGGGTGTTGCTTGACAGATGCTAAGGTGGCCGAAGTCTACAGATGTTCTCATTACATTTTTGGAAGAATTTGAAAAACCTCTTCTGCCTGAGTTTATATTTGCATCTCCTAGTCTTCAAGCCTACTATATAGCTGTGTCTTGGCACTGTGTTGTACTTCCCTCTCAGGTGTTGGCTTTGTTTACCTACTTCTGGAATCACAGGTTACTTTGCCTGAGTTTGTGGGAAATATGTTGTAAGCATCTCCTTGATGACCTAATGCTGGTGGTTGTCTTCTCCCCTAATTGACTGTGACTAGCCAGCCACCAGGAAAATGTGAAAGAACCACATGAGCTGAACAGGTAATCTCCTTGCATAAAAGCTCCTTATTGAAATTCATTTTAATGGCCCCTTTTGCTAATATTAAAGATTTTTTCCATTTTCACCCAAATGCCAATGTGGGCTATGAAAGATGAAGACCTTCTTTCCTCAGGCCTTCTTTAAGTGCAACTGGGTGAAGATGAGGAGAGGCTGGCCAGAACTAACAACTTCCTTGTGTGCATACATGTGGCATGTGTTTACAGACCATGACTCCAGTGGTAGATCTTTAGGGATGCAATATTTTGTATCACTGTGTGACAGGGACAGTGTAAAAGGTAGGTTTAGCAGGATGTGGGGGGCATCCTGCCTTGTCATATATTGCTTTTGGTTTCTAGGTAGGTATTATGGACTAATAGATTGAACACTGAGCTTCTGGCTGAAGTATTTCCTCTAACATTTAAAGGGGAAAATGCTGCTTTGAAATGTGTGTGCAATTAACATGGCCCACTTCCTTTTTTCTACTGAAAAATAAAGATAAAATATTAATTATCTGGCATGACAAGATGCTGGATGTCAATGGTTTTACAAAAGTTATAGGTTCACATATTGAAATAAACATCTTTTCATTTAATCAGTATATAAAGGTGCTGCTACATGCATGTTCATCTATAGTACATATATAGCTGGAGCTCTTAACCCCAGTACTTGTTTGAAAGTGAGTGTAAATTATAGCATGCGATTTTTGAACAATTTCTACCCTAAATTTCTTGTAATATGTCAAAAATTATGCCCAGATGCCATGATGATGATAATGCAGAGTACAGGAAATGGGAAGAAATGCCTTCTCCTCTGAAGCATGATGATGCTAAAAAGTATGTTCATAAAAGGACTTCGTGCCTAATACGTCCAAAAGTTAGATCCCCAAAACCTCTGTTCCACTGCTACTTTACTCTGGAGTGAGGGAACACCCTAATGTACCCAGAACTGTGTGAGCCCTGACCGTGTGAAGATGTTGGGTGCTGAATCTCTCTACCTATATTACCTGCAGGCCTGGATATGTTTTCAGATTGGGCCTTGCACAAAATACAGTTACTGCATTAGGAAGAATACTTATCAGGGATGCAGGGAGAACCATTTTCAAAATTTCTTCTGTATCTCCCACCTTCAGGCTAATGAGTATCCTGGAGTGGGGCTCCCTAAATCTTTCCCTTGAAGCTGTTCTGCATTAAAGGACTATTTGCATATGTATTGGTTGAGAGAGAGTGAGCTGACCAGAGCCTAAATATCTCCTCACCCCTGCAAGAGTCCTAAACATTCTCAGACATCAAAGTTCACCCATGTATTGTATAGGAAGCCTAGCTCCCAGATTCAAGACTGCAGCTTTCAGTAGACAAGGCACCAAAGTATTTTTTTAACTTTAGAGAAAAATACACTGATTTATTAAACAGGCAGGAGTTGCCTAGGAGGTCAGCCCAAATATCATTACAAAAGGTCATATGGTGGTCCAAAAACTAGTATAGATATGTCCATGGGCAACAAATAATTATAATATGAAATATCAACCCAGCGGTTGGCTATTATAAAACAGTAAACCATTATCAAAGTAATTTGGGTATTCCAACAAAGTATTTCAATAGGGCTCAGTTTTCTACAGCAATATTCAGTTCAGTTGTGAGTAATGAACTTATGTCCAACCTTATGCTGTGAACCACCTATGTGTACCTTGCTAGAAAGGGACAGCTGGTAAGTTTAACAGCTAGTGTAAAATATTCTGGTGCTAAAATATTATATTTTAAACCTTCCTTCTCATATCCTTGTCCTTGTGACAAGATATTTAACAGAATTACTGGAATCTGACAAGACCATACCGTGAGCACTTCTGCTATGGCCTCAAACTTCCAACCTCTAGGCTGCTACCTAAGCACCTTAGTACCTGCACCACACCCCCCACTTGGCCCTTTGAACATCTTATCGATGCTGCTCCCACATCACGTCATCTGTTTTAATAATCTCATCTTGAATAACTGATAACACTCAGTCAACAGACTTAAAAACACTGTTCAGTGTTTTCCATTAGGTCTAATAATACACTCTTGCCATTTTAATTGATATTTCATATTTTTAAAACCAGGCAAGGGAAAAAAGGCATAATAAAGGACAGGATTTATCTTCTAGTGTAAGAGAAGTGTATTTTCATTTTTTATTTCATGATGCTTAGCTAAAAGCTTTTAAAATACGCAATTGCATTTTTGACATAAAAATAAAAACTAAGTCTGCGTAAACATTATTTTAATTATTGACCACCCCAAAAGGTGGAAAGGAGGGCAGTGAATGAAGTGTGCAAATGCAGTATTAGTATACATTTATATCATGGGATGTACATGTACATCATGGGAACCTTTGAGTTCAAGACCATATCTTAGGCAACGTCAATTGTGTTGTTCATTTGTGTTTTGTGGTTAAGTGATCATTCAGAGTATTGGAACACTATACAGGTTTCCCTTGCTTTAAGCTGTACATGCGTTCCTGGAAAAAAAGCACATAACTTGGATCCTCATAAAAGAAACCCACCTTACAATGTAACAAACAGGGACATGTTCCAAGACCTCAACTATACTGACCCCCAGACCCATTTCTACCACCCTTACAAGACACCTTTGGTACAGTTCTCACCAACAGCAGATAGTACACACAAGCACAGGGCACTATCATAATTGGGATGGCAACTACAGAAACATGTGTCGCAGACAACGAGCAAAGAGTGCAGCTCCACATAGGAGACTATGTTTTGGTGTGCATCACTCCCACAATGCACCGCACAAACCTGCTGACTGCGGGCTTCCACTACACTGATTACATAAGAATGAATTTACCTCACATATAACGAATTCTTGGTATAAAAAGGGTCATTGAATAAGAGCAAATTCACATATACAGAATGCACATAAAGCAAGGGAAACCTGTATTTTGGAATTAGGCCATTGACTCTGAAGTAGACTCTAGAAGAGTTCAATTTGTATAGAGCTTAGAATAAATTATTTTACACAAGTGTGTCAGAGATACAGCCCACAGAGCTGTTGCAACCAGCTTACAGGGCTAGTAGAGGGGCTGGGACCTGCCACTGAATTTTCAGTGATGGAGCCCCTGATGGGCACATGCATAGCAGCAAGGAGATAAACAATGACTGAATTAAACTTTGCACCACAGCCACCACATCCAGATCCCCCCATGAGAACAACTGAGTTTAACAACCCTGATTTAACCTTTATAGCACAGCAGACTGTGTCACTTGGAGGAAGATTTACCCAAGATAAAGGGATAAGTAATTGACTGAAAGGGAGTTTGTACTCTGACACCTATCTTAAAAGGTGCAACAATCTTTGGCTGTACAACAGGTTGGGGTAGATGACAAAACTCCATGGTATTTGAGGATCACTCCCAAATGCACACAATCTTCTTGGTGAACCAGGATGACTGATTGGGTGCCAGGTTCTATCAGAGGCAGGACTGATTGAACCAGGTAGCCAGCCTGTGACATGTGTGCAATGAGTGGCACACAGCAGGGGAAAGGTGGACAGGCGGATGCGACAGGGAGCAGAAAGCAGAGTAGAAGATAAGGTAGGGGAAGGAGATCAGAGGGGCACTTGGGGAAGTTGTGGGGCTAATTTATGTCATGCCTGTCAAAAAAGGTTGGCCGCCAATGGATTAAAGTTTTCATTCTGGACTTCTTCAGGCAGGTTTTGGCAACTTCAAGCAAGCCTGAGGGAAGGTTCTCTTGGTCCAGGGATGCTCAGCTTGCCACCCATGAGCCAGATCCAGCCTGAGGAACCATGCCATCAGGCCCACAGATCCAAAAATTTGGTGGCAGAGGAATGTTGGCAGCAACAGCTGCTCCCGTTGCCAAATTTTTGGACCTAAAAGGAGATCCACAGGCTGGATAGCATGCTAGATTGATGCACAGGGGCTGGCTGGAGGCAGTGCAGAACCTGATCTGGTGGGGCCAAGTGTGAGGCCCCGAGTTGGCAGCCTTTGGGCCAAGGGATGCAGCATGGTACTGAGAGGGACAGGACCCCAGTACATTAGCATTAAGTTGATGGAGGTGGTGGTGGGGCCAGTCCCATGGTTCAGGGCCTGATTCAGCTGGCAGCATAGCATTGAGGGTCTCAGCGACGTGCCCAATCTCAGCATGCAGAGCCCAACTAGGCCCATGAAATGGCCCTATGCCACTCATCTGGCCTGTGGCACCATAAAGCTGAGCACCACTGTCCTGGGTTGTAACAGAGCCTAAATGTAGATGTGGAGAAGTTCTTTGTTTCAACCTGCCTGTTTCACCTTGTTTTCTGCCACTGAAGGTTAAGTCTTTGACTTGCCATTTGTGCCTGGCATGGGGTGTCAGAAAACCAAGGTATGTATAGACAATGGGGAGAAAGGAGTGAGGGTGGATGGTTAAGGCTCATGTAGAATGATGATTCACCAGGTCCTCCAGTCCTTGTCTCGTAGTGGAAGCTGCTGTCATTCAACAGCACTTTAAGGTTGAATCCATTTCGCCTATTAGATCACACCAGAATTCCACTTAAACAAGTGCAACGTCTGGGAACAGGAAAGCTCTAAGAAAAGGCAATTTTTACAAACCCAGGACTGGCTAAGAAGGATTGACTGAGTAAACTTTCTTCTCTTGCTGGCATGCTGAACATTCCTGTCCATAGCCTGTTCTTAAAGAATTTCAGTTATATCCAATGTAGCTGGAAAAATAAATATTTAAACACTCTAAATGTTCTGCAAGTTTAGACTGTTGAATCCCTACCATCTACATCAGGGGTCCCAAATTCACCACCCCCAAGGCTGGATGGACTACAGGGCTCCTTGTGGGCCAGATCAACACAATGGTAACGTTGCTTGCCCCTGCCACTGACACGTTGCCAACATAGCTCCGTGGTCCAGATTTTGTTTGCAAGCCCTGTAGCCAAATTCCCAGCCTCTCTACTGGCTCCATGAACCAGATGTGTCCCACAGTCCCTAAGCGTGACATCATCAAAACACTGGCTGTGATGCATGCAACACTTAGGAAGTATTCAAGAGCTTGATCAGAGAGAATGTACAACACTTAACTACAGAAACATCCCACTCAGTCTAAATCATCCTGGTTGCTGGAAACATTGAGGTAGCATTGGACACATTCAGAGGCTAACATGGATGCGAACATAGTCATATTCACATTACTTCATTTGATTTGCAGAGTCGGTCCCATGGTGGTAACACAATAATTGGCCACATAGTGATGTAATGGTACAATAAAAAATAATTTAATTTTAGCTTGCTGGGGAATGTAAATTATTTGTTTTGTTTTCACAGTTTGGAAGTCACCAAATAGAGGACATAGAATTCTCTCTCCTAAAATAACTTCTAAAAACCTCAGCCAACTAATTATATACTATTCTACAGGCCTTGGAAGAGCCAATCGTTATTGTTGGTGAACGAGAAACTTTCCTTATCAAGTACAGTGAGAGGGAAGATGCATTTTCATTAAAGTTTCTATCATGTGGTCACATACACACAAAACCCTCAAACTTGCCAAACATTAATGGACACAGTCCAGTCCTTCTGCATCTATATTTGGCATGATTTCTTGAGTCTGGTTTAGTCAGCCTAGCTTATTCAGTCCTTCTGCATCTATATTCACCCTGGTTTAATGCCCCAAGAACAGCACTACATTTTCACCGCACTACTTCTCAGGACTTGATAATCCCAGCCGGATCTCAACTCTTTATTCAGGGCTAGTACTTGACACTCGACACGATTTCACATTTGTGTTAGTAAATATACTAATAAAAAACTTATTAGTCAATATACTCATAACAAAAACAAACAAACAACTCTTAGGCTCATCGCGACCGGTCTTCCATGGCGCTCAAGATCAGCGTTGAAAAAGGAACCGCGAATGAACCGGGAATCAGAAACCGACAACTTCAGCCGCCCCCGCCCGTGCAAAGGACAGGCAGCAATAGCACAGCGTCTCCCCGCGCCGGAAGCGCAGAGCAGGGCCGGACCCCTCGCGGCGCTGGAGCCCGAGCCCGAGCCCGAGCCAAACCAAGCCGGACCGGGCGCGGAGAGCAGCAGCCGCCACCCCAATCGCTGACAACCCCCCGCGCGGGGAAGAGCAGCGCTCGCTTTCCCATCGGTGAGCGCGCGGGAAGCCGGGGTCGGCCGACTGCGACACCGCCCCCCGGGCAAGGGGTGGGGCGAGACCGCCCCGCCCCGCCGCCAGCTCCGGAGTGTGACGTTACAGCAGAGGCCCCGCCCCCGGTGACGGACAAGGGGGGAACGTTAGTGCCACGTGACGGGCAACAGCCAATGGCGAGGCGGCGTGCCGGCCCTGCCGGGCGCAAGGGAGGGGTGTGGGAGGGAGGGGGAAGAGGCCGCGGCCGCCGCCGGGAGCCGGAGAGGGGGGAGCGGCAGCGCGGAGCGGGGACCCCGGGGGCCGCGCCGCTGCGG
>NW_017729025.1:26379698-26383525 GCF_001723915.1 Gavialis gangeticus | reverse complement strand
CGCGCCGCTGCGGCCCGGCGCCGACCGCCGGCCATGCCGAATAAAAACAAGAAGGAGAAAGTGAGGGGGGGTTGGGGGGGCAGCGCGGAGCGGGCCCGTGGCGGGAAGGGGGCGCGGGCCCCCCGTGGGAGGGGCGAGGAGCTGCCTACGGAAGCTGGCGAGGGACCCGGGGGGGCGTCCCGCGACCGGCTCTGGGGGGAGGCGGGGCCTAGTCCCGGGGATGCTGGCGGGGAGCTCCTTGCCTCAGTTTCCCTGTGGGGGGTGGTGCCCAAGGAAGGGCGGGGGCGAGCACAACCCCGCTCGACAGCAGCCGGGCCCCCTTCACCCTTCTCGGGCCTTTATTTCTAATGTCAAAATCAGCCCCCACCCCCGAGTCTGGCTGCAGCCGGCCTCAGTTTCCCCAGGGTTTGTGGTCCTGGGCGCAGGGGTGCTCCCAGGGCAAGGAGGCGACTTGGACACAACCAGCCTCTTCCTCCTCCCTTCAGGGCTGCCCTGAGGTAACCAGGTCCGGCTGGTTCCATCTATGGTCTGGTGCGAGCAACTTGCCCTAGTTGCCCCAGCTTCGTGGGTGAGGCTGGTGCAGCCCCGGGGGTGGGGGGGAACTTGTCTCTTTCCGCCAAGGTGAGAAATGGGGCAGAAGCCAGAAGCACTGTGACAAGCCTTCTTCGTTTGCAGGAGCCTGTGAAATCGGGGAAGAGCGGGAAGAGCGGCAAAGATGGGCAGGATAACCAAGAGCACGAGGTAAATGTCATGAAGGCGTGTCATCTTTCCAAACTTGATGCAGTCTTCCCAGATAATGAACGGAAGGAAGCTACCTTGTACGGAGTGCAGCCGAGTTCCTGGTGATGGGATGGGGAGGGGACCTGTGAGGAGTTCAGGAAATTGTGAAGGTTCCTTTGAGGGAGGAAAAGAAATCTGTCGGAGCTGCTTGCAACACATGGGAAATACTCTCAAGGTGTTTCTTGAATTAAAATAGACTGGGTGGACTCTGTGGCTTGCTTTGTGCTTTCAAGAACCCATTGCTTTTCTTCTTTGGCTTTTGTCTGCCTTCATCAGCTATTCGGGGCATAACTCCTATCCTTGCCTTAGCCTTCTAGTCAGGTAATGGGCTTGCTTTTTTTTTTTAAAGCTGCCTACTCAGATTTTTCAACTGTTAGTTTATCTTCCTCCACAGTTTCCAAAAGCTAGCATCTAGTTCAAGAGAGCCCATCAGTAGCTTGTTTCAAGCTGGACTTGAATGTTTCTTGTTCATAGCATCCACCTTCTTGTATCTAATGATTTTGCTTTTTATAACCATCTACTGAAGTGTTCCACTTCTGACTGACAATTCTGCTATTGCTGCTGCTTTGTTCCTTTTATCATCTTGCTGCCTCACTCTCAGCTCTACCCACCAGCTAGGTATGATGGTTTCAAAGAGGTCAATTAAATTGTTACACTCCTTCCCACAAAACCTTAAAACATCCCATTAAGAGGATCTCTCCCTTTTGGAAATTCCAAACCCTGTAATGTTTTAGTGAAATTCCTTAAAATACATTCACACTAACCAGAACATATACTTTCACTGAAAAACCCCATGTCCTCCATGTTTGATGGGTGTGTTTGTTATGTCTTTGCTCAAAACATTTCTTCGCTGCATTATGATGTAAACAAACTGTTTGCATTTTTATCCTGCAGAGCGAGTGTTCTATTTGTAGGGAGCTTCACTGAGATTTTTTGTGTTGCAGATAGAAATATTTTATAACGTGCATCTTACCAGTATTAATTTATTCATAGCAAACTGCTAAGTAACCAAATCATAAATGCTCACTGATGAATTTGCATTAAGTCTTGAAATTTAGTCAAGGGAAATAGGCTTTAACAGTAGCTGAAGTTTCTCAATATGAAATAAAGTTTGCAATAATTTAATTTTATGAATACTCGTATCTCCCCTGCCTGAGTTGTCTAGCTTCAACTTAATTGTATGACATTTAAAGAAACACTTTTTTACTAGGGTTGCACTTCATTAACAATTATGACAAAAATAGGTTTTTAAAATCAGTGTCTTCATAGTGTATAACTGGGCTAGTTTATCCAAGTTACCCTTATAGAAGAGATTTCTAGGAACTTTTTAATTGACACTTGTTGCTGAGATCAGCTTTAATTTTTTTCCCAATTACTGTGAGCAAACTATAACAAGTTCTCCAATTTTAAGTAACAGGTGAGAGTTTCAAATACTGAATAGCTTGCCTGTGTTTGTTGTGGTTTTTTTTTACTGTATTTGCTAATCAAATTTCTGGGTTATTTCTATATGTGAAGTTTCCTGCCAGGCAAACCTTGCTGAGGAAGAGCATGCTATTCTGCTTCAGCATGTAGCTTTTTGTAAAGTAATATGTGGAAGAGCAACCCAGACACCATCTATTTAGGTCCCCGAGGATGCTTTGTGGTACAGGAGGGGGAGAGTGTGATGGGAAAGGAACTGGAATACTGAAAAGGATGTAGTCTGAAAATGTGATGTGCTTTAGCATCTCCAACCAGCATGGTCTGACCAAAACATCTTGAAGATCTGAACACTTTAATGTATCAACAATGCTATTGACAGAATAATTGTATTATAGAATGATATAAACTTAATGTTTTTAGAATAAATGATTAATATAGCAGATTGTAACCAAAGTGTATGTACATGCAGAGAACATAGTTTACTGATCAAAATAATGAGGACCTGGGGGTTTCATGAGGCTATATGGATGATGTAGAACTTTGTTCTGGATTCTAGTGAAGTTCGATGTTTTTGGGAAAAAAAAAAAATAGATGCATGCAAATTCTGTTCAGGAAAAGCAGTCTTTAAAATACAGCCTACTCTTGTATATACCTCTGCCTAATAGATATTTGGGGTGTTTTTAAATCCTTCTGTAGGCTCTGATCAGGTCTGGAAATGTACTGGCATATGCTGTGGGCTTTTTTTTTTTCCCCCAAGTGAATGCAATGCATGTGAAAAGTGCCAGATTGCAGGGACTAGAGACTGTCCTCTATTCAAAGAACAGGGACAACACAAGCTGCAGCATCCCACAAATTTATTATTTATAGATATTTCTATAGCACTTATCTGAATGCATGATACTTTGGACATCTATAGTATCTTTCATCTATAGAGCTCAAATTGCTTTATCGGAATGCATTATTATTTTCAGTTTATAGTTGAGAAAACAGGTGTTAGCATGAAGAAATTTCTTTTTTTTTCTGTGTAGTTAGTTGCTGCCTAAAACACGGCTTCAACTTTGTTAATGTTTTGCCCAACTCATTACACAGCAGTGCCCCTCAAATGCATTTCAGCCCTGATACAGGATTGCTTCTGTGGTATGATGGTGTGTCAGTTTGCAAGTCCATTCACCTGACCTCCATGTTGAAACCAACTTGGTGACTTCTTTGTTGTAGTTATTTACCAAACTGAAGTAATTGTACTTGGGTCCAGCAGTATAACTAGCAGTAAGTGACCTGGAGCACAAGCCCCACATGTTGGCTATGGAGTTGGGGCAGCACTTGTGGGAGAAGGTGAGACTCGGGGCTAGCTTGAGGTTAGGTAAAAGGCAGGGTAGGTTTGCACCTTACACTAAGTTGCAAATCTACTTCTGCTTTCTACCTAGCTTGAGGCAAATGTGGGTAGTTATCTCTCAAGGGTGGGTGCCATTACTCCATGCCTCATTCAATATACAGTAAGGAGGTTACATTAACCCCCTGGTAGCTTGCTGTGCTAACCCCCCCCCCCCGCACCCTTCAGAGCAAAGGGTCTCTCAGGGCTGTTGGGGCTTGGGGCCAGGGGGCAAGCAGACCTTCTGATTTATGCCTCT
>NW_017729025.1:26373069-26374698 GCF_001723915.1 Gavialis gangeticus | reverse complement strand
CCCCCCCCCGCACCCTTCAGAGCAAAGTGTCTCTCAGGGCTGTTGGGGCTTGGGTCCAGGGTGCAAGCAGACCTTCTGATTTATGCCTCTGCTTAGGCTACTAAGCATCTGATGGTAACTATACATAACCTTTATTGACTTTAGCTGAAGTAAAATCAGTTGCCAAAGTTCTTGACCCTTTTTACTTTAGAAAGACTGTGGATTGTCTAGTCTTTCTTCATTTTGGATCTGTTGAAGGTTAGTTATGAAACGTGAATGTTCTAAGCTGTGGTAGTTAAATGTTGTGGGGCTGAATATATTTTCTTCTTACACTATTTATTAGATGTTGATATCTAGCCCAAAGCAAAAATTTTAAGCCGTTTGAATAAAAATCATTTACCTTATCACAGTATTAAATGCAAAAGCTTATTTAAAGAGCTTTGAGTTAAGAATATATCATCATTAATTGTGGGAAAAGTAATTTTTGAATCTAAGTCATGCCTGAAATCCAAAAGTGAAGATTCAGTATCAGGACACTGACATTTCCTAGGTGGTGCTAAATAACTCCTGTCATCAGTAACCTAGTAGAAAAGTACTGTAGAGTCTAGGCCCCTCATTTTGTATTAGGGTTAATAGATGGGATGTTTTTTATTTATTTATTTTTTTTAAACTGAAAGTTCAACATTTTAAAATTTCATAGACGTTAGGACTTGAAGGGACCTCACAAGTTCATTGGGTCCAGACCCCTGCCCAAAGGGTAGGAAGTCAGCTGGGGCCAGATGACCCCGGCAAGATAAGCATCCAAGTATTTCTTGAAGTTATCCAGAGTAGGTGCTTGCACCTCTTCTGGGGAGAGTGTATTTCAGACTCTGGAGACTCAGATGGTAAAGACATTTTTTGTTATGTCCAGTCTAAAATTGTCTTCCAACAGTTTGTGTCCATTAGACCTTGTCTTCCCTTGGGGTGCCCTTGTGAACAGACATTCTCCCAGTTTCTGATGCACACTCCTTATGTACTTACTAGCGGATTGCCCGTTAAAAATGGCGGATGAATTTCAAATAACGCCAGTGCTCACAGTAGCAGGGTAATTGTTTTCTCACAGTAGCCGGGAGCCTGGTTCCCGCTTTTCCTCAGCTGATCCCTCCCTCTGCCCTTCCCACTGTGCTGAGTTCCCAGTGCTCTTAAAGGGCATTACAGACACAGACAGACGGACTAAGCCCTTATGTGGGGTGCTGGGTGGTGGTGCTCTGTTGTCCCCCCAACCCCACCCTCCCTGGTCATTCATGATAGGCAATTTGCTATCATGAATGACTAGGGAGGGTGGGGTGGGGGGGACAACAGAGCACCGGCACCCAGCACCCCATGGTGCTGCCGCACTGGCCCCATGCCCCCCTCCCCACTTGCTGTATCTGACCCTGTGGGCCCTGCACCACTCCCACTGCGGCTTTGTGTGCGCCCCCATCCCCTGCTGCTCCACCCTGCACTGCCGCTGGCTCCCAGGAATGGGGGGGGAGCTTGCACAGCCACTGACACCAGGTGGTACACCATATGCCCCACTTCCCTGCCTCTCCTCCCTCCCTCCCCACCACTTCCCCCCTCTGCCAGCTGTTGTTGAGGCCGGGTGGTGGCAGCAGTGGGGGGGGGGGGGGG
>NW_017729025.1:26365371-26368069 GCF_001723915.1 Gavialis gangeticus | reverse complement strand
GCAGCGAGGGGGTTTTGCCACTGGAACCCCACCCCCACTTCCCACTACCAAGTTCCCTCTGAGCCTATGTTTCTCCAGGCTGAAGAGTCCCATGCCTCTTCAGGGTGGCCAGGATCTGGAACCAGCTTCCAAGGGAAGTGGTGCTTGCTCCTTCCTTAGGTAGTTAGAGCCTCCTTTTAAAGACCCCTAACTGGGGTCGTATGAGCTTAACTTAGTGGGGGTCATATGAGCCCAGTATTCATTCCTGCCTCGGGCAGGGAGTCAGACTTGATGATCTGCAAGGTCCCCTCTGACCCTACATCTGTGAATCTCTCAGCCTCTCCTCATAAGGCCTGCTCTCTTGACCTCTAATCATGTGTGGTTCTCTGGACTCTCTCAACCTTCTCCATGTATTTTCTAAAGTGTGGAGCCCAGAATTGGATTTTTACAGCACTGTAGATCAACTACAAGGGTCTCTGTAGACATGCACCTTTTTATTTTAATAAATAAAGTAGTACAGGCTCGGGCTTTTTTTTTTAAACCATGTATACAGAGCAGGAAACTCTGGGCCTGACGAAGTAACATAAATTGAGAAGTTGTATCGTAAAACAAAATGATAAAGGAAAAAATATATTTAAAGAACATGATTAAGGGTCCGATATTAAATACCAAAACTGTAGGCTATACAGGATACCCTTAATTTGACCCTATTTTGAGTATAGTTTATGATGCATATCATGTATTCAGGCTTTAATTACATGACCACATTCAGTTTTTTCCATTTCTCCCCAGCCTCAATCCATACACAATAAGGAGGTTGTTTGCTCCATTTTTTTTTCCTATAACGTGTAATACTATATGCTATTTTCTGCATACTACCAAGACTTCTCACTGAATACAGAATTAATACATGTAATTGTAACAGTTTTCTCATTATCATTTATTTGATTCCTCATTATAACATCTGTTTTATACGCATCAGTGAATTTGATATTCGCAGTATCTTACTGAGGTGAGTACATGTGGGTATCACTTGTCTTAGGGTGCTCCAAAGGCATAGCAGGAGCAGTTTAATTAGTGGTTCTGAAAGGCATTCTAATTAAAGTTCCCACAGCATTGCATTTATTCAACATCCTGTGCTTCAATACGGTGGTGGGGGGTGCTTTAACTAAAGCTTGTTCAATGAGCCTTAGTTAAAGTGTTCGCACCATTTTGAAACACAGGGATGCTGAATACATGTGACATGGAGGCTGTTGGAACATGCTAATTAGCATGATTTAGTAGATGTGCAGCAGATTTGATTAGTCAAGTCTGCTCTGACATGGTAATTAGCATGCATCAGAGCTTTGTCATGTGTATGGTGCTCATAGATCTGGAGAGTTTGGTGTGGGAGTTGGCACTAAATTTGTCCCGGACTAGGCCAGGGTTGAAATGGTCTCAGTTTGTGTTCAGACTTAAGTTTGAGCCACCATTAACTCTAACCATGACTAACTCTTGAGTACCTCCCTTAAGGAGAATCAAAAAGATATGGTTAGCTGTCTGGCATCTCCAGATAATGGAATTTGGTTCAATTGGCTTGACTTATGTCATTTAAGTAGTATGTGGCAGAAACGGGGACTGAATCAAGCTTTCCAGGAAGCAATTCAGTTGGCTAGACCATAAGATTGGTCCTTTCTTTTCCAGACTCTCTCTGCTTTGTTCCTGACAGTTTCTCATTTCATCAATAAATGAGACGGGGAGGGGGGGGGGTGTCCTACAGATCTCATTCATTACAAAATTTATGATTCATCCCCAGAGTACAACCTGTTTGGTGCACTGAATGAGACTAGTCCTGTGTTTAAAAATAAGATATCATATAATGTATTACATGATGACCTTTAATTGCATGTGTATAATATTATAGTCTTTAATTTCCTAGAGACATTGCCATTGGGTTTCACAGTGCAGCAAAGGAATTTTGAAGATCTGGCATAAACAGTTTAAGTCCAGGTTTTGCGGGGGATTGTGCTGTAATGATCAGACTCTTCTGCCATATACCTTGCCTCTTCTTTTTTTTTTTTTTCATCTCCACTCTTTCATCACATTTAGGCTTCATCCTTTTATTTCTCTGTATGTGGAGGAAGCAAGAATAGTAGGTAGGAGTTCACCAATAGAGATTGTTGGGGCTGATACCAATAGCCGATGTTTAAGGAGGCATATCAGCCAATACTGATCTGATTTCCAGTACCAGCCTAGCAGCTGGGGACAGCTGCGTGCAGCTGGTAGTCTGGTGTGGTGGAAGGGGAGGGGGAAGGGAATGGGCATGAGGGGGCAGATGAAGGCCCCTGCTGTGAGGGAGGAGTGGGGCAGCAGTTGGGGCAAGCATTGCCCAGGTGGGGCAGGTGTGGGACAGTGCCACAGCTCGTCTGGCGGGGGGGCCTGCCCTTGCCCGTTGCTCATCCTGGCAGTTCTGCGCTGCTGGTCCAGCACTTGCCCGCTCATCCAGTGGCTCCTGCCACTCATCTGGAAGGGCATGGGTTGTGGGGGGGAACCCCTGGATCTAGGCAGGCTGGGCCGGGAAGAGCCCCACACAGCCCCGGCCCCAGCCTGCCCCGCCCGATGCATATTCAGGGGCACATGCCCTCCCTTCCTCCCCCATGCCCTCCCAGACGAGCAGCAGGAGCACCAGACCAGTAGCTCCTAGACGAGTGGTGCACAGAGGAGGCAGCTGGCCCCCCTG
>NW_017729025.1:26349997-26365171 GCF_001723915.1 Gavialis gangeticus | reverse complement strand
CCCCCCCGGACCAGCCATAGCTCCATCCTGGCTGGGCAGTGCTTACCCTAGCCCCACTCCTCCTCACCAGAGGGGTCTTGATCTGCTCCCCCTTCCCCTTCCACTACACCAGACTTGCCAGCTGTACACAGCTCTTCAAGGTGCCCAGCTGTGCTTCTTGCTGCTTATGTGCTGCACTACAGCTGTGCGCATGCACAGGCATTTATTGCCAAATTATCGGCCACATCAGGCGGATTTCTGATGCAATAAATTTTCTTTATCTTGGTGTTGATCTAACACGGAACTGATGTATTGGTGAACCTCTAATAGTAGTCTTGCTGCTTGCAGTTCCCATGCTCACTACAATAGCAGCTGCTAGGAACAACAGCAGTTCTGCTCAGCAGCCATAGCTTTGGGGTGGGATGTTTCACCATAGCCTGTAGGAGGACAGTTTTGGACCAGGATTCCATTGTTCTGGATGCTGTGCAGTCCCTGCCTCCAATAGTTTACAAGTTAGGTATATGGGAAGGCAGTAGGATACGGACAGGTGGGACAATACAAGGAAATATACAGTAGTGGTTAGCATGATCAGACGCTTCCCCCCACACACACACACGCACACCCCCCAGATGAACTGTGGCTCCATCCCACGCCTGCCCCTCCTGGGCAACACTTGCCCCAGCCCCACTACTCCCGCACAGCTGGGGCCTTTGTGACTTGGTAATATGGCAATTTTTACTTGAGGGAATTTGAGTGGGAGAAAATTACTTTTATTCAGATTAAGTTTGGGTTTTTTCCTTGTTTTTTATTTAACACAAATTCATTCCACATGCCTGAGAGAAACTTGGGATTTTTCAGGGATGGAGGAAATGTCTGAATATTTATACTTCAAGTAAAAGCAAATGTTTCCAGATACATCTAGTCAGCTTTGGTTTACCTATCAAAGATCAGTCAGACTTAACGTTTCTGATATTTGTTTCTTCCAAAAGCTTTGCTATGTTCAGGATTTCTTTATACAAGTAGAAGCCCTTCTTTTTCTTTGCAGGTTACCATTTAACTCTTGCAGTAGCACAGATGTATCCTGTTTAGTGCATTCATTGTAGTCAGTTGTCAGAACAGTTGAACCTGTTTTATTTTGCATGTGTTCTTACACCACACAGATAGCTGCAGAAACTGAGCATCTTCCAGTTTTGCATTGCATTAATATGACTACATCTGTCGTGTGTTTGCTCTTTCATTCTTTTCTTGTGAGGAAAAAATAAGTAATGGAGTATCTGTTTCTGGTAGTGCTTTTTTTTGGTTTTATTTGTTCAGCAGATACACAGGTTGATCTATGTTAGAAGGCAATCTTAAAGAAACATACCTTTTACTTTTCTTGGGTTTAGTTTCAGGTAGCTTTTCCTCTGTGAGCCAGATTTCTCAAACAGTGGCCCACCTTCAGTTGCTTCAGTGTGGTAGTATGTGGTTATAATACAGTGATTCTCAACCAGGGTGCTGCAGCACCTTAGAGTGTTGTGAGATCTTTTTAAGGGCACCATGCAATATTAGCACTTTCAGGTGTGAAAATACCTAACCATGATTCAGAAGATGAACTTGGACATTTCAAGTAGGAATCCATAATGGCAAAAGCATTCTGACCAGTTTGGTCTTTCTGAACTCTTTGCAACAGAAGATGTCATATAATCAAATGAAGACTGCTATAATGTCCCCTCTTAGGCATATTCAGCTTGAAGAAAAGGTACTCGTTTCCTTCAACCTCTTGCATTCCAGACCCTTTATAATTTTTGTTGCTCATGTCTAGACTCTCTCTAACTTCTCCATGTCCTCTTTAAAATGTGAAGCCCAAAACTGCAGAAAATACTCTGAATGTGGTTTAACTAGTATTGAGTAGAGGAATGCTATCAGCTCCTTTGTCTTGCATCTAATGCTTCTGGTGACATCCCAAAACTGCATTCGCCTTTTGTTCAGCTGCATCATATTGCAGATTCATCCTGAGCCTGTGATCTCCCAGATCCTTTTCCATAGTGCTGCCAGCCAGGTGTCACCCATCTTGTATTTTGTATTTTTGATTAGTCTTCCCGAGGTGCACCACTTTGCATTTTACTTCATCTTATTAGCTGAAGCCCACCTTTCCATTCTGTCAGGATCCCTCTTAGTTGCACTCTTTTCCTTTAGCATGTTCACAGTCCTTCCCAGTTGCATGTTGTCTGCAAATATTCAAGAAGCTATCAATTCCAGCATCTAAATTCTAATATAATAAAAGCCTCGCCTGTGTGTCTGCCTGTCCGTAACGCTCTGGGCCAACTGCTTATGTGCCGCCCACAGGGCAAGCAGCAATTGGCTAGCCCAGACCATTAGACAGACAGACAGATGGGAGGAGGAGGAGGCAGAGGTGGTCAGGGGCCAGGGAGTGGGCTAAGGGGCTGGGGGCATGCCCGTGTGGCATGCAGCCTGCCGTGGAGCATGGTACACCATACCGCGCCTGCTCCTCTCCCTGCCACCTTCCGTTCCCTCTCCTGTTGTCAGGAGGCACGGCACGGCGTGCCTCCAGACCACAAGAGGCAGTGGGGAGGAAGGGAGCAGCCACGTGGCGCGGTGTGGCCCTGCAGCAGCATGCCCTGCCACGTTGCGCCTCTGCCTGCCTATCCTGGTCCCTGACTGCCTCTGCACAGGGAGGGGGAGCGGGGTAGGGGGCGGTTGCACACTACCGGACTCATAGAATCATATCATAGAATCATAGAAGTGGGTTGGAAGGGACCTTGTAGATCTTCAAGTCTGACCCCCTGCCTGGGCGGGAGAACAACTAGACTCAAATGAGTCCAGCCAGGTAGCCATCAAGCCTCTTCTTAAAGACCCCCAGGGTAGGAGCCAGCACCACCTCCCTTTGGAAGTTGGTTCCAGCTCCCAGCCGCCATAACTGTGAAGTAGTTCTTGCGGATGTCTAATCTAAACCTACTCGCCAATAATTTGTGTCCATTGTTCCTTGTCATGCCAGGGGGCAGTAGGGGAATCAGTGTCTCCCCCAAACCCTTCTGGGCCCCCCTTAGTGAGTTTATAGACAGTCACCAGGTCCCCCCTCGGCCTTCTCTTGTGAAGGCTGAACAGGTTGAGGTCCCGCAGTCTTTCATTGTAGGGTCTGCCCTGTTGTCCCCAGATCATGTGGGTGGCCCTCCTCTGGACCCTTTCAATCTTGTCCACATCCCTCCTGAAGTGGGGTGCACAGAACTGGACACAGTACTCCAGCTGTGGCATGACCAGCGTCGCATAGAGGGGGAGGATCACCTTCTTGGCTCTACTTGAGATGCACCTGTGGATGCACGAGAAGGTCCGGTTAGCCCTGCCAACTGTGACCTCGCGTTGTCGGCCCATGTTCATCTTGGAGTCCGTAATGACTCCAAGATCCCTTTCTGCCTCCGTGCTCTCAAGAGGGGAGTTTCCCATTCTTGGAGTGGGGGCAATGTGGGGTGGCGGCTATGCCCACTGAATGCAAGCTCCCCCACCTTCCTGGGAGATGGTGTGGAGTTCAGCGGGGGCGGGGGAAAGAGGGGGGGGCGGTGCACAGGGCCAGATGTGTGGAAGGTGGGGCACATGCCCCACCTTGCCTTTGGTTCCCCTGTGCTGAGCCCCTGGATGAGCCTCTGGGCTCTGATTGCCCCATGACCCAACCCAGCTGGGGCGCCATTCACAGTGACTGGAGTCCCAGCCGGGCTGGGTTGTAGGGCAGTTGAGCCCAGCGGCTCCTCCAGGGGTGTGGTGAGGGAGAGCCAAGGGAGGGGCCGTGGCCCCTTGGTCTGGGCATGGGGTAAGGGCAGGCTGCACTCAACCTCCTCTCCTTGCCTTGCTGCTGCTACTTTGATAGTGGCACGGTGCAGTGCCATGCAAGTCCCATTGCTGGGCAGGCTAGGCAGTGAGGCACATGGCGCTGTGCTGCTGTCAATGCAGTGGCAGTGAGACAGGGAGCAGAGGCTGAGCACAGCCTGCAGCTGCAGCCTGCCTTTGTCCTGTGCACAGACCAGGGGGCCACTGGCCATGCCCCTGGATGAGCCACAGGCCTCTGATTGCCCCACAGTCTGGCCTGGCTGGGACCCCATTCATGGTGACTGGGGCCTCAGCCGGGCTGGTTCATGGGGCAGTCGAGCCCAGCAGCTCCTTTAGGGGTGGGAGGGGCAGGTCTGGGTGGAGGAAGTGGACCCAGATGCAGACCTGCAGGGGGGGGGGGAATGGGCCCAGACCTGAACCGGCAGTGGAAGGTGGGAGCGGCTGTGGGCCTGCGTCCCTGCCCACCCATCATTCTTGATGGGGAATTTGCTAGTAATTAGTAGACATGTTGAACAGCACTAGGCCTAGGACAGATCCTTGTGGGATCCCTGCTGCTGTTCTGACATGGATCCATTCATAAATACCCTTTGCTATGTAGCTGTTGAGATAGTTGCTTATAGTAGTCTAGCCTGCATTTCTCCAGTTTATTTGCTTTATTACTTTTCTCTAGTCAAGGTGACATTTTACAAAAATGCCTTGACTCTGAAAGGTCTTTCATAGATTTCATAGACATTAGGGCTGGAAGGGACCTCAGAAGATCATTGAGTCCTGCCCCCCACCTGAAGGGCAGGAAGTCAGTTGGGGTCATAGGATCCCAGCAAGATAAGCATCCAATTTACTCTGGAATGTGTTCAGTGTAGGTGCTTGAACCACCTCTGATGGTAGGCTATTCTTCCTTATGTCCAGCCTGAAATGATCTTGCAGTAGTTTATAACCGTTTGACCTTGTCATCCCTTGGGGAGCTCTGGTGAACAGATGTTCCCCCAGACACTGATTGTCACCCCTGATAAACTTAGAGGTGACCATCAGATCACCCCTGAGCCTGCGCTTTTCCAGGCTAAAGAACCTCATAGATCTCAGTCTGTCATCGTAAGGTCTGTTTTCCTGACCTCTGATCATGCACATGGCTCTTCTCTGGGCTCTCTCAAGCTTCTCCACAGCCTTTTGGAATTGTGGGGCCTAAAACTGGATGCAGTACTCCAGCTGCGGCCTCACCAAGGCAGAGTACAAGGAGAGAATGACATCCCGGGATTTGCTTGAGAGGCATCTATGGATGCAAGCCAGTGTTTTGGTCGCTTTACTAGCCACAGCATCATACTGCAGGCTCATGTTCATCTCGTGGTCAGTGATGACCCCCAAGTCTCTTTCTTCCGTAGTGCTAGCCAGCGTAGTGCATAGTGCCGAGCCTATAAGGACGTTGCAGGTTTTTCCTCCCAAGGTGGAGAACCTTGCGCTTTTCGGTGTTAAACACCATCAGGTTTTCATCCGCCCATTTGCTGAGCCTGTCCAGGTCAGCCTAGATCGCCCTTCTGTCTTCAGGTGTGGATGCTTTGCCCCAAAGTTTGGTGTCATCGGTAAACTTGGCTAGTCTGCTTCTGACTCCAGCGTCCACATCATTAATGAAGATGTTGAACAATATGGGTCCACGGACAGAGCCTTGGGGGACCCCACTGCTCACAGGGCACCATGACAATTGACTTCCATCAATTACTAACCTCTGGGTCCAACCACAGAGCCAATTCCCCAGCCAGCAGAAAGTGGTGGACCCAAGGCCACAATTGGCCAGTTTCACCAAGAGGTGATCATGGGATACCAAATTGAAGGTTTTTTTGAAGTCAAGATATGACATCAACCTCTTCTCCCTTGTCCAGGTGATGGGTCACCTGGTCATAGAAGGAAATGAAATTGGTCAAGCAAGAGCTACCCACAACAAACCCATGCTGGCTCTCCCTCAGGATGTTGGCATCGGCCAGTTCATTAAGGATGGCCTCTTTAATAAACTTTTTTAAGACCTTCCCTGGGATAGAAGTCAGGCTGATGGGCCTATAGTTAGCCGGATCCACGTTCCTCCCTTTCTTGAAGATAGGCACCACATTGGCCTTCTTCCAGTCTTCGGGCACTACACTAGAGTGCCAAGAGGTTTCAAAGATCCGTGCCAGGGGCTGAGCTATGATGCTCGCCAGCTCCTTGAGTACCCTGGTGTGCAGATTGTCAGGACCAGCTGACTTGAAGGTATCCAGCCTCTCAAGGTATTCCTTCACGAGGTCAGCATTAATGGAGGGCAGGGGATCTCCCTCACCCGGACCCCCCTGTCCCATAGTGGGCATGGACATCCAATGGGACTGATGAAAGACCAACACAAAGTACCCACTTAATAGGTTGGCTTTTTCCTGGGCGTCAGTTGTCCCATTTGGTTCAGCAGCAGTCCAGTGTTGCCCTTGCTTTTCCTCTGGCTCCCCCCATATCTGAAAAAGGACTTTTTATTGTCCTTGATGCTCGAACCTAGTTGGGATTCAGTTGCAGCCTTGGCTTTCCTGGTTTGCTCCCTGCAGGACCGGTCTTTGACCAGTTTATATTGTGGCTGCCCATACATGTTGAAAAAGGGCAGAGAGGATGCATCCTTGTGGTGGAGGTGTAGTTTCTTGTCAGTCTGCTCATTGGATGCATCTCTCTGGGAAGGACTAAGAGCATTTTAGTGAATTATTTTGGATTTACCCTAGATCCCTGCTATCTCTTCTGGGTGAAACAGTAGTAACTTATCTCCGGAAGTCTTGAAAGGTATAAAAGAGTCTGTGAGGATGAGACTATATATCTGCCTCGCCTGAGAGGAGTGGATCATTAAACATTACCTTTTTAAAGTGTCTTTAATTCCATCTCGTAAACTGAATCTGGACTGTGTCTAAAATACTAGCTTTACTTAAATAAGATTGTAGTTAACTTTAACTTCTCTATGAGCTTACTTGGAAAAGAAAGATTTGACACTACCCAGCAGTTGCCAGTGTATCCAAGTTAAATTTCTGTTGTGCCAGTTAGACAATTAATTGTATACCTGAAAAAGGAAAATTCCTTCTCTGAATACGGTGAAGAGTTGTATCAGTTGCTCACTATTCCTTCACAAGCCAGGAAAGGCATAATCACTTCTTTGCTGTGGTGCCTCAAAAAAAACCCAACAAAAATTTATGGTCTAGTGTGCAATGACTAATCCATATCACACACTGACCAACATTCATCTCGCCATTCCTTTGCATTCCACTGTCTGCCTGTGTCCATCGGTATCTTATGCTTGAACTATAAATTGTTTGAGGCAAGGAGTGTATTTTTGTTCTGTTCACACGTTGCGTGGAACAGTGGTTCTCAACCTTCTTAGACTCCAGGTACTCCTCTGTAACTTTTGAGTTGAGTGGCACCCTAATTCAAAAATGAATTTTAGTACCTTCTTGCACAGGGGCTGACTGGTGGACACGGATGGGGAGGAAGTGGAGGAAGAACAGCAGCCGGGCAGGGATCAGTGTGTGTTGCGTCTTCTGCATAGGGGCTTAGCAGTGAGAGGGGAGGAGTAGCAGTCAGGCAGAGACATGCTCTGCTCCTTGTCTGTGGTGTGTTCCCCCGCGCGCATCCTTCAAAAGAGATCCCTTGCCCCAGGGTGCCACGGCACCTCAGTTGAGAATTCCTGGCCCAGTGCCACAGGGTCAGGGGCCATGACTAGGGCTCCTTCTGGCTCTAATAATACAACTAGCTCTCATTTATAATAATGAGTTACAAATATAGGGCTATTTACACATGTTGGCACTGCGGTAGTGGGAGGTATTTGAAAAGCCCCCAGCTCTGGGATGCTTACAATTGTATAAGTGGCAAAATGCACATCAGTGCTGAGAAAATCGTGGTGGCACCTTGGAGGTGCTTTAGTTCAAAAGTGCACCACCACCATTTTCTGTGCTGACGCACATTTTGCCACTTATACAACTGCACGCACGCAGTGCAGTTTGTCTCAGCTTGCATGCGGAGCGGACTCGATTAATCAAATCTGCTCTGAAGCATCAGATCTCTGGCATGTCATGGTGGAGGGGGGAGAAGTATGTGTATAAATGCCCCTTGTTGCCAAAGACACTTTTTTTCATTTACCTTTTTTCCCTTGAATAATCCAAAACAGCACACAAAATAAGTACAACACAGAAATAACCTGGCATTTTTTTCTAATGTTGGGGCAAAGGAAGTAAGCACAAAAGTCTTGCTTGCACCGTTGTCTCTGACCAGTTACTAAGTTCCCATGCACACAACACAACACAACACACCACACACCTGCCCCTCAAAATTGAGGTGTATATTTTAAGTAGGGAAGCTCTTTTTTTTCAGGAGAAAAGAAGCAGGCCTGGAGACATCATGCATGCCATGCAGCTGCTAAGAGGGCAGTGTCTTGTTAACCATTTAGCTGCCATAGCTATTGGCTGAGCCCTGTAGCTTGTGCCTGAAGGAGCAAGTGAGTTGTGGTAGTATCTTGTGATGTGGAAACAACACATTATTTACAGAAAGTTATATAAATAACTACTTATAGTAAAGAGCTAACAGTCTTGCCGCTCTCCTTGCAAGGGCTTAGGGCCTAACCATGTGTGATATAAAAGTGTTTATGTCCAAGAAGTGTGATACCCCAGGAGACTGTCTGGTTGAGGTAGCTGCCACCAGGGACTTCCTGGTGCCACACTTCCTGAACATAGTCACACAATCATCCATGAATCTGGAAAAACCCCTCTTTCTACACTCTGCCTGGCAAAAACAGGATGAGTGTTTTATTTCAGGGCATGTTGTATATAAGTATACACAGTACTTCACAAATAAACTTTTATCCTGCTGTTAAAAAGCAGGTATATTTTAATGAGATTTTGTTAAGTATAATATATGAGACCATGTGATTATTAAGTCTTGTAAAATGCCCAATTAACAAAATTTACTAATTTATACCAGTGAGTATTTTTTTA
This sequence comes from Gavialis gangeticus, assembly GCF_001723915.1. Taxonomy (NCBI): domain Eukaryota; kingdom Metazoa; phylum Chordata; order Crocodylia; family Gavialidae; genus Gavialis; species Gavialis gangeticus. The sequence continues at coordinate 26,356,400 of NW_017729025.1, read as the reverse complement.
AAAAGAAAATGTGTATCTTTCTTTGCGTCTCAGTGCTGTGGGCTTTTAACTGGATAAATCCATGTCATTAAACAAATCGGGTACTTTCTCTCCTGGACCCAGAAATCTGGAAAGTGCAGTGCTAACAAATAGCAAAGTATAATAAGGAAATAAATCATAAATTTCATTAGCCATTTTCTTTCTTTGCTATGAGCCATTTTGTTGGAGAGCTTTACTCCTGTTGATGTGGGAGACGGTGTCAGTCTGCTTTAAAGCAGTGGCTGGCAATGTTTGTCTGGCCTTGGGTTGGGATGACCCACCTTGGGTCCAAAGCTGGCTGGGTAGGACCCAGTTGCTGCAGCTGAAGCTGCCTGCCTCCAAACACTTCCAAAGTGGCTCTGGGCCAGTTCTACAGGCTGTAGGTTGCCAACCCCTACTTAAAGTATTGTAATCTGGTTTGAAATCTGATTTGCGCTCTGCAAATTAAATACACTTTTCCTGTGGTTACCTACTATAGAAATGTGTATGATACTAACTTGTAGCGCAAGAGCCTAATGTCATATTGTAAATATGGTACAGCTGTCTTAGAGTAATATTGTAAATGCACAATAGCCTCAGATGTATTAGTTGTTCATGATCTGTACTTTGAGAGAATTCAAAACTGTTGAAAAGTAAAACTCTTCAAATTTTTGGAATGAGAAAAGCAGTAACATTTCTTCCAGGAGTGCTAGTCCATTTACAGAATTAAGGCTTTATGTAAAAGAGTTTGGAGGAAATCAAATAAAGTAAGACTATTTCAAGAGGAGTGTTTTACTCCACTCCTGCGCTCCCTATCCTCCAAGCTAAAACAAAACCGGGAGAGAATACTAATGTTCTTACACTCCTTCTTAATGGCATCTAGCTATAAACATTCAGTTTTTAGTCTAAATGGTGAAAGGTAATGGTTGTGCCTAAATATTGGCATCTTGTATAGATACCCAGATCTGTCTCAGGCTTATTAAATTTTGCAAACACATAATCACTTTTTTCCTCTTGTGATGGAGTTTAATCATATTCTTTAAGTGGTTGTTTTTAGGAGTGGAAAGTGCAATAGTTCATCAGTACTTGTAAGAGTTAGCTCTCATTTAATAATTTGAATGTAATGTACCTATTAGCATTTTCCAGTGAGGGGCTAGGGAGGGGTTATTTATATATGCCTGACAGTTTCATAGAATTTTATGAAAAGTTCTAATTTCTGAGTTTTTTCATTTTGTATATGTCCCCTATCAGTGGAGACATTTTTGCATTACAGATCTTTTATATGCTATTTGCCCCAATACTAATGAGTAATCAAAAAAATTCCATGAGGGCAAGAACTAATGAGCTGCTCTTGTTTTAAGTTTGTCAGCATCATAATGTAAGCCTGGAAAGCTGGCTATTTGTAGATGTCAAGGTAAGCAGTCTCCAAACACTTTAGTCCCTCTACCTTTCTAAGTATTGAAATATTTTATTGGCCCCACAGTGTTGAAAACCAGCTTTAACAAAAATTTTGTGGCTTCTGCAACAGATGGTAGACTTCTAAGCAGCAGTAGTACAAAGCTGTAAAGGAAAATGCTGAAAAGTGGGAGGAGAGGGGGAAGGCAAATAAAACTCTTATTTTGTTGAAGTTTTTTTTAATGGCATTTGTTGACCAGGATTTTAAAGAGGGCTTTGTACATAAAGTTACATTATCCTTTTCCTCACTTTCTAACTTTCCATCTACAACTATTTAACTCCATCTTCTTTTCTTGTGAATGTTTTACTACATTGATATTTTGGGATAACCTAATACCTAAAGGTACTAAATTTGATTTTTGTAAATAATGTAGGAATGTATGCACCATGTAGTTTCTGGATACACTTTTATTTTAGGCTTTGTGGGGTGTTTTGTTTAAGAATTTATCTGTTAGATGGTACATAACTGGTAAAGACCCTTAGCTCATGTACTCGCCAACAAAAGCAGAAGTGAAGAGAAGGGGTAGCAGTTGTCCAGTGCCATTCATCTGGCCTGCAGGGCCAAAAGGTAGAGCACCACTACTTCAGAGTGCTTCTGTTGTTAGCCTTCTAAAAATGTCCTGCCACTTATTCAATTAGTCATCTAAAATGAACTTCCATGTTCAGTGTGCTAAAGTTATTGCTGAATGTTTTCTGTTAGAATTTGTGTTGTTGCAAAAGTTTATAGATGGAAGATGTATTGGATGTATTACAATATTTACCCAAATCTAGGACAACTTTGAATTTAAGATGACCCCCCCAATAATTCAATTCTGTACATGGAAAATTATAAATGTTATAATTTACATGTATAGAATCTAATTATTGGAGGGCCAATCTTAAATTTCCATTCCCCATGGGGGGAGGGGGTGGGCAGGCATCCTGCCCCTGCTGCCAGTCCTCCCCACCCAAACCCCAACCACACTGCTGCCTGATTCCCAGTGGCATCCCTTGACCTGTGCTGTTGTCACATCCCCTGATCCACACTGGGGCAGGTCATAGGATGGAGCAGTAGTGCATGCTGCTACCTAATTTTTCTCTCTCTCTCTCCCCCCTACATCCCCTGACCCAGCTACTGCTTATCAAACTAGTCTAAATAAAGAAAAGGTGGTTTTTTGTCTCCGTCTCCTCTAAATTGAAACCAAAAGTAATTGAAGTAAAAGCTTTCCTGCATAACTGAAACTTCAGTATTTTTGAAAATACGAATGTTGTTTGCTCTGTTGTAAAAATAGATATAATACAGTATATAACACTTTAACACCTCTTATAAGAGGTAAATTGATTTCGGAAATTTTCCCCTGGGCATGTCTACACAAGATATTTATGGCTGAGTTGACTAATTAACTACAAAGTAAATGTCTCGGTGTCTACACGTGCACCCTTCTTAGGGTGCACGTGTAGACACCGAGACATTTACTTTGTAGTTAATTACAGCTCACACACAACTAATAAACTCTCTGCCGCAGAGTAGTCTTGTAAAATACAAGTACTACCCTGCTGCAGGTATTTTTTTGTGCACACACGTAGATGCTGGCTGAGGCACAGGGTGCATCAGTGCAGTGCAGCAGGCAGCCCCCGCCCTGAGAAACCTTGTGCCCCAGGCAGCCGCTTGGCAGTACATGCAGATTTGGGGTGGGGACCAGCCTGGTCTCCCTGAGCTGCAGGGCTTCTCTGCAAGGGGACTGCTAACCCCATGCTGGGGCACCCTGTGCCCCAGGCAGCCTCACCTCCTCCACAGCACATGGAGGTGGGGGGAGCAGCTACCTGGGGGGCAAGGCTAACCCAGTATTGAAGCATCATATGCCCTAGCCAGCTGGGACAGCGTCTGCACACATGTTGCTGTGTGTGAAAATTCCAGAGCAATAAGCACATTAATTGCATGTGTAGACTCACCCCTGATTCTGTATGTAATACTTTGGGATTAATTGGCTATTTCTGGGTGAAATTTGCTGCTAATTCTATGTGTGTGGGTCCCTTGTCAGGAGTAAATGGAAAGGATAACTTATCCAAGGAATGTAAACGATCAGAAAGTATTTGCCCATATGGATACAGTCATGTTACTTTTGCTGTGCATGAAGTTCGTACTGCCATGAATGCTGAATTAACTATTGACTCAACAGGCATGTATGGATTCAACTGAACCATATGAGAAATGCATGTGGATATCTAAGGAAATTGAACTTCAGACTCTTGCATCTAAAATCATAAGCTCTACTTCTTGACCTAAAGGACTAAGTCTGTTGGTCTTAAGTCAGTATTAGGCCAGCTGACTTCTGATCCAGTTCCTAAATGGGTACAGACCTATGTTATGTTAATGCGAATTGTCAAAATTGAAAGAACATTTAAATTGCTAAACTACTAACTAGCTATGTTTGATTGTAATAATCTTTTCCAGCTACCCGAGTAGTACATTTAGTTGTATACAATGCACTTATTCCCCACCCCCCAAAACTTAGCCATCCAAAATTGAGATGTGTGCTTTAAGTGAAGAATGTGATTTCTGCTGAACAGTGGAGGCAAGGGGTGCTGGAATGGCTGCTTTAGGCTGCCTGGCTCCCTCATGGTGGCATGGAGAAGAGGCAGAGTCTGCTATTCAGCCAAAAGCTAAAGCAGTGATCTCAAGCTTTTGTGCCTGAGGCACCCCTGAATAGACTTGAGGCAACCCTTGGAAAATACCAGTTCTTAGTTTTCACTAGTTTTGTGACCACAGAAAAATAACACAGCAATTCTTTTGTATCAAAGAACTCAAACCACAATGCGTCAAAATGTTTGTAATGCTACATATTCTTATTGGAAATCTCTGGGTTTATCACGTGAATCTTGTTTGCATGCCTAAGAGTGCTAACATTGCATGGTACCCTGCAGCACACTTGAAAGGATCTTGAGTTTTAACCCTGTCACAGCAGCTGCCAAATATACTGAGCAGTCAAAAGGTGCTGCCAATTCGGCTGTGGCTGTAACACCCTGGAACATCTAGTTTTTGGCTGAGCAGGAAAAAGAGGAAGAGTGGTGCAGATGAGTAGATTCTGTCCCTGCTCCATGCTGCCAAAATTCAGCCGTGACTGGAAAAATCTTTCTTTTCCCTTCATTTTGTGTTCCCAAAGCAAAGTGTGTGTATTATTTGGTGGGGGGAGGGGAGAGGGTGGCACATAAGAAAATACAGTATTTCAAGTTCTGTCTTGCAGACCTCTGTGTAACTCTGCATTTTCCAAGTAGTCCTATGCCAGTATCACAAAGGAGAGCGATCATTAAAGGTTAAAGCTTTGTGTAGCACTAATATGCAGATGATGATCAACTGTCATCTTGGCTGTTGTCCAATGTGTGCTGGCTTAAAGAAATTGGAAGATGAATGAAAAGCAGTTGGCTGAAGTTCAAGCTGGGGTGTTGGTAGTTGTTAGTGGTAGCTGAAGGAAAAATCCATTAAAAAAATCAGCAAAGATTTCTCTGACCCTGTCAGTAACTGAGAGTTAGAATTTTGCTAGAATAACCACTTGTGGACTGGCAAATTGCTATAGCAACAAGGGATGCTTTCCTTTATCTCTGACTAGGTGGAAAACTCTCTTTTCCTCTCCATCAAGGTCCTGGCCACTTTGATTCATGTATTTACCCTATTTTAAACTACTATAGTTTTCTGAAGTGGCTTTTTAACTTGATACTTAGGAGTCCTTTGTTTTAAATTTGTGCTTGTTAACTCCCATTCTGAGAAACTGGTTAGGGATAGAGAAAACAGGAAAGCTAGTTTTCCTGTTTCAAGTAATGAACAAAAACCAGGTGGCAGATGAACATATCCTGTTCTGAACAGTGTAGTGTTCCATTAATTTACAGCGTTCAATTCAGGAATGATATTGCTAAGGCAGCAGTGTTTGTATAATCCAGACAATGCATATAATCCAGACAATGCAATGTAGCTAGGCTGTCTTAGTATACTGTATAAAGAGCAAAGTTGTAAGCAGATGAGCCCTGAATTTCAGTTTAGGTTGTCACTTTATTTGCTTAAAAATGCAGGAGAAATATGAGTAAACAAAAATGCCGTTTAAGAAAATTACATTTCAGTGAAGTGACTGTTTTAAAGCATTATGGGATTCTTGGGGGTCAAAAATACTTCAGAAAATTCAAGGAAATAAGATTAATGTATAAATAATATATCCTGTCTTGTATTTTTGTGTAGAACTTGAAGGTTTCAAGTGTCTCTGGATATGCACTGAAATGTAATGTTAATTGAAATGTTAACAGTGTAAGGAGCTTGGTTATTAAGGCAAAGGTTTGCAAATTCAGCTGTTTCTTTAAACAAAACTATATTTAAGATCAAATTAGGTTGCAAGTAAATCTTGAGCGTGTCTGTGGTTTTCATTGTAGGGCATCCTATTAATTATTCAGTGTACTGCCCAAATTTCCTATTCTATGCTTGTTTCCAACAGCTGTGTAACAGTAGTCTGCTGTCATTGTCCAATCTACAAAGCCTCCATTCTAATTATGTGCATAGAGCAAATTCCACCGAAACGTTAACGTCTAAAAAAAGTGCACTATGTAATTTGTATCTGCTTCTGCAGGTACTAGGTGGTAATGGCATCTTGCATTGGTCACTATACTTGATCGGTATGTATACAATAGATGATATAGGAAGTGTTTAATGAAATCTCTTCCAGGAAGTGCTCTATAGAATGCAGAATTGGACAAAAGTAGTTTACGTTTTCAAAACATCAATATTCCCGTGAAACTAATTTCATGCTGAGATGAAATGGTACTTTGCTGACTACCACACTTAACTCCAGTTGAATTCATTCGAACTGCTGAAATGTACAGTATTGTCCAGGGCAAGAATCAGTTTCTCTTCAGAAGTTATACACTTTAAAATACAAAAAAAAAAAAAAAAAAACCAACAAAAGGAAAAAAAATTTTTTTTTTTGCAAAA
>NW_017729025.1:26340942-26349982 GCF_001723915.1 Gavialis gangeticus | reverse complement strand
AAAAAAAAAAAAAAAAAAACCAGCAAAAGGAGAACAGATTATTTTTGTTGCAAAAATAAGTGAGAGGTGTATTTCTAAACACTAATGCTTCAGTATAAAATCATTTCTAAATTTGGGAGCTCTCCAAGGTATTTCAGCTAATTTGGAAATGCATTCAAATATTTGCAGTTTAGATCAGTTTATTGTGTATTCAGTTCATTTAGCTTCCTATTAAGGAAATTGTATCCATCTCATTGTTACAAAGTCTTCATGAAATCAAACAGCATTGGGAAACAGCCTACCAATGCGTACTCTCAACAAACCTGCTTTTCTTTCTTTCTTTCTTTCTTTCTTTCTTTCTTTCTTTCTCTTTCTTTCTTGGATTACAAGTTCTGACAGGCTTTTGTTAGTTGTGTATTTTAATCGGCTTACACATAGGGAGATCACTGCCAAGTAATGATCTGTGAAGTATAGTGAGCCCAAAGATGGGAACCATTTTTCCTGGACTCACTGATTTTTTTTTTTTTTTTTTTTTTTTTTTAAATTTGATCATCTTCTACATCTGTATAGTGACAACTGGGGAAACATTATGCTAAAAGTGTTTCACTTCATGAGTAGACAGCAGATTAGCACAAATCTTTCACCATAACCTCTTGAAGAAACTGAAGCAACAGAAAAATAGTTACCCTTGACTCTTGCTTAGCTATTGCTGTGATAAGTGTTATTAGACTAATGTCAGTTGTATTACAGTGGAGATTAGAAGCTTCAACCAAGATGGGACATGGTACAGACATTCACAGGGCATAGGTCCTATTGAAATGTGGCATACCTTTTGAGGATCCTAGGCATAACTCAAAAAAGAACAGATAAATGTTGGGGGAAACTAAGATGATGAATGCTATGGAAATGCCTGTGAACTGCAAGAGAGTGGGTAGTTTCAAACAGTTGACTGTGAATAGTTCTCCCTACTTGTAAAGGGTTTTGGCAAGGAAGCCAATGTAAGAAAAGAGCAGGCAGAGTATGGGTGCGCAATTATTTGGGCTTTAGGGCCACTTAAGGAGTTTTGGTGAGCTGCTGTGGGTCAGTAGGATTAATTTTCTCCTTCTGTCTGGCCTGTTTGCCCTGTACCCACCACCAGGGGCACAGGACCCCACTAGAGCATGCTTGGCTGGGAGGATGAAATAGGGAAATGGCATCCGGGAGTGGGGCAGCTCGGATCATGGGGCCAGGGCCCAGGGCAAGGCCATGATCTGCTCCCCATGCATCCCTGCAATGAGCACAGGTTCTGCAGGCAGGGATGCGCAGGGAGTGGATCCCAACTCTGCCCCTGCCCCACCCACTTGGCCCACTCCTGGATGTCACTCCCCGTCTGCCTATGGCCCCATCCCATCCACCCGGCTGAGTGTGCTGTACCTGCAGAGGTCCCAGCTGGTCTCAATGGAGACTCTGCCCACTCTGTCCTGCCCTTCTGGTGATGAGTGCAGGGCACGAGGGTCAGGGTGCCCAGGCAGCAGAGCCAGGTCAGGCAGCAGCAGAAACACTGGCAGTGGCTTCTTCCAGCTGCTGCTGCCTGGTGTAGGCTGCCATGAAGCTTGAGTCCAACCACCACATCACACCCACCCTGCTGCATGCCCAGGAATGGTGAGACCAGCTGCTCACACCATGGCCCAGGCTGCCCCCTGTGCCAGGGCTGGGCGGGGCTGAGGGACCTACTATAGGCTCAATAGAATCCCTTGGTGGGGCAGATCCCACCTGTGGGCCATATTTTGCCTACCCCCGAAGCAGAGTAATAGATGTTTATGCAATCTGACACAAGGTTGCAAAGTCCATTGAAAGCTTGCCCTGTTTCCAGCTGAGCTTTTTGTAACATGAACTTGCTCTTAGAATATTTTGTTTAACAAACTCAGTTACATTTAAATGTGTGTTTTAAACAGGTGTCAAACAAAAAGTCAAACAGCGCTCCTCCTCCAGCACAGTTATCTAAAATCAAAGTACCTGCTCCTCAGACTGTACTGAAAAAGGAAAAACGGCAGAGTTCTTCAAGGTTTAATGTTAGCAATAACAGAGAACTCCAGAAACTGCCAGCTTTAAAAGGTATGTATTTTTTTTTTGTTAGAATTAATATTTTGGGAGGGCTTGGGTATGCAGAAATCAAGGAACATCTACTTTGTTATAATCTGATATTTTTATTTTTTATTCCCCCCCCTCCCCCCATACGCATGGCCTTTTCTTTTGCAATTTTATACCGCTATTCCTAACGAACAGGCAGAACTAGAATCTGGAAGTCTTATGTGATCATAGTTCACCAGAATATTTCCTTAGGGTCAAATTCACTTTTATCCACATAATGCCAAGGTAATTCTGCTTAGTCTTCTACACAAAGCCTGATTGAAAGGCCTAAACTCCTACACCAATACTTGCAGGTAGGTTGTATGTCCACCCTACTTCCTTCAAATGTTTTATGTAATGTTTTGGTCCAGCAGGTGTCCCCCATCCCAAAATGCTCTAATCCCCCATACAGTCCTTTATAGAACCCACGCTAAGCAACTCTTTGGACACAACAAAGGTTTCCAGGTTGACTGAATTCCAATGTGCCTGCCTCTCTAAGGGATGAATTGGTATAGGGGGCTTGTCAGCATTGTTGAGTACAAGTGGGTTTCTCCCTTTCTCATTATCTAGACCATAGTTACATTTCTGTGTTTTTAAAATAACAGTGACCATCTTTGGTAAAGGGTAATAATCCTGATGTCTCTTTATTTTATTACTGCTACTGTTATTACTTGATTCTGCTACTATTCATGCTGTGCAGACTCTCACTAACAGAATCTTAATTGTGACCTCAACATTGTGGGGGCAAAACTTCCCACGTTTATGTAATATTAACCAACTTCCTGTCAAGAACTACAGGGGGAGAGGGGAGTGGGTGGGGACGGAGTGTCCCCACTGTTATGGCAGCGTTCCACTGCACCATCTCCTGTCCCAGCGCTCTCGGAGCACTCTGGTTGTTTCAGTCAGCCAATCAGAATGCAAATAAAGTATTACTTGCAGGCAGACAGACAGATGAAGGCTTTCATAATATTAGAATGGGGTGGTTAGATGTGTTGATCTTATGATAGAACAAGAGTTCAAAGCGAATGTGTTATTTTTGGTATTTAAAAATGAAAGTGGAAGTCCTGTAAAGTGTTGGTGTTATGCACTGTAGGCAATGTGAAAGTGAGAGGGGGTAATGAAAAGGTTTTCTCATTAGTGTTCATTTCTCTGGTACAATTTTTGATGCCTCTCTTGAAAGTGAGGAAATACAGTTAGTTTCAAGGCCAGTGTTAACTGTATTGAATTTTACATGGTATTTCTTGTAGCAATAAAGAGATCAATGTCCAGTTCCAAGGCAGATGTCCCCAGTTGCAGAAAACATGAAAATTACAGTGCAGCAGATCATAGCGTTGCATTAGAGGAACAGTCTTCAGGACAGTGTCTTTCCTCTCCCCCCTAGGGTGCTAATTGCTGCTTTTTTAGTAGATGCTTGTCATTTATTTAATAAAGTCTGTCAATTTAAAAGAATATATTACCACAGGTGACCAACAGGAATAGTGCAGTGCTTGCTGCAGCTGCCCAGAGCTCGGGCTGGCTACAAACACCTGCCTTGGGCTCATCACCTCTGTGCAGGGGGCGGGGAGAGACTGGAGCTGCCCTGCCTTAGGCCCCTCCCCCACCACCTGCTCCAAGGCGCGCCTGCATGAAGGGGTGCAGAGCTGATGCCGGAGTCCAACACAGCTGTTTGGAGCCTCCTGGCTGCAGCTGGCACTGGCTCTGGGGAGCTGCTGCCAGCCAGGATCCTGAGCTGCTCCCAGCAGTTAGCTGGGACACTGCAAGCCCTGATGGGAGCAGCCTGGGCTCCGTCGCTGGCAGCAGCTACCCAGAGCTGGGGCTGGCCACGGCATGCCAAGCAAGATGGCCTCGCGTGCCACACTTGACATGCATGGTAGGGGTTGCCGACCCCTGTTGTAGGATATCTTCACTGCTGTTTTGTTTTGAGCCTTTGTGTAAGCATTTGAATTGGGTGGTGTTTTTTTATAATGATTTTATATTTGTTAAAAGAACCTTTGGGTAAAACTTTTGCCTACAAGTGCAGGAGGACTGTACTCAGTGGCCCAGGGGGTTCCCTTTTTCAGTCTTATGTTGTCCATATAGTATTCAGCATTTTACAAGTAAAAGATTACCTCTGCCTAGAGAACTTTGTAGGCAAAATGGAATATGAGACAATAGTCAGGGCTACAAGGTAACTGTGGGAAAGAAGTAATTTAGTCTTGGTTTAAGCCTTAAATGGTAACCCAGGCTGTCAGTTGTGATGTGGGAAACCCTCTGCTAGAGGGTGGAAGTGATGTCTGGACCTGGAATGTAAGAAAGGACAGGGTGATTTCTGTTTTGTTGCCAGTCCCAAAAAATTCATGTCTTGCTACTGATGCAGCATTGATAACATGTACAGGTTATATTTGGATTATTAATTTTTTGGAGAATGTATGCAGTTTGAGATTCATGCTCATTCAGTTGGGTAATAATGCCCTCTAGTTGAACTGCCTGCTGATGTTATGATTTATGGAAAAAAACTTTCACAGTAAAATCCACATTTTAAGAATTTTCTTTCACTAGTGAAATGTTTTCTTCGTTTTTTTTTTTCAGTGTAAGTATTCAAATAGAGGAAAACCTGGCAATAAATGTCAGCAGAGTAAATTTTATGCTTGCAAATATACTCTTGCTTTTTTGATTCGCAGATCTACTCATTTTAGTACATTCATTAGATAAACTCTCTCCCCTTTCTTTCCCCTTCTCTTCCCCCCCCCAAAAAAAATTATTGCTGTGAGATAGTATTGAGATTTTTGTACATAATATTCAGAAAATTCAACACTGAAGCTTACAAAGTTTTATGTATTTTATTTCCTTATTGATTGTATATTCAGTCCTGTTGATTAAAAGAACATAACTTCAGTGATAACATGTTTACAGCCTCTTAAAAATATAGACTTAACATTTGCATAGTGCTTTCATCTTGCAACACTTAACTGTATGCATAATACATATAATATGCACATACTTGCAGTGCATTATCAACCATTGAGATGTAGCCACTCGGGGAGAAGAATGGTTCTAATGTAAGTGTGAAGTAATGTGCGCTCTGCCATTGGATAAAAAAAGAGGACAGTCAGCTATATTGAAACTATGGCAAGAGTATTTAGTTGACTGAAAGTGAGTTTGTTTCAGTAAATGGCTTTACACAAAAATATTGTGAGTTTTCTTTTAAATTTTTGAATAGTTAAGACTTGTATCCCAAACCTCAGCTTTATTTTGTCAGATGTGTTCTTAAAAAAACATTTCTTCCGAGAACCCTAGTTCTTAAGTCTTGTGAATGCAGATATTTATTATAATCAGCTCATAGCACTGCTCATTAAGATTGTCCAACACTTCTTTTTCTGGGACTTTTGGTTTTGGTTTCTCATATCCTTTTGTCAGAACTTAGCTATCTGGGATGAAATCTTCCATGCCAAATGTCTGTTTTGTAATGATTCTTTTTTGGGAAAACTTGGGTTAAAAAGAGCTCAGCCTTTCCAAAGATTGAGGAAAGGAGGTACATTGTTTTGTCAGAACTTTTCACATGCATAATCTTTGAGCAGCAGGTATGCGTGGCGTTTATGTCCAAATTTGTCCAAGTTGTAAGCCTAAAAAATTGTTGTTTCCCACGTGCTCTGTAGAAACTTTTTAAATGTTTAATAGTTCAAAATCAGAGTAGCTCAGTTATTTTCATAGTGCTAGCCAGACTGCATGCATGATGCATGCAGCCCTACTACTGCAGTTTTTTCAAGTTAAAGCAGTGATTCTCAACCAGAGTGATTTGGCAACCTGACGTGCCATGAGATCTTTAGACGTGTAAACATGATTTACAAGATTAAGTAAATTACAAGACTGAGTGAAAACTAAGAGCTGGCATTTTCAAAGGGATGCCTTGAGTCTTGACAACGTTGAGAACCACTGGCCTTGTGTTTCCCCACACATACCTCTCCCATGGTTGATAGCCAGGTAGTGTGAGGAAAGACACTGGTTTGAATTGGGTAGGGGAAAATGGACCAGGCAGAAGAATGTTTTGGAACAAGGAGGTGTGATAAAACTGGGAAGGAAGTAGGGAAGAAATTTATGAGCTGATTGGTGGACACTGAAATGAGGCTGGTGGGTTGGAGGAAACCAGTATTGGCTAAACAAGGAGCGTGGGACTAGCAGAAAAGAGATACAGATCTCCAAGGATCTTGGGTGCAATAGGAAGAACTAGGATAGACTAGGCAAAGAGATTGTGGGGGAAGGGGATGATGGATCTCATGAGGATCTGAGGGAAGACAGACCTCAGATGAAGAATAGCTGGAGGGGGTGGACAGCAGGTTGGCACACTTCTAGAGCTAACTAGAGTGTGTTTTCTCTTGAGCAGCTGGAATGGAGCCTAAGGCTGCAGAGTCTCTCCATTCTTGTAGTGCTCCAGCACTTGAGTGCTACAAAAAAAAAAAAATTCAAGCATTACACATGCATTAAAATGCATTTCAAACTGTGAAGTCAGGTACTTGGAAGTTAGGAAATGAATATTGCTTGCATGGTCTTAATTCAGCCCCTTCCTATGTGTGCATTGTTATAGCTTTTATGTACATGATACTTTTTTTTCCGCAAATGAAGTCAGAGGCAATACGTAACAGATCTGTGACACAATTCTCAATGAGACTGAATGCCTGATGCTTGCTTGACCCTTGACAGTTGGGATTTTAACTTAGTAATGAACCAGACTGCTCTTGTTGAATTGTTTGATCTAGTTATGGGTGACAACTGTTCATGCTAGTGAGACCAATGGTTGGCTTCAGTATCATGAATTATGAAGTGTGTGACATGTATCTGCAGTCTGTTATGCACACAGCTGTCCTTCCTTGGCATAATTCCTTCTCTATTGGGTAACTTCTCTTTTGTGTGCCAGTAAGCATTTAACATTATAACATGTCTGGAACAATACGTAAACAAGGCTGTGCTAGACTAGAAGAGAGAGAGGCTGATATGTTTTTGGTATGCTGGTAGCACCCAACTTTTTTTATTTTCGTTTTAAATGGTCACAAAGATATGATTGATCATCTCTGTGTCCAGGCTAGAGAGGGGCATAGATTAGAGCAGGCTTGCCTAGACTGTATTCTAGTAAAACTCGTGTGGTTAAGTTGGGTTGAACAAAGCACTCAAGTAGTTGGTGGATATTATAACAGCCTGTCAGCTTGAGTGTGTTTAACCATGTCTTCAGCCTTCACAGTCTATTATAAATGATGGATAGCTGCATTTCAGTAGCAGTAGTAATAACCCAGCTGCTTCTTTTTTTTTTCTATTCACGACTCACCAAGAGATTTTTTGGAATGGTCTCAAAGATGCAGATTTTTGCAAATATAAACATTTTAGAAGGTACCTCATGCTTTAAGAAACTTCCACATCTTCTTTTTAATAAAGTAATTCATTTGCATGTTGTAAATATATGCAAATCATGTGCTGTACTATAAATGTACAGAACATCATATTTTAAAAGTGGTTTTAAAACATTTATTATATAATTTATATAATAAATTATCTTCATAAATGGCACCATACCCAGTGTCAAGTACATGTAAATGGCTTGATTTATCTGCACACTATACCTTTTTTTATATTTCTGGCTTTTTTGTATATCCGTTGTAAGCGCTGTGCTATGTATATTATGTTTTGTTTTGTGGTTCACACTGCCAGTTATGGTATTTCATTAGTTATCTTCCCATAGGTTTTAGTCTATGTAAACTTTAGAATTCCAACTAACTCGCCTTTATAAACATGGAAATTCCTTTAAGAGTGGTGATCCTCTTTCAAGTTGCACTGAGTTTTTTTTGAGAAGTCAATTTTTAATAGTATATCCCTTAAAAATAAGTGAGAAGTTCTCAGTGGAGGCGCTGAATGTGTTGTGAATTACATACTAGTTGCTTACCATCTTTGTGCAGCCAGTCAAATGGATATTTGTTTTAGCTTGAACCTGTCAAGATTTAAATTAGACAAAAATCAGCACCTGAAAAAATTCTGAAAAATGATTTAGATCCAACCAGAAACCAAGAAATGGTAATCATCATTTGGTGCAAAGTATTTATAATTAATTCAGCATTTGTATGGCTTTTTAGCCTAAATTTAGCAACATTTTGGGTCACTAAGGAGGAACTGTTATAAGTTGCATGAATTTGGCCTATCACAGTGGCTCCCAAACTGATCCACAGACCACTGGTGATTTTGCAACAGCATGGTAAATGGTAGGGGTGCACCAATAAACATTTTTTTGGCTGATACAGATTGGCCAATGTGACCGGTTAATAATTGGCTATACCGATCTGATACCCGATTTGCAGGAATGCAACTGGACAGCTTGGGGTGCAGTATCCTACCGGTAAGTCTATAGGGAGGGAAGGGATGTGGGAGGGAGCAGATAGAAGCCTCTGGTGAGGGAGGGACTGGGGCAGGGGCAGGCGCTGCCCAGCCAGGTTGAATGGACTCTGGGGTGGGGCATGGGATGGAGCTGCAGGGCTCTTCCAGGGGGCACTGGGTGGGGAGGGGGTGCAGCTCCCTGCTACTGTGTACCCCTGGAGGAGATGGGGGTGGGGAGCATGTGCCCCTCCAGATGTGTGTGTGGGGTGAGGACAGGCTGTCCTCCGTGGGCTTGGGCCGCGGCAGCGCCAGCCTCTTCCTGGCAGGGGACTGGGCTAGGGTGAGGTGGGCTCAGCTGTGCAAGGCAGGTGGCGGTGACAGTGCTGGGAGGTGGGGGCTATGGGGAATTTTGGGGTAGCTATAGCCCCCCCTCAGTGCTGTCATTGCCTGCCCTGCACAACTGAGCCTGCCCTTGCCCCATGCACAAATCCGGGGGTGGGGACGGACATGTGCTCCCCTGGGGCACGCACAATGGCAGGAGCCACCTCCTCCCCGACTCTCTACCCTCTCTGGACTAGCTGCCTGTGGCTCTGTCGTCCCTGCCCCCCCCCCCCCCCCC
>NW_017729025.1:26333711-26340863 GCF_001723915.1 Gavialis gangeticus | reverse complement strand
CCCCCCCCCCCACACACACGGCAGACTTGCTGGCAGGACACTGCTCTTCAAGCTGCCCGGCTGCATTCCTGGCCACATGCATGCTGGCTGCATTTATCAGTGACATTCTCGCTAAAAAGGCTGATTGCTGATGATGTTAGCCTTCCTGTTATCAGTGCCAATCTGATATGCAACCAATATATTGGTGTATCTCTAATAAATGGTTACTAGCTGGCCAGTGGCTCACCTACAGTACATTTTCAATTAAATAATGTTTTCAATTAAAAGGGTGCAGTGGTCTGCAAGAGATTTCTCTGGTTGATGAGTTTATTGGCCCAAAAAGTTTCGGAATCAGTGGTCTGTGATTCTTGTTTTGAACAAGAAATATTGTTCTTTAACCTACTTATTTAAATTGAAAACCTGTCACATTTTTCTTTTCTCTGCACTTTACTGAGAAGAGCATAACTTTCACTTCCCAAGTAAGCTCGGTGTGTGAATTTTGGCACCTGTGGGACAGCAGTATTGAAGTACCTTGATTTGTTGGAAGGGGTAAGAAAGAATTAAGCTGCAAAGATTAAAAAGGGATAAAATTTAAACCTGTTGACTGTCATTTTAAAAACAATACACAGGTCACTTAAAGTAAATGCTTCTCTCTCACGATTGTTAAAAAATAAAATCCTAAGGTCAGATTTCAGTTTTCCAAAATAAATAATGTCTTTGAGAGGGCAATGGTGAATGTTTAAATTTCATATCATGATTTTAGATTGCACTATAGCAGTTGTGCTAGTATAGGGTGCAGACAGGAGTGCAGCTCCCCACTGTAACTTGGAATGCTTTACAGGAAGTGTTCTGAGTTGCAACGATCCCCCAGACCAAGCAGAAGTTCGCTGTTGGTTCCAGGTGGGAGGGGAATCTAGATGCAGCCAACTTCCCCTAGCAACAGCCCTTCTGCCCTCCCAGCCTGTCCCTGTTTTCAGAATGGGAGAGGGGAAAGGGAGCAGAGGTAGCTTGTTCTAGGGGTTCCCCACCCTTCAGTAGGGGCTGAAAAGATCCCAGACCAAATTCCCTCCACTCTTTCCCATTTCCATTCTAAAAACAGCTCAGGAGCTGGCAGGCAGACAGAAGTTACAGAAGATGCTCTATTTTGAAACATTTTTATCTGACCCCTCATGCAATGAAGGTTTCTGTGGCAGTCTGTGGACAGATTGAGTGCATATTATCCCTTATGTCTGTGCTCATAGTTTTGTTTTTAAGTCATGCATTTCTACAGTACCCATTTGAACCTCTGTTGAAGCAAGATCTTTTAGAGTGCAGATGTAGACTTGGATCAAATTCCCCCAGGGGTTTTTAACTATACAAACAGGTAGACAGGCTCATGGTTTCTTTTTGGTCTGTGCCATCTAGTGGGACAAACAAGTTCTGTCTAGATGTTCAATGTTCAGATATGGCGATGTACATGGAATAAAAAGTTGTTGAAAATGTGCAAGTTCCCTTTTGTTTTTAAGGTGAAAAGAACACTTGAGGGTTTTTTTACTGTGTGGCAGTGAATTTGATACTTTGCCACTTCAGGTCCATGAAGTCAGGTTTTTAGTGAGTGTGTGAGGTAGAGGGGCAGTTTTTTGTCTGCTGAACTGACAAAATAAAAGGGTGATTGTGTTACCTATTAGCTCTGTCAGAGTATTGCTGAATCTTTGTCAGTGTGGCAGTCATGCATGTATATAGTCATATATTATACGAGTTCAAAATATGCTATACGTAGACTATTCTATAATTTACCTTTTAAAACAGAGACTTATAGTTCACTCGTATAATATCATGAATGCCACTCTTTAACAGAGGTGGGCCTTGACAGTAATAGGAAAATACACATTGTAATTCAGACTTTATTTTCAAATACAGTTCACAATTTATTTACAGAAATGCATCTTACTTCGTCAGCATTGGACTTGTGGCCATGAAAAAATGGATACAACTTTCATATGAAAGTTTATATCAAGGTAGGATGAAATGAGTTAAGAAGTTGCCAGGTGTGGCCATGGAATTTGCCTTGAAATCTAGTTTTGATTTGTCTTAATGTCAGCAAATACGGACTAACTTTGGGTTGCTGAGCTAAACTCTTGTGCCACTTTCTTGGTATAGAATAACTGCATGTTATACAATCAGATTCTGCTGTATTTTGTTTGTGCTAAAGATCTTGATCTGCATGATGATCAGCCCTGTCTTGAGTTTTGGTGAAGATATGTTTTTGATTGGCATGGGGGGTTTTTTGTTTTGATTTGGGGTTTTTTAGACCTTTTACTTCTGCCATGCTCACCATTTTTTTTTAAAAGTACTTTAAAGCACCAAGTATGCATGTATCTCTGAACAGAGTTCTCTTAAGGTATTCCTTTTTAGTTTGAACTTCTAGATGTATGCCAAAATCCAAGCCTACTTTGAGCAAATGAAGAGCATTAGGGATGGTGTTTCATCTTGTCTGCTACATAGTGAGAGATTATTGGAATAGAGAAATGTGTAGTATTGAATTTAGAACCACCAATAACTAGTTTAAATAACTAGAAAATGCAGGAGTTAGATCATGTAGTTTTCATCTTTTGGGACGGATCAATTTTGTGATGCTTCAAAAGACTATCTGGAAAACTGGAACCATCACTGCAAAAATTTAAACAATCAAATAAATGTTCCTTGATTTAAAGGGAATAATCCAAACATGAGCAAAGTAGATTTCTGGAGTGTCCAAGGATGAAAGGATGGCGTATATTTCTCTGAATTATAATTAGCTATATACACTAATTACAAGATTCAAAGTGGAATTTCTTTATTTGTCTTTGGTCAGTTTCCTTCTGTTTCCCCTCCCCCACATACAGACATTAATGAGTTTCCATTATGTTGCTTATTACCCATAGCTATGATAAGTTTGTTAGAGGAAAACTTGTTTTGTTTTCACTAAGATTTGTTATTTTCCTCCTGAGCAATTGGATATATATGCACACCTGGATATACCAAAGACATATGCATAAAATTGGTACATGTGTAATATTAAGAGAGAATAAATTTTGCTGACAATCAAATACAGGAGAAGCAGGATTTTACCTGCTACAGTACTTGAAGGCAGGATCTTCTCTGTGTGTTGGGGAACTTTAGGTATCAAGTTATGTACAGTTCTAAGATAAAGTTGTATTGGTTAAAATACTGACTTAACATTCTGCAATTTAAAGTGTAAAGTCGAAGATATAATCTGCCTCAGGGGCTAGTATGTTAAATGGGAAAAACGTGATTGCAACATGGTACAAATATATTCTAGTTCATAGAAATCAATAGTTGTTTTTTGGAACTTCTGAAGCTTCCTAGTGCACATAAACCATATTGTATTGGCTCATTATGGAAAATAGTATTCTGGCCTTGTCAGCATTTGTGCCTTGATCTAAATTTTTGGAACCTTTTACCTTTGCACTGTTTTTTGTTTTTTTGTTTTTTTGTTTTTTTTTGGCACAGTTATATTGAGAACAGCACTGAACATCTCTTGCTCTGCTATACCAAGCAGGTTAGGTGGCTAGAAGATAAACATTTATTATTATTATTATAATATACAGTGGCCAGGAAATGCTTCCTAACTTAAAGTTACTGTCTAAAAGTAAATTTTGATTGAATCAACCTCTGGTCTGTGAACCAAATGTAGCCCATGGAGCCTTGACATCTGGCCCATGAGGCTCCCTCTAACTTTGGAAATTTGGTGGTAGAGGAGTGGTGGCCATTAATATGAGCATGGTCCCTGCCCTCCCAAATTTCCAAACTCCAAGCCCCACACAGCCCATTGAAGCCAGGTTGCCCACTGTGAGACTAAGCCACACCCCTTCCCTCCATCTGGATTGGAGTCCAGCCACAGGGCTGGTTTGGGGCTGGGTTGCCCTCCATCCACTCCACATGGCTGAATAGTGCCCACTGCACCCACCTAGGCACTGGATGGGAAGCACAGGCCAGATCCAGCCTGCAGACAGATGGGGCACTGTCTGTTTGGCCTGCAGGTGGAAAAGGTTGAGCACCACTGATTTAATAAATCAACTGTTAAGCTATATGAGCAGGGCCTTCTATATTTAATTTGTTTGTTGCGTAAGTGTAACTGAATATTTAAATGAACTTTTATGATAAGCTTTCTATGTCCTCCAAAATCCAGGACTGTCCCAGCTAAACCAGGACATATGGTCACCCTAATTTAAAGGCAAAGAAATAAAACCACCATAATGTCTCATTTTCTGATTTCTTATGGTTGACTTGATTGGTTCTTTTGAAAATGTTTTGGTCTGTGAGTTCAAGACTTTTTTTTTTTTTTTTTAGGCTAACTTTAAAAAAAATCAAAGGGTTTTGTTTCTAAAAATTTTTTTTTTTTTTTTTTTTTTTTTTTCAGGCTAACTTTAAATAAGATCATAGGATTGTGTTCATAAACATTATTCTGTTCAGTTACTGTATCAGACACCTACTCCTTACCATCAGAAAGTGTTAAGAGAAAGTTCTTCATCTGTTACTGGCAGCATTTCCAACCAAACCTGTTTCCACTGAAACTTGGATAGAATCCATGAAAATAAAGGCTCTGGAAATGCGGTGCTTTATTTTCAACTCTTACCTATCCTTCCATGTATTTCAGATCTCTTTTAAAAGTAGCTTCCTGTTACTCCTTTTATTGGTTTCAGGAGTACAGTTTTGCTCCAATTACCTAACAAATAAGCACCTGTATTTAAATGTATAAAATTAGATTCTGTATTTGGCTAATGAAGGTTTTATGAAAGGAGGAATCTAATGTGCCAAATACAGAATCTAATTTTATACATTTAAATACAGGTGCTTATTTGTTAGGTAATTGGAGCAGAATATGAGGCTCCTGCAGTCAAGGATGAGAGATTCTTTATAGTTTTGTTATTTAAAAATAATTGTTTCTACACTTTAATATCAAAACTAAAGTGAAAAGGGGATTCAATAGAAGATCTCCATAAGCAGGGTTTGGATGCAAGGAATAGTGTCCTGAAGCAAAAGCCAACACTCACCCAAGAAATGGCGACGTCCCCTCTTCACCTACCTGATCTAATGGTCAATGAATCAGTTTCCTGGGGATAAGACTACAGCACAAAAATAAAATGAGGGCCCATACAGGGTTGTGCATAGTACCTGGATTGTCTTACCTGGTCCTATGAAAAAATTAATGCACAAGCCAGTTGAGGTAGGACAAGCAGATATTCTGGATCCACTTGCTTGAAACATTTTTTAATTTGGATGGTAAAAATTGTAGTGTAGAGTATTAGCAGAGCCTTTCTCCAAAATGTGCTCAAAACTGTCAAGGTGAAGAGGAGGACTGTTAGAGATTCAGTCAGATACAAATGTACATATGCCATCCAGCACAGACAGAACTTACATGATTCCATGGACTGAGATTGGCAGCAAGAGCTCTAATGACAGGCTCTGTGGCCAGATGCCAACTCTGACTCAAGCCTTAGAGAGTAGATGGATTATTCTGAGAAAAGCTGTCTTACCATTCTCTAAGAAGCTTAATCATATTTGATAAGGTAGTGTCTGACAGTAGACACTAGTGAAGTTCATGAAGATAAAGACCACTTACATGGGTAAAGACTCCCATTTTATCTAAGCTGCAAGAGAATTTAACTTATTCCAGGATGAATACTGTGCCAGAGAACACGAGAGAGAAAATCCTTTCAGACTCTTCCATGCTAATCCACCGACTCCCCTTCATCTTCTGGGGAAGACAGATGCTGAGCCTTAAAATTCTGGGCATTCTTGAGGCTGAGGTCCAAATCTTCAGATTTCAGGATCCTTCTTCACTTCCCTTGTGCCCATGGCTTCTCCAAAATATGGAGTCCCCTCTGCAGAATATGACTGCTGTTTGCAGCCAGCTTCCTTATGTGCTGTCTAAAACAGCCAGTGGGAGACCCTTTCTTCTATAATACCCGCACTTTGTTGAGTGAACAGTTCCCCACCAACAAATGTAGTACTTAATTACCTTCATCCTGGAGTTCAGCCTTGAAAAGCTGATTTGCTTTGGGATAGTCAGCCTTTTTTTCCTTAGGGGACTTCTGTGTGAACAAAGTTTTAAATAAATAACTTTTCTTCTGAGCCCTTTCACCACTCCTTTGGATTTCAGTCCAACAGGAAGGTGAAAAGGCAACTGAGAAGGCAGATAAGCCCCATATTTAAATAAAGTTTGTAGTCTGGCAAATTACACAGATGTTTCCATATTAAACATGAGTTGTGCGCAAGCAAATTTCACAAATTATGTTAGCTTAAATGGGCTTGATCCTAAACTAACTTGGACGTTTTCCTGAAATGAAAGGATTTATCTGAAGTTCTGTTGTCTGCTTCAAGATGCAGGTTAGTACTGTGGTTGTGATCCCTTCTTAAGTCACCAGATAACTGATCCACTTGTATAAATCATTTAAACTATTTGTCTGGAAAATCCCATGTTTCAGGATTCAGTTTTTTGCTTTAAAGCACTTCTAATTCCACAGGAGAAGGGCAAGGAGAAGTGATGAGGGAAACCAAATTTCTGCTAGCAGAGAAGACAGAAAAACATTAGAGTTTTAGCTATATTGTTCTAAATTCATTGCTTTGAAAGAACTGTCAGTCTTAGTTTTATTTACAACTGTGTTGCAACAAAAGTTGTTTTTACTATGATTGGATATCAAGAGCGCACGCGTTCTCTCCCTCTCTCATGTTAAGCTACTGTATGAACATTTCAATACACAGGAAAACAACAGTGTCATAGGTGTATCACAATAATGCTTTAAGGAAAAGTACCTTGACTTTTTCACTAGCTACTGGTAGTAGATAGTTTATCTCCTCTTTTTGTTTCTTTCTGCGTAAGTATGTCTTATTTCAGGGATGGCCAACCTGTGGCGCAGGCAGCCTATGCTTATGGCAGATCATGGAAAGGACAACAGCACAGTGGCAGCACATAGCAAAAAGTGGAGCTGCAAATCAAACAGGAAAAGGATTGGAGTGCCTAACTAATTTGTCGGGGCTTATAGTAGAGGTGATATCTTTTATTAGACCAACAAGATCTTTGCAAAAAAAATCTCTTTAATTGCAAGCTTTCAGGCACAAACGCCCTTCCTCAGGCATTGGAGAAAAAATTGTAAAAGTCTTCATGGGTGGCATGTCTGCCAAAAAGGT
>NW_017729025.1:26327874-26328711 GCF_001723915.1 Gavialis gangeticus | reverse complement strand
TCTCTTTAATTGCAAGCTTTCAGGCACAAACGCCCTTCCTCAGGCATTGGAGAAAAAATTGTAAAAGTCTTCATGGGTGGCATGTCTGCCAAAAAGGTTGGCTCCTGCTGTCTGTTGTTGTTTTATTATTTGCACATTAGACTTTTCCTCTTGGGCATAAATCTGATTCCTACCTCCCATTTGACTGTACTTGTAAAAATAAATAAATAAAGTCAGTGTTTGAAGAGAAGTACAGTGGAACCTGGCTCACTTGAATCCATGCAGTAATCCACTTAGTTTGCAGTGGGTTGCCCAATATGGGGTTGAGCCATTCAGTTGTTTGTGACTTCTGCTTCAAAGGGTGCTACTTCTCCAGTCAGCTGAAATTCATCAGCTGTCCTGTGCAGCTGATCGGAAAAGTGGTGCTCTTTGAAATAAAAAGAGCAGAAAGTAGCTGGAGGACTTCAACAGTTCTTTGTGACTGTTATGGGGACAATACATACTCCTGGCTAGTTCATAATCCCTCATTTTGGTGGAGATGACCAGAGGATATAAAGAACCTAACCCTATAAAGCAGGGGTGCGGTTTCTCTTTGTACGGCTGAGTTGGGGCCTAGTTTTGCTACCAAAAGCATGAGCTTGCACTTACTCCATTTATTCCACCCGTAACCAGGTAACAGGTTATTTGGGGTGGGGAGTCAAAAGCAGCCAAATACAATACTAACCACATCGCGCTGTTCCAAAAGAGCACAACAGAAACCAGCTTCCTTTTACCACCTTAGTGTAGTTGGGCAATGAGCTTCAAGTGGACTTTTTCCTAGCCCAAAACTCTTCCCGGGAGATCAGCATTGTGTAAGAA
>NW_017729025.1:26327447-26327863 GCF_001723915.1 Gavialis gangeticus | reverse complement strand
GCTGCAGCCAGCAGGAGAGGCTCCCCCTGCTCCAGGAAGAATCTGAGAAGCGACCTGAGGGGTTCCCAGCTCTGCTTCCAGCTACTCCAATCAGCAACCAGGCAGCTCAATGTGAAGCCGGGGCTCCGGGAAACTCAAGACCCCTAGCAGGCTGCAACAGTGCTACCAGTGGTGGCTGTGTGGCAGTGTTCTTGCCCCACCACATGGGAGGTCTGGGTTCAAGTCCCAGCTGAGGTGACTTGGGGTGAGTGAGATAACAAGAAGCAAATCTTCTTGCAGTGGAAAGGGGCCGTTGTCTCCCCCTCCAGGTACCAAGGCCCTATATTTCCTTGTCATTTGACATTTTGCATTTTGTGCCTTTTTATATTTCACTAACCCGTATTGTTTGTTCTGCTGTTTGTGTTTTATATTTTGTT
>NW_017729025.1:26317097-26327188 GCF_001723915.1 Gavialis gangeticus | reverse complement strand
AAGGTATAATGTTAAGTCCCCATTGGTGGTCTGGCTCTGCTCTGTAGGGGGAAGAGAGTCTCTACACCTCCCACAGCACTTGTGCACCTGCTTTGATCCCTTCAGTTGGAGAGGGGGTACCTCTTGGAGTACCACCTGGGTTACATTCAGTTGCTGAATGATGACAGGAGATAGCATCTACTTACAGTGCTTCTGACCTGTGCAAAGCTCTCTTGGATGTTCCAAAACTTCAGATTCCTCTCAGCTAGGCACTGCTTGCACCAGAAACAAAACTTGTCTCATGTTACATCCCTATTGTGACTGCTGCTCTGGACACCACCATCTACTTTACTGTGTCCTAACAGAGCATTTAACCTTCCTGTTGCTGGACTCAAAATCTTTGCATCTCTGCTGCTGTAATTAACAGCCACAGGGGCAGACATGCAAGAGGTAAAATGGGAGTTGATGTAGAAGAGGAGGTGCAGCATAGTCAGAGAAGAGAAATGCATTTAAGTGAGGTGAGGGAACCTATGAAACCATGCAGTTGGTCAAACTTTTTGCTGTAGTCTTAATTTTTAGTGTGATGTAAAACTGAATTTCACTTTGACTAAGTGCAAAAAGCCAGACTTATTTACAATATAATGTTCTCAATTTTGCCTGGGAAAATAAGAATCACTGTATTTACTTGAATTAGAAGATGATTCTGATTATAAGAGGACCCCCAATAATTAGATTCTGTATATGGAAAATTGTCTTGCCTTGAGTTTGTCCCCCTCCCACTGCTATAGGAGGGAAAATCAATCTGGGGAGTCAGGTACAGGTTTCCCTCGATTTTATGCGGTATATGCATTCCCAGAGAGCAGCTCATAAATCGAATTTGCATAAAGTGAACCCAGTTTACAATGAAATGGATAGGGATGCGTCCCCACAGCAGTGAGGGAAGGAGGGAGTGAGGCTAAGGTTGGGGCCAGGGAGAGGGTCATGGTGCAGCCCAGTAGCTGCAAGCAGGCGGCATCTGCTGCTCCCAGGGCTGCAGCAGGGGCAGCACCAGGCTCTTCATGGTGCTCGAGGTAGGCGGCATACCCACTCACCCCACTGCTCTGCTTCTCCTCACTCGCCTCACCCCGATGCCTGCAGCCACTGGGCTGTACCGTGCCCTGAATCCCCTGGCACAGTGCAGCCCAGCAGCTGCAAGCAAGCAGCGTCTACCAATCCCAGGGCTGCAGCAGGGGCGGGCAGCAGCCTGCAGCAGAATGAGAGCAGGCTGGAGCTGGCAACAGCACCAGGCTCTTCCCGGCGCTTGGCAGCAATGCTAGGAGGGCAGGTTGTCAGGAGTCTATGGTGAACTTTGGGGTGGCAGCAGCCCCCCTCCCATTGCTGCAGCCCACCCCGAGCACCAGGAAGAGCCTGGTGCCACCGCCAGCCCCAGCCCCCTCTTGTCCTGCTGCAGGCAGCTGTCCACCCCTGATGCAGCCCTGGGAGTGGCGGATGCCACCTGCTTGCAGCTGCTGGGCTGCACTATGCTTGGGGGTTCAGGGCAAAGTGCAGCCAGCTGGTGTCAGCCACTCCTAGGGCTGCTGCAGCAGGGGCTGCAGCTGCTGGGCTACACCATCCATGGGGGTTTGGGACACGGTCCCTCAGGGGGAGCAGAGCCCTGGGGGTTTGGGGCACCATAGAGCCCAGTGGCTGCAAGCCACTGGCATCAGCCACTCCCAGAGCAGCTGCAGTGAGTGGGTCCCTGGCCCCATGGCCCTTTCCCTCCCCCTTCCCCCTCGCCTCTGCTCACGGTCCTTTCCCCTCCCCTCACAAACTCACAGACCTACCTGCTTGGGGGAGGGAGGAGCGTGCCTATTCTGGTTGCATAACAGCAAATTCACCTCACATATAATACATTTCGCATATAAAAAGGGTCATTGCATAAGAACAAATTTGCATAAATCAAACCCACATACATCAAGGGAAACCTGTAGCTCCTTTGCCCTCTGTCCCTCAACTTCTTCCTCCTGCAGCCCCTTCTCCCCACTCCTTACTGTCAGACCCTGCTCTCCCTGACCACATTGTAGTGAGAGGCAAATTTGAAAACTAACCTTGAAATTAAACATGGCTATAGCAATTTTCATATAGTACCCATACACTTAATTCATTCAGAATTGACAGATGTTACTTGTTTAACTGCTGCCAGTTTTAGTACAGGAAAACTCTGTCAGCGCACTTTTCAGCAGCATTTTGGCACCTACTTCTGTGTAGTACAGACTATGCATGTTATTAGTCCAAAGCCAAAGGCTCATAATTTACCATGTAGTTCATTGTGCTGGGCCCCAGCAGAGTAGACAGCACTTCAAGCCACAGTGACCCCACAGCTAAGCACTGCTCAGTGTGGATGTGTACTCTAGATATCCCTTCCTACCCCCAGCCCCCCCAATGATTCATGTGCTAATAATCACACTCGTGACAGGAACTGTGTGCTCTTGTCATGAGACATGGGATGCCCCAAAAATGTATATGCAGTGACTCCCCATGACTTGAAAAAGCGTCGGTGGTGAGGGGGACTGCACTTAATGAGTGTTACCATATGTCTTATTCAGATGGGTTGAAGTAATCTGTCTTTGTGGTAGGTTCCCATCAGTGTGATGCGGGCCGTGTATTTTAGCCATGCTCAGTGTTGGCTGCATTTAATCAATGGCATATAGTTGGTTTCTGTTGTTGAGCACATGCTGCTTTTGGCAGCAGTTTAATGATGGTGTGTTTAGAGAGATTTCCTTGTATGTGATTACAAGACAAGGGGCTTTTCTTTTCCTCATGCTGATTTGATGGGGAGGGGGAAGGGGCAGGAGGCAGGGGAGTAGAGAAACCACCTTTTATTCAAGTAAACATGCTTTACTCTATAAAGGTTGTATTCCCTTGGTTCAGAAGAGTCTTGTGTTGGTAAGATCTTATTATATCTGGGTATAATCTGTGTGGTGCTGTACAAAACTTTGCACACAGTCTTTCTCCCCGAGAGTTTACAATTTAGAGTGGACTGACACCACTTGGCAGAGTTTATAGTTGGTCAGGGCATAATCCAGTCAGAAGGCAGAGCATATCATAGTGTAATAGACTTGGCTTTTGATGTTCTTTGCGTTGTGGACATAAATTTTCATATTGGCTAAAATATTCACAAATTCTAAAGCATTTCCTATGATTTTTAGTTACTTTGGAAGAGCAGGAGAACGTAGTTCCAGGGATCACGTATTATGCTGACTGTTGCTCTTTTCCCCCACCTTCTTGACAGACCTTCCCTGAACAAATGTTGATAGTTTAGGATGATGCTGTTAGACTTTAAGCCATTTGCATTATATTCAAAATAGCTTTTAGTACAAAGATGAGCATAATAATGTATGTATTTCTGTGAACAACAAAGAAAAAAAGAAATAATCTTGCAACTAATTGTTTCAAATAAATGCTGGCAAATTTAAAATCTTACATGGTTAAGAAATGTTTACGTGCTGTATCCCTTTAACAAAATGTTAAGTTATTTAAAAATGAAAGTTTAAAAAACTGTTGTTTTACATTTTATGCATTTTTCTTCACATTTCTCTCAAGTTATACAGTAAAAATCAAATGCTAGTTTCACTTAAACGCAGTGTAGGGTTCAGGTTGTTAGTGTTGCAAGGCTTGGATTTCAAACACTTGAAGCTCATGTTTTATTTATAAACAAATATTACGAATGGAAATTTTTAAAAAAAGCTGGATCTAATTTTTTCCCAGCTTGTAGTTCAAGTTAAATGTTAAGGTGTCTTCATTTCAGCTTAGAATATACAGGAAGGAATAAGATGTAAAAGCAGAATTTTATCTTAATAGAAAACTTTGCAAAATTTTCCTTGAAGGGTCCGTGTAATTACTTGCTAATTTTTTTTTAAATGCATTTGGCGTGAATAATTGAGAGGCTGATCTGTGAAAGGTGAAGTCTCTCACTAGAGTTTTATTCTAGTATATGGTAACATCCATATAGATTAAAGATATGTAAATGAACAGCTTTTGAAAACTAGCATTGAAGAAAGGTGCTGCCCTTCTCATGGAGTGAAATAATATAGCAATGTATGCTGTATGAGAACTTTTCTTGATGATTTGGTGAGTTTATTTTTAAAAGAAACTAGCTAAAATTTTGCTATTTCAGTACAGATGAATGCATCTGCTGCACTAAACGGTTTATACACACATTTTCTTTGCATATAACATGAAAACAGCATCAACAGAGGAATAATCATGGATATTAAGTCGTCTCTGTTCAAGCTCTTTTGTCAAGATAAGTTTGTTTGAGGCTTTGCTAATGTGCGCGCACAGGAAAAAAGGAGTTTTTGCTCAAGTTCCTGATGAATGGAGGCACAAGGAAAAGCAGACAAATGTAGAAGCTTAATACACAGTGACAGGCACACAGAAACCTCTTTTCATTTGCAGTTTTTTAGTGTCATTTTAAGTTGTCGCTCTTAGCCAATCAGATTTCTTCTAGTTGCTGACATCACTAACTAGCCAGTTCCCTCCAGCTGCAGAGAGCTTCAGTTTCTGTCTCTCTTTTTTTAAACTAAAATGGAGGCTGGTTTCTTGCCTTAAGGAGTACATTGCCTTTCCTGCTGAAGCCTAGATGTTGACATGTAATAAAGCTGGCAGCAGGATGGTGGTTGATGCAGCCAACTCCAATGGGCCGTTCCAGCCTGTGGCCCTTTTGCATATTAGAGGTGAGTTACTGTGTGTGTGTGTGTGTGTGTGTGTGTGTGTGTTAGTGAATTGTAACCCTCTTTGGCTAGCTAATAAATGGCTATTGTGATTCTCAGATAAGGAAAGCAGGAAGTCCTTTGTAACAGAATCCATTTCATTTTGATGTAGACCGAGTAAAACTGTGGGAATATAGAAATCATTTTTACATGAAATGCTGTTCGAAGGATTGAAGAAGTCGGAGAAGCATTGCATTCATAGTTAAAAGCAGGTTTTGCTGCTTTCTCCTGTGACTCTCCCATCCCCCTTTCAGGCTGTGCTGATGTCAAAGGATGTGAAGTCATTACCCCAGAAAGGTAGTGAGTGTGGGGGGCAGGGCAGAGCTAAGTTATCGGTTCAGTTTGTGTAACATTAATGTTTGTGCTGCAAAGCTTTTCCTGTGAGAACAAATTAGAACTCCTTAAAAACCACTACAGTCCTTAGCTGAATGTGGAAGACATTAGAAAAATACCAAGCATTAATAATGCATAAATAATGAAAATATCTGGTATATATTTGGAAAGCATTTCTTAGAAGTGATTTTTTTTTTTTTACTTTGTTCAAAAATTGGCGTTTGAAATTTGAATGGAATGTTTTTGTAATTTTGTAGAACATTGAGATTCATAGAATTAAGAATACTTCCTAATTTTACACTTTGCAAAAATTCTAATTAAAATAAATCTTAGCATGCTTTTTTAGGGGAAAATATATATCACTTCTTGCAACTGCTGAAGTCTTACGCTGATACGTGTCTGTCTTTTAAGCTGTAAATAACGCGCCCCCCCCCCCAAACTCTTAACTGGTTATTTAAAGTGAGTTGTTCTGTTTTTAATGTCTGTCTTTCATTGCATTTTTCTTTTATAACTTTTTATGAGATCAAACTCTTCAAGTTGGCCTCATCACATCGTATAAGAATTGTATTTAGGCTGTATCAAAAAACAGATGAATATTTCATTAGGTACTTCATTACCTAATTTCCCCAGCTTTCTCTAACATAAAGTAAAATTATTCAGAAGTACATCTCCAAACAAAATGTAATTCAGAAACGTACTATATGCAGCTCCTTTTATTAAGAACCTGTTATGAAAATTGAAAATTGTTAAAAAGCTTTTTTTTTTTTTTTTGAAGCAATTTAGAGAGATCAGAATTCCTTGGGGTACCTTTTTAAAAACAGTAATATTCCCCATCTATCTGAAGTGCAATTGAGTATGTCATGGTAACATGGAAAGTTGGCCTGTGTGAAGAAAAAATATCCCACAAATCTGAGCCCATGATCAAGGGAACACAGCCTCAAAGGACTGAACTATAGGCAGGGTTCCAGTTTAAAGGCTGGATTTTCTGGTACCTCGGGTTCTAAAAGAACTTTTTGGGAATTCAGATGTGGAAAGTTTATTGAATAAATTTTGATTTAAAATGAATAATACATTGTAAACAATAGCTGTGGTATTACTTTGAAATTCCTTGCCTCATGACCTTTCAGCGCTACCATAATACAAATGGAGGCCAATCTGTCATGCACATCTCAGTGTTAGAAAATGTTTTAGCTTAGTGTTGCCAAATTTTGAATTTTCAGTGTGCTTCCAAATTTTGTATGGATAAAAAAAATAGACTGTGGTATGTGTTCCTCTTTTTGGAGGGGGCAGAGAAGGGGTTGCAAGAGGCTATCACATCTTTAAAAGGACCAACTGAAATGCTGGCACTTGAGAGAGAATATGATTTGAGTGTTTGGTACTGAAACTTGGAGAAGATCTTAGGCACTAGAGAAAAATGGAGAGGGTGTGGGGCTTAATGTTGTGGGGAGCAAGTGGATATCAGCAACTGTTGACAGGCAGCTGGCTTAATAGCCATGGTGCATCCACAGTTGATGGCTAAGCATAGGATATATGTAAATCCTGCTGTGCTTAGACTATATATTAGTATAATTTTATATTTAATATTTATAACAATATTATGTGTTTTAATATTATATAGTTTTTATAATAATCAGCAGTGAATTCTAGGTGCCAAAAGCAAAGAGGCTGAATATTCTTGTGCCTAAAAGCTAAGATAGCTAGGGAGTGAAGTGATGATGCTTATCTTACGCATAAGAGAACACTAGCTGGGAAATGGGAGATCTGGGTTCTTGGCCCTTCTCAGCCTAAGGAGATTCCTATCCTAAGCATTTTTATGTAGGTTTTATGTGTGCTTTTTTCCCCCCTGCCCCTCCCCAACCCACACTCAAGAGTGTCCTCGTCACTCTTCCGTAGAGTTATGTTCCCTTTTACCTGCTCTTTTCTTACCATTTGAATCCTGTATTTTCTTCCCAGTCATCTAGCTTTGACAATAAGGTTGGAGACTTTCTTCATTCCAGTCTTGTTTTTAATTGAATAGTTAAGACCACTCTCCTGGGAGTGTGGGAGATGTGGGATTTAATCCACTCAGATTGAGGAAGGCCTGGAACCCAGGGCTGTCACTGCCTGCATGAGTGGTCTAACTGTGAGGTTATTGTCCAAAAAGTGTGTGGTGATGTACTTTTTAATTAAAATTGCTGTGAATACTGAATTGAGTGTCATAAGGTTGGTATTGGGCATGGTCTGAGCTTGCCTACTGAACTTGGGGGACTTGGGCACAAAGGGCACTTTTACATGTGCTCTGGGGGTTGGCGGGCAGCATTTTAATTAGAGCATCTCTGAGCCACTCTAATTAAAGTGCTGCAGCGTCTCGTGTGTCAGTGTCCTCACACTTAAATAGTGGCAGGGGCTTTTGAACTAAAGCTCATTTGACAAGCTTTAGTTCAAGTGCCCCTGCCATCATTTTGAAGTGCGTGGACACTGATACACGAGGTGCAGAGGTTGGCTGGAGCACAGTAATTACCACGCTCCAGCAGACTCGATTTAATTGAGTCTGCTTCAACACACTAATTACAGTGCATTGGAGCAGCTGTCACGCTAATGTACAGGCACTCAAACGTACCTAGTTTGTGGCCCCTAAATAGCTTCTAAGTGTGAGGTGCCTAAATATTCTGCTCAGTCATGGTGGAAACATGTCTGGGTTCACAGAGCAACTAAACTCAAGCACCTGTGAGCCTTCAGGTGCCAAAGTGGTTAGGTGTGACTTTGTGAAATGCTTTCTTGGATTTAGATGGGTAATTCTACCTAGGTGGTGTCTGGGTGCCTGTGTCCTTTTTATTTTTCTCTTGATCTGACCCTGCGTGTTGGTCCTGAAACCTCATGAGAAATAAGTAAATACCAGCATTGAGACAAACAGGGAAGATCACACCTTTGTCTCTGTTTTTGTCAATTTTGTTGCAGACATAAGGCTATGTTAGAGTCCATTTGAATGCAATGGGGAAATTTTTTGTTGGAGGTCAACCTTATTTTTAAAAGTGGAATTTTAGAATTTTGCTCTAAAAATTTAAAGAATGTGTTTTTGTACCAGGTCTATGGCTATTCTGTCGCAGAAAGAATGTATCATGTAGTTTGATTAGGATCATATGTAATTCTTCAGTCTGTGGATGTAGTCTTTCTAATCTTTAGTTCAAACTCATTGCATTGGCCTATTGTATATTGCTATTCCAATTAGCCCATTTTGAGGCCACTAATTAGGCTATAACATTTTCAGCCTAGCCTTGCTCACTTTTGGGCACATCTGTTCAATGTGTGAAAGAGAGATGAGCAGGATTTGTTAAAAAATGAAAAACTACTGTCTTAAATACTATACATTTGTACTTGATATGCAGGATTTTTTTTAAAAATTCCTCCCTCTTGGCAGGAGTTGAAACCTTGTTTTCCTGAGACTGCAGACAGCTTCACTCTTTCAGTTGCTTACAACTTTGCAAAACAGTAGCGCAGTTACTCTAAAACTAGACTCCGGTGGCTTGTTTCAGTGCCCTGTGGATAATAGGGAAATTGCCAAAATTATATTGATTTATATTTCTGTTGCTTACACCTTACCCAAGTAGCAAGAGAGAAGAGCAATAATTATTCAAAGGGTAGGAAGGTCCAAGAATAGACAAGTGTGTGTTGAGCGGGTCTGAACAGACAAGGATCCTTCTCCCTCATACCCCCCCATTCTTTTTTTTAGCTAAGAACTTAGCAAAGACACTTCCCTCTCAGTTCCATTTCCTTAACAATTCAAGGTGCGTATCCCTGAAGGATGCCTACTACAAAAAGGTTGAGATACTTGATAGTGCTCTAGGTTGCAACTAAGAGCAAAGGGGAATACAAATACTATCTACCTGAAGTTTGTAGGGAAAAGGGTGTGTTATCTTCATTAGGATGCCCCTTGGTCTTGCTGTTGAGTTCTTTTGCAGCCACTAAGTCAGATTTCCCATGGAAACTTCAGCCTTTTGAATTTTGGTTGGAATTAGAATGACATTTTTAAATTTCCAGCTGAATGACCTTAGCAAAATACTTTATTTGTCATTTGTAGGTTACTTCTTGGTTAAATTTTGACTAAATGGGTTATGTTCCTATGAACTATTTCAGTGGAGAACTGCTATAATATTTTCAACTATCTTAACAGCTACTTTTTTAAATTGGGTGTCTGCTAAGTATTTTAAGTGTAGAGAAAGCAAAAATAAAGTGTGGGAGTCCTTATTTCCTTAAACACAGTACCAGAAATGTTTGTAAAAAATATTTTAAGATTAAAAAAATAACATACACTTTCCATACTTGATGGTGTAAAAAAATATTTGTATTGGAGAGAAGCAGTGTTTAAAGCTAGTTGCTGCTTTCTTCTTTTTCTTTTTTTAATAAATAGCTTAAATACATATTAAAGAAACTAGGAAAATGAGTTCCTATTTCCTCCATTTGCAAATTGCAGCCTGTCTCTGTTAGTCTTTTACATCTACTTAAGGGTAAGAGCTTGTGTACAGCCAATTACCATGGAACAGCTGACATGTGATACAGCACAACCTCTTTTTAGCCCAGAGTAGACTGTGTAGCCATTCCCACCGAGGGCAGGCATATTGGAAAAATTGTAGATCTCTCTTCTCAATGCAAGCATGGCCTACCAGCTGCCACTGATGTAGGGGGAGGAAGGAGAGACACTTTAAACAGTTTCCGTTGTAGATGCAGCTTTCTCTGCCCAGACTTTTTTTCTTTGTGAAGTAATATTTTACTGTGAGGCTATCACTGTGGAACTGCAGCTAGTAGTTCAAGTGACAAGGTTAATATAAAGCCAAAGCACAAACATTTTTACCACTGCATTGTCTAATCTACTTTTGCTGTATCAGTAGCAATGCAAGCATTAGCATAGACATTGCCTCAGTGGTCTGTATTCTCTGTGGTTTTACATTGTCTCTCCATGTTTTCAAGAGGTTTTGTTGAGATAGTGAAAACTGTGAAGGAGGATGGAAACTGGAAGGTTTAGTGAGTCTAGCACTTGCAGGTTTTTTTCCC
>NW_017729025.1:26306288-26312097 GCF_001723915.1 Gavialis gangeticus | reverse complement strand
TGTCATGAATGCCTGCGCATGTACAGTTGGCCTGGAGGGTTATGGACAGACAGACAAAGGCTTTTATTATAGATAGATAGGTAGCAGTGTTTCATTTAATCATGGAAAAATGTGTATTGTGGGGAACTTTTTTTAACCTGAAAATTGGGTTGTGTTTTTTGGGGGTTTTTTTCCCCTAGAGTTTCCATTTTGAGCCTGCTGAAGCACTCTGTTCTAAATGCTTAATTCCTTCCACTCCCAGGGTAGCAACAAGTTTTGAAAGATTTTGTGTAATGTTTTCCTGTCCTGTGTCCACCCCCTCCCCCCACGTACGTTTAGGTTTTGTGAAAGATACTTTGACAAATACAATAGTCTGTACAGAAGAGATGCATGATTGGTAACAGCAACATTGACTTCCCCTTTTATTGTTTTGCCATTATGTTTAGTCTTGAGTTCAGGCACCATTTATAGGCGAGAAGGTAAATATTCTTTTAATTTTTCTTGTGCTTTCCTGTACAACGTTTTGGAAAGAATGGCAGTGGAAATGGTGATCTGGCAAGGAACGTTCAGATAGAATATGTGGCCTTGTAGTTGAGTACAGAGGTGACATACAAGTGTTGACATTGGGACGGGGGATGGGGACAGCTCTGCGCCACTGCCAGGTCCTGGCTCTGACCGTGCTGCAGCCCTACACCCTGCTTGGGGCAGAAATTGTGGTGTCATTGTGACCCCTGCTGCTGCCAGGCCCTGGCTCTGGCTGGCCACAGCCCTGTGCCACACTGTCATTGTGCGGGGGGGAGGTACTTGCCCCCCTGATGCATTGCCAATGTTTTGATAGCTTCAAATATCCCTAGTCAAGATCTGGGGCCCCATTATGTTTGGTGCTATATAAACCAGCATCCAAAACTTGATACCACACTTTTTCTGAATTAAAATTGGTGGCGCAGTTCGCTGTTGTACCTGAAAAGGGGATGGGGAGGTGTGTGTACATGCACACTTTTTCAAAACATATAACTTATTCCATTCCCCTGCCAGGGGAAATCATACCAATGCTAAAAAGTACTGTTAAAAAAATTACACCAAAATATCTTTTTAAGCAAAGGATAGTCTCTATACCAGTGGTTCTCAACTAGCCTTGCCCCCTTCACAACTTTTCTGAATTTGGTATCCCACGGGAACATCACTGAGCGTGCAGACAGAAGTGACAACATTAGCCTGATCTGGCCACAAAAAGCATTTTATAGCTGTGACCAAACACAAATGCATGGCTTCAAAAATGGCGAATTGGGTGAAAATGTGACCTGTCACTGCAAGAGATATCAGATAAAGATGTTACACAATATAGGGTCTTCTGTAACTTGTGTCTGCATGGAGCTCCCAGCCTGTCACTGTTTTCACAATGGGAGTGGGGGAGAAAGGGAGCAGAGGGAGTTCCGTCTGGGGGGGTTTCAGCCCCCCAGAGGGTGGGGCAGGTGTATTGCAGCCTGCCTGAGGTGGGGGGGTCTCCAATTCACCCACCCCACCCTTCAGCACCAGCTGGGGAGCCCCAAGAATGAGCTCCCTCTGCTGCCTTTCTCTCCTCGCATGCTGAAAACAGTGAGCACTGGCAGAGAGCCTGACTGTTGCTATGGGAACCTGGCTGCAAGCTCTCAGCACATCTAGATTCCCCTCCCCCCTGGAGCCAGCAGTGCACTTCTGTTTGGTCCAGGGTAAAGTAACCCAGAACGCTTTGCAAAAATCGTTCTCAGTTACAGCTGGGAGCTGCACTTCTGTCTGCACCCTCAGATCTCAAAAAGACGTGGTGGGGGGGCAAGGCCTGAGGTTAAAAAAGCTGAGAATCACTGACTTAGCTTCTGCCACTTTAGGGTGGTCAGGACAGGCCCTCATCCTACCATGCCTTGGTCTTTCCGGTGTCTGCCTCCTCCTGAACCCTGCCCCGGGGGCAAGTAGCATTACCATATGTCCAGGTTTTCCCAGACATGTCCTGTTTTTGCATTCTCCCATCTCTGTCCAGGCCGTTTTTTAAAATATCAACAAATGTCCAGGATTTTGTTCTGCTCAGTATTGAAGTTTGTCCCAGCACTTCCTGGCTTGCCCCAGCAAGGAGCTGATTGGAGGCAGGGGCATCGTGTGCATCTGCGCGTGGGCCCGGGAGGGCCAGGGTTTGGGGACTGTTGGGGTTGTGGGGGGGGCGGGGGGGTCAGTCAGGGGTGTGTGAAAGGATGGGTGTGCAAGGGGTCCCAGGTACCTGCTGGTGCTGGGTGAATCTGTCCGGGTGCTGGGGCTGCAGCAGGGCAGATAGGTGGGGAGGTGTCTGCCCCTCCAGCAGGGGAAGGGTGGGGGCGGGGGGTTCTTCATGGGCAGTGGGGAGACCAGGGCTGTGGGTCTGGAGTGCGGGGCACTGGCAGGGCTGGGGAGCAAGGGGCTGCAGGTCAGGATTGAGGGGCACCAGCAGGGCTGAGGGAGCTGTGGCTTGGGAGTGAGGGGCACCAGGGCTGCAAAGGACTGTGGATTGGGAGCATAGGGCACAGGCAGGGCCAGGAGGCCGTGGGTCATCTCTTTGTCTCTGAGGGGTATCGGCAGGGATGGGGGGGCAGGGGTTAGGAGTGAGACACAGCAGCAGGGCCGGGGGGCTTTGGCTTGGGAGTGAGGGGCAGGGCATGGGCATATCATTGTCCCATCCCCCCCCTCCTCCAGTCCTATTACCACCACCTCCCACAGGTGTCGTCGTCTGTTTTGAAACTGGAAATATGGTAACCCTAGGAGCAAAGGCAGCCCCTGCTGCTGAGGCTACTCCTGCATGCTGGCTACCACTCCCACAGCCCCTCCTGCTGGCTGTGGGAGCAGTGGAGGGGATGAGCTGGGCTCAAAAGCACAGTTTCCTCTGCAGCTGCCTGCTCACAGCAGAGCCACACTGCTTGGAATTTGAGTTGGGGGAGCTGGTTGAAGGCAGTGGCTGCAGTCCCCTGAGGAGCAGTTGTAGGTACCACTGTAGTAACTGGGGCTAAGAAGGATTTTGCAGCACTGCTTACAGGACAGCTTTTGGGAGTCACTGATGTTAATCTGCCAGTGTTCAAATGGCATCCACACTTTGGTCATCTCAGAGGTAGGGACAGTTTCTTTAAACTGACCTCAAGGTAAAATGTGATCTCCATAACTCTTAGGAGATCCAAAGGAAACACGTGTTTTCTAGATGATATGAAAAGTAATATTTACATATTTTTATATTGCTGTTTTTATTTAAAAAAAAAAAAATTAAATAATATTTTGGGATCCCTTGCAGTAGATACATATAGGAAGTATCATATGAGAGAACTGTTATGCTAGCTAGCTAATCTTTCAGAGTTGGTGTATGTAAGTTCTTTTAAAGAAAAACATTACCAAGTTTCAAGAAATCCTAAGTCCTGGTGTTTATTTAAAAGTATGTTGACACTTAATAGAATATGCTTCTATTTCACCAAAATAGTTCACGTTGAGGCAGGCGTGGGCAGTGCCCGGCACTTGTGCCAATTAGTGACACATGAAGACATTTTCCTTGGCATGCCAAGAGGTGTCTCGGGGGAGGAGCTGTGGGCAGGCTGGCCTACTCGGCCCACTGGGGAGGCGGAAGATGGAGGAGAGTGGGGACACTAGGTAGGAAGTGGGTGCTGGGGTTCTGCGGGCTCAGGCCATGGCTGGTGGGCAGGCAAGTGGGGGCACTTAGCAGCACCCAAGTTCAAACCCAGCCTGGCCCATGCAGCTCCATGGGGACGGGCTGCAGCCACCTTGCCTGTAAGGGGATGCCATCT
Organism: Gavialis gangeticus; assembly: GCF_001723915.1. Classification (NCBI taxonomy): domain Eukaryota; kingdom Metazoa; phylum Chordata; order Crocodylia; family Gavialidae; genus Gavialis; species Gavialis gangeticus. Next base: position 26,308,330 of record NW_017729025.1, on the reverse strand, counting down.
GGCTGGGGCAGGACACCAGCCTTGGGAGGGGCTCCTGGCTCACCCTCCCTGCACACTGGGCACAGCGCAAGCAGGACAAAGCTGCCCCCGATGCAAGGGCCTATCTGTGGGAGCTCCCTGGGCCCCAGGAATACCTGGCACAGCTGCCCTAGCCTGCCTAGGCCCCAGCGTTGCCTACCCACAGCTCCCTTCCAGGGACTCAGGCCGGGACCAGTGCTGTGGAGGCCCACTGCACTGCAAGCTCCTGGCCGGCTCAGCCCTGAACACCACCTGCGGCGGCTGTTCTTGGGGGCAGGGGGCTCCTGATGCAAGAGCCTGGCCACAAGGGTGGCCTTGCCCTGCTTGTGCTGTGCCCCAGCACATGGAGAGGCTGAGCCAGGAGCCCCTTGGAGCCCAGCATCTTACCCTGGCTACGTGGCATCCCCTTGCGGGCAGGGTGGCTATGGCCCATCCCTGCAAAGCTGTACGGGCCAGGCCTCACTTTGCATGCTGCTGGGTGCCCCCGCCTGCCCCCCACAGCCAGTCTGCTGGGCCTCGGGGCAGCCCCCACTTCCCACCTGGCCCCTGCCCTACACTGGCTGGCCTGTGCGGATCAGCCTGCCTGCAGCGCCTTCCTCTGCGCATGCTTCTCCCTGCATCACCTGGACCCTGCCCCGAGTGCCCAGCATTTGGTACTCTGGTGCTGCCCCTGCCTGGGTGGGACGGAACCCTCCTCCCAACCCTGGGCCTGGGCTCTCTTTGCTCCAGGACCATCGGAGAGACCTGAGCACCCCTGGTAGCTGCTGCTGGGGTGTTGCTGCCTCCCTCTGCTGGATACTGCCTGAACCAGTGGGCCTGAGCCATGGCTGGTAACTATGGGAGATGTGGGTGGCAAGGGGCACCCCGTCCTCTTTCTCTTTCCTTTTTTTTCTCTCTTCTCTTTCTTCCTCTCTCTTTTTCTTTTCTTCTCTCTCTTTTGTCTCCACTTCTGTTTTCTTTCTCTTTCTCTTTTTCTTTACCTCTTTCTCTTCTCTTTCTCCTCTCCCTTTTTCTCTTTCCTCTCTCTCTCTCTCTCTCTCTCTCTTGCGCTCTCTCTTTTTCTTTTAACTTTCTCCCATCACAACATGCTTAACAAAAAAGAACACACAAGAACAAAAGTAGTATATGAAGCTTTATTTATTATCACCAGGTTTAGAATTTTTAGAAAACCTGGTATTTACCGTTTTAAAAAAAGCAGCAACATTTATTATTATTAACTATATTAATATGCAGTGCTTCCGGCTATGTACCCCCTGTCCTGGTTTCGTTTTTCTGGCATGCCAGCACTCTGGCACCGTACAAGATAGACATTGCGGGGGTTTTCGGCGCACTGTCCAAAAACATTGCCTACCCCTGCCTTGAGGCATTCAAAGAGCAGGAGCATTTAAATTTAAGCAGGATTTATGTCACTGTGTTCATTTAATTTTGCTCTGTCATCTGCCTTAACCAATCCATACTCTTTTGCATTATTATCAGGGATCCTTGTTTTCTCTGATTAAAAAAAAAATCACAAATTGTTTGATAAAAATGCAAATTCTTTGGTAAAAACCCCAAAATCCACAATTAATATGTAACACCACTATATACGTAGCCTACAGGGAGCTCTTTGCAAAAATAGAAAAAGTACATGTTTCTCTGTTAAAAGGAGAAATATGCATTTTTCTCAGTTAAAAGGAAAAATCCACATTTTTTCATGAGAAATGGAAAACCCAGATCCCTGATTATAACTGAGTAACAGTTTCATGTAATGAAGAGGGTTAATAGCTTAAGTGCAGTGATTCAAGTTTAAAGCTTTGCAAACGTGGTTGAGCAAGGTGTTAAATGATGCACATAAATACATAGCACAGTAGCTGAGTATTAGTGTTGACAGCTGACCAGCTGAATGCGTCATCTGCTTCTCATGTTGGGGAACTGGCTCCTTGTTTTAAAAATCTTACCAATAGAGTGCAATAAATATGATTTTTGTTGTTTTGAGGGGGTTTTGTTTGTTTGGGGTTTGTTTATTTTTGGGGGGGTTGGGGGGG
>NW_017729025.1:26304915-26306252 GCF_001723915.1 Gavialis gangeticus | reverse complement strand
TGGGGGGGGGAAGGGGGGGCTGTGCATTTGTTTTTAAAACAGATACCTGAGAACAGGATCTCTGAAATCAGTCTACACATTGCTTTTAGTTTTCTCCTCTTATGTACTGGAGTATAAATTGAATCCAGTTTATTATACTGCTGGCTCTGAGGGCAGTTTCTGTGCTCTGAAGAACCACTCTGCTATTTTAAAATTGCAAGTTATTTCTTTAAAATATTACAGTTTGGAGATCTAATTTATTATTCCGGTAAGTATTTACCTAGTCAGCTTTGATCTGAAACTTAGTAAAAAAAAATTCCTCTACCAATTTATTTGTCATGTGATATCAGATGCACTCCTTCATTACTATGTATATAAGTGTCTGATTCAAGAATACTGATGACTGTTGCCAGAGATTGTCAGCAGTCACCAAGAAAAGCCATAAGCTGGTTTAAAACATTTTGGGAATGTTTTAAATGTGTGAATTACATTACTTAACTTTTTTTAGTTTGAAGTGTCAGGAATTTAGAATTCAAATATAATGTATAATGTAGGTCCACTATGAAAGATTATTCTATATCTGTTTTGGAAGAGATGAGCACCATTTCTTATTTCAAAATTTTAAGAAATTAAAGGACTGCTTCTGGTTAACAGTTAAATAAAAAGCTACTGCACCTGCATTGATGGTATGTAAGCATTTGACTATTATACAATATTAATTTTCAGTTATTTATAATATGTTCATAGAAATGTTTGGTCAGAAAAGAAAAATCTGCATATACAAAAATGGTGGCAACTGTCGATCCTCCTGGATCATGGTGTATGCGTGAAGGTCACCCAGACCTTCAATGCATATGCCTGGGAAGGAATTTGTTTTAGAGGAGTGGAGGCTATATACAAAAATACTCCTCTTTTTAAAGTTTTTTTTTTTTTAATAGTTTTGAATTTTTAAGCATATAGTAAACTTCTATGTTGGTGCAGCATAGCATTGCTTCTGACAACATAAAGCTGAACTTTCCTAGTAGGAATCATACCAGTATATTCACTTAATATACTGGGATATAATATTAGTCTGTTTAGGCACATTTCAGCTGTATCTCAATGAAGCCAATTCCATTTCTGATTCAGTGGCTATAAAATACTATTTGTATATGCTGCTCCTACCTCTAAGTAAGTGGATTCAGAGAGACTAATTGCTTAATTGCTGTAGCTCTTGAGAGAGCTTTACTGTACTAGTTGAAAATTGTTAAATTATGAATATATAACTTCTGTAGTCTTTATAGTATAGACAGTGGTAATGTAAGAGTGATGTAACTATGATGGTCCAGAAATTATGCAAGAGGCAAGGATTTTTTAGG
>NW_017729025.1:26299314-26299915 GCF_001723915.1 Gavialis gangeticus | reverse complement strand
ATTTTGCTCTGTCATCTGCCTTAACCAATCCATACTCTTTTGCATTATTATCAGGGATCCTTGTTTTCTCTGATTAAAAAAAAAATCACAAATTGTTTGATAAAAATGCAAATTCTTTGGTAAAAACCCCAAAATCCACAATTAATATGTAACACCACTATATACGTAGCCTACAGGGAGCTCTTTGCAAAAATAGAAAAAGTACATGTTTCTCTGTTAAAAGGAGAAATATGCATTTTTCTCAGTTAAAAGGAAAAATCCACATTTTTTCATGAGAAATGGAAAACCCAGATCCCTGATTATAACTGAGTAACAGTTTCATGTAATGAAGAGGGTTAATAGCTTAAGTGCAGTGATTCAAGTTTAAAGCTTTGCAAACGTGGTTGAGCAAGGTGTTAAATGATGCACATAAATACATAGCACAGTAGCTGAGTATTAGTGTTGACAGCTGACCAGCTGAATGCGTCATCTGCTTCTCATGTTGGGGAACTGGCTCCTTGTTTTAAAAATCTTACCAATAGAGTGCAATAAATATGATTTTTGTTGTTTTGAGGGGGTTTTGTTTGTTTGGGGTTTGTTTATTTTTGGGGGGGTTGGGGTT
>NW_017729025.1:26291102-26294314 GCF_001723915.1 Gavialis gangeticus | reverse complement strand
TTCTGTGCTCTGAAGAACCACTCTGCTATTTTAAAATTGCAAGTTATTTCTTTAAAATATTACAGTTTGGAGATCTAATTTATTATTCCGGTAAGTATTTACCTAGTCAGCTTTGATCTGAAACTTAGTAAAAAAAAATTCCTCTACCAATTTATTTGTCATGTGATATCAGATGCACTCCTTCATTACTATGTATATAAGTGTCTGATTCAAGAATACTGATGACTGTTGCCAGAGATTGTCAGCAGTCACCAAGAAAAGCCATAAGCTGGTTTAAAACATTTTGGGAATGTTTTAAATGTGTGAATTACATTACTTAACTTTTTTTAGTTTGAAGTGTCAGGAATTTAGAATTCAAATATAATGTATAATGTAGGTCCACTATGAAAGATTATTCTATATCTGTTTTGGAAGAGATGAGCACCATTTCTTATTTCAAAATTTTAAGAAATTAAAGGACTGCTTCTGGTTAACAGTTAAATAAAAAGCTACTGCACCTGCATTGATGGTATGTAAGCATTTGACTATTATACAATATTAATTTTCAGTTATTTATAATATGTTCATAGAAATGTTTGGTCAGAAAAGAAAAATCTGCATATACAAAAATGGTGGCAACTGTCGATCCTCCTGGATCATGGTGTATGCGTGAAGGTCACCCAGACCTTCAATGCATATGCCTGGGAAGGAATTTGTTTTAGAGGAGTGGAGGCTATATACAAAAATACTCCTCTTTTTAAAGTTTTTTTTTTTTTAATAGTTTTGAATTTTTAAGCATATAGTAAACTTCTATGTTGGTGCAGCATAGCATTGCTTCTGACAACATAAAGCTGAACTTTCCTAGTAGGAATCATACCAGTATATTCACTTAATATACTGGGATATAATATTAGTCTGTTTAGGCACATTTCAGCTGTATCTCAATGAAGCCAATTCCATTTCTGATTCAGTGGCTATAAAATACTATTTGTATATGCTGCTCCTACCTCTAAGTAAGTGGATTCAGAGAGACTAATTGCTTAATTGCTGTAGCTCTTGAGAGAGCTTTACTGTACTAGTTGAAAATTGTTAAATTATGAATATATAACTTCTGTAGTCTTTATAGTATAGACAGTGGTAATGTAAGAGTGATGTAACTATGATGGTCCAGAAATTATGCAAGAGGCAAGGATTTTTTAGGGTGGTATCATTTCTCTTGGACTGACTGTGTAGTTGGGATACAGGTAAATAAGCTTCCAAATGCAAGACATTCTGCATCATGTCGTAAAGAATGTCTTGCATTTGAAAATGTTTATTAACCAACTGTGTAGTTGAGATGAAGACATCACCGTAAGAAATCCTCGCCTTTAGTATATATGGTAATATAAGTAACAGGGAGTTCTTTTTAGGAAAACACTGACTTGAATATTCTTTCATTCAATTCCTTACATCTGTATGTCTGTTCCAAACACCTTTTGAAAACAAATTCATTAACAGTTTTGCAGTTTCTACAGAATTATGTTGGGGGCTTTTAAAAAGCTGAATATATATTACTTGTAAAGAAATAATACTCATCTAAAAAATAAATGTGTGCATTAATTTTATCTTAGGAATGACTTCCATATAGCAGGTACTCCATTACCATTTGTATGGTCTTGAAAGAGGAGGGGTTGTTTTTTAATTCTATTTACCGATTTATATGAAAAGTATATTTTCAATTTTGACTTTAAAGTCAAATATTGATTAAATAATGTACAAAAGCATAATGGCTAATAACTGTTGATCTTGTATGAGCGATGCATGGGTAGAACTTAGATGTGTGCAAGCTATAATTTAAATATTTTTATGTAGTATTTTACTAAACCTGGCTTGTCCAACATACGGCCCGTGGGCTGCCATACAGCCCGCCGAGCCATTTTCTGAGGCCCGAGGTGCTGCAATGGAAAACAAAAGTAAACACTGTTTACTTGCGTTCACACCCCTTGTTCCCACTCCCAGCCCCTCAGCAGGTGACTGGCGAGCATGGACTACGAGCCAGTTGGCTGTCTGGTGACTGCTGACCCTCTCCCCAGGGGGAGCAGGGCCCCTCTCTCAGCTCCCCCAACTGCAGCCATGGAGGCCGGGGCAGGTGAGCTCGTACCAGGCGGGTCCCAGGGCCTGGGCCAGGGGCCCCCTCTGCACCCATCACGCGGCTCCTTTAAGCCCCACGCCGGGGGTGGTGTGCACTGCATCGGCAGGGAAGGGATGGGGCAGTGCGGTCCGGTGCAGGGATGAGTGCGCAACTGTGAAACATGGTTGCCCAGCTGTCAGCGGGGCGGTGTCCCCGGGCGGGATGCTAAGGAGCCCATGTGGGGGTGCCACATGCGTGCACATGCTCATAAGGAGAAAGCACAAGGTCACACTCGCGCCTTCCTCCTCCTCCTCCTCCTTCTCTTCTGCCTCTCTGGGAGCCAAGAGCAAGGAGGGAGGTGGGCTCCGTGTGCGTGGCTGTGTGTGAAGTCCGGGCTCCTCGTCCCCAGTGGAGCCATCCAGCATCCGGAGACGCTGCTTCTCCTCCTTGCTGCTGGAGGCCAACAGCTGGCTGCTCCTCCACGGCTTCCTCTACCTGATGCTGTACGACCAGGTGTCCCAGGGCAAGCCTGCATTATGCTTCTTTCATTCATTGAGAAGTGAGTAGAAGCAAAAGTGTTTATTTTAGTCAAGTGTTTGGTATTATTTCATTGTTGCTTTTATACTGTTTTTGTTCTGGATTTTAAACCACATTTCCAGACCCATTTCATTGTCACTTCCTGCAACTTCATTGGTGTCAAATGTCATGTGATATCACTTCCTGATGTGATACTGCTTCCTGTGAGGTCTTTGAATATGACTTGGTGGGCTACTGGGTGATTAAAAAGTTCATGATCTGGCCCCATATTCAAAAAGGTTGGACACCCATGTACTAAAAGTGTGAAATTTCAAGGTGCAGAATTACACTTGAGGGCCAGAGTCCCATACCCATGACTGCCTTTTTGGCAGTGAATGAGCTCTTTTCTAGTTCAAATGACTTCTGAAACCAGCACCAAGCTTTTTTTGGTTTATTCCTATTAGCTTGCCTTATTCAGTTACGTGTATCTAAATCATGTATAGCTATTTATAAGCAATTCCTACTGTTTAAATCTATTATGTCCTAATCACTTTCAGCCAGACAAAAAGGTTTCATAGTTTCATAGATTTAGGGTCGGAAGGGACCT
>NW_017729025.1:26289555-26291091 GCF_001723915.1 Gavialis gangeticus | reverse complement strand
TGACCTCGCCAATGCAGGCCCCGTGCCTCCATCCCCGCCCACAACAAGTATCCTAGTTCACTAGGAAAATCTATTAATTCTCTTGGAGTGTACTGAATTGCAGGTGACTAAGACTGAAACTGAACAGAACTTGGGTTGCAGGAAACTCTAGAAAGAATATTGCTAGTTCTGACCATTCAAAAATCAAGTGTCATAAATCATGAAATTTGGCTTAAAACCTTTGTTTTAAAAATAATACTTTCTGGATTTTGTTTCGTCTATGGCCTTTGAGGATTCATTTTTTCCAGCTTTGCTTCAGAATCAGGACGACTAAACTTTTCTCAGTGAAAGAAAATTCTCACATAATTGCATGACTCCATGATCAACAAAATGCCAAATATTACAAAAATATAATTCTTTGCTGAAATCAGTTGCTAAAATTTATATTGAGGTAGCTGACTTCCTCATCTAGGGTAAGAAGGGAGTAACAAACATTGCATAATTGTAAATGAGGAAGCTAGGGGGTTTTGTTCAAGTGGGGAGAAAGCATGGCCTTTCTATGTTAAGGCCTTGTACAGAAAGTACCACATTCAAGTCTCCAAGTGCCATTAACTTTTGAAAATATTTATATCCCTAAGTGACTTTGGTGGAGGGGCAGAACAAATTACCAGGTTCCACTCCCTGCTTGTGGTTTGTCAGTTCATCTCTCTGCCTCCTTTCTGACAGGAGTTTTGTGATGAACCTCAATTGCCAGAACTCCCTGATGCTGCCTGTTCACCCTTATTTCCAAAAGTTTCCTATGTTCTCAGGATGAGTCTCCCCTCTCTACTGCACTTGTTCTGAGAGAACTTCACTGAGCAATCCCTTAATAAATTTTCCTTGGAACCTACCAATTTAGCTCTCTTGTTCTCGTCACTAGAATAAACGTGTTTCTTCTTCAGGAATGTATAGTGCTTGTGCTCTTGTAATTTAAAAAATAGACAGTCTAGGCCTATTGCATGACAAAGGAAAATAAATTATTAGTCCCGCATTTGAGCAGTTGTCCTTAGATGCGTGTTATCAAAGGATCATTTTTTATAATGGTAGATGCAACATTCTGGGTTATCGCAGTGTATTCTTTGGCATTTGAGGTGTTATTTTAGAACATCATGAACCTCTATATAGGCAGACTCACTTTAGCCAGCTATGCCACTGTTAACCACTTGAGTTGCTGCAAATGCTTTTAACACAGCAAGGGCCAGTAGTTCAAGTGCCAGCCAACAAGATGATGTCAGGTGTGCTCACATTATATTGAAAACTGAAAGCATTAATGTACAGACACTTTTTTTTTTTTTAATGAAGCGACTTTATCTGAGGAAGAAATTGGTGAAATGTTACATAGTTAGAATGAACAGGGTGCCTTTTTATATTTGTTATGCCTTTGTACAGTTTCTCTGCAGTAATTATGGTGCCAGGGGAATTAAAATGCCTCCCATTGACACTAGGAGAGAGACATGACTAAATGCAGCAAGCATTGTAGTTTCATAGTTAGTAGGGTCGGAAAGGACCTGAGCAGAT
>NW_017729025.1:26288879-26289544 GCF_001723915.1 Gavialis gangeticus | reverse complement strand
CGCCCAGTCATGCGTTGGGTCCCACCACATTTCAGCAAGCCCCTCTATGTCTGGGTTGATGTCATCTAGCAGGAGGGTAAGTTCCTCCTGCTTTTTTCCCATGCTACAAGCATTTGTGTAGAGGCATTTGAGGCCTTCTGTGGATGTGCACTGGCCCCCTAATCACAGCATTGCCTTGGCCCCTGTTGCTTACGTGTGTATATGCTCCGCTTGCCTGTCTAGGCTGGGCTGTATTTGTGAGTGCTGCTTGGTTTAGTGGTCCAAGGCCGCCTCCTCCCTCGTCTTCTCCTTCCCCCAGCCAAACCTAGTTTAAAGCCCGCTGGAGGAGGTCTGCCAACCTAGAAGAGAACGCACACTTACCTTTAGGGGAAAGGTGGAGCCCATCCCACCCAAGCATGTCTCTCATCATGATGTGCAGGTCGTTGTCAAGGAAGCCAAAGCCAGCCTCAAGACACCATTCCCGAAGCCGCCAGTTGGTCTCTGCGATGCACGTCTCATGCCGTCTTCCATGTCCTCTCACTGGTGGAACAGAAGAAAATACCACCTGTGCACCTGTCTCCTTCAGCATGCACCCATCTCCTTCAGCACGCCCCCCAGAGCATGGTAGTCCGCCATCAGGTGATCAGGGCTTCTCCTGGCCGCATCATTAGTACCCACTTGGATTA
>NW_017729025.1:26281651-26282282 GCF_001723915.1 Gavialis gangeticus | reverse complement strand
CATGGGCTCTGTCTGGGTGGAGGCCTCAGACAAGCCCCGGGTAGGCTGCTCCCCCCAGGCAGGGGCCCTGGCAGCACACCGCGTCAACACCATCATAGGAGTTGCTGCTTGTTTTTAGCTTAGTGCAGAGCCTTTGCCCTGCCCTAGTAGGAGTCTCCCTCCTGGCCCTTCCTGCTCGCCTGCTGATGCAAACACCAGCACTCTTTGTTCGCGTGGCTGGGGAGCGCAGCTCCCTACTGGCTCAGCTAAGAGGGATCCGGGGGGCTTCCCATCCAGCTCGGCTGTGTCCGGTCCTGCTGCTCACTTACCTTAGGGGGATCAGCTGCTACTGGCTCCACTGCTGCTGCGTCCGCCTCCACCTGTTCTGGTAAGGGGGCACACGTGCGCCTGGATCCCTCCTCTCCCCACTGCTCCTGGCTCCCGAGTGCAGGAGCAGACAATTGTTCTTCCTGAGTGTCTTTGAAAGAGAGCTAAATTTTAGGAGTGTGAATCAACACTTGTTCAGGTGGCAGAGAATCTGCTTCGTGATAGCTGGCTATGATATTTGTCATGTTTGCAATTTAAACTATGGTATTATCAGCATCTGAAGGTGCTTTTTATTTCCACTTCTCTTAATATATATATATATATA
>NW_017729025.1:26272336-26281391 GCF_001723915.1 Gavialis gangeticus | reverse complement strand
ATATATAAAATTAATTTCAGCTGAAGCATATTGGCTTGTTCTTTCCTTAGGCTACCAAAAGCAGTGATCCTTAGTCTGCATATTTTAATGTAGGTACAAGCTGTACAGTTTAGGTGTACTTTACTGGTATCTTAATTTAAGCATAGTAGCATACACTCCTATTAGGGCTGTGCTTCATTTCAGTGTACTAAAACCACACCACCACCTAAGCAAAAGTGTCTATACTGGTAGAAGCACAGGTCGTCAGTATAGCTGTCTGCAGCAGGAATTTTGAAGTGTAGTCAGGGTCATCTCTAGGGTACGGCAAATTGGGGCAACTGCCCCGGGCCCCATGCTTCAGGGGACCCTGCAGAGCTGGGCAGAACAGCCGTGGCCCCTCCTGCAGGGACCACCTGGCGGCAGTTCCAACCCATACTGCAGAAGTGCAGAGACCCCCCACTAGGCACAGGGGAGACCCCAGCTTGTACCTTGCCTTTGTGGGGGTCCCATGGGCCCCATGTGGTGTTAAGGGGGTCCCCACACTGGCTGATTTTTGTCCTGGGTAGAGTGGCTGCAGCCTCTCCCGCAGGGCCCACCTGGTACTGACAGCTCTACCCTGTGCTGCGGAAGAAGTGCAGAGACCCCCTCTTCCACCCCCCTCCCCCCCTGTGTGAGACCCCAGCCTGTGTCCTACCTTTACAGGGATCCCACAGGCCCTGCACAGTGTTAAGGGGGCCCTGCACACAAGCTGAATTGCCTCAGGTCCCGCACCTGAGTGTAGTCATGTTATTCAGAAATCTGGAAATGTGTGATCCTGGAAGAACATAATATGGGCAGAAAAATGTAGTGCAGATACAGCTGTATTCTTTATCACTAACAACTGTTTTTTTAATAAGGAGCAGCAAATTCTGTTTAATGATGTGTAAGCTGATCAGGCCAAATAAAATTGATAGATGTTATTTTAAATCTTTGCGGGGTGGGGGAGAGCAGCTGACCAATTCCCAAATAGTACTCTTCCTTCCTGAATAAATATTACCACACAGTACTCAAAACCATAAAAATAAATAATAAAATTGAATGCAACATTGAGTTTTAAATGTTCAAACCACAGGACCACAGGTTGCAATAACTTACAACTTTTTATATTAAAAATAGAGTATTTGTGTTCATAGGATGACTTTTACACTTCTATAAAGAGTTATATGGTTACGATTGTGAGCACCTTAACTCTCTGTTCTGAATTTTATACGTATAAAACTTATCAATATTAAATCTGTAATTTTCTTGCATTTAATTTACTTTGCTTTTGGAATTTAAAAAAAAATCAAATGTTTCAGTAACCTATGATCATTACTTTTTTTTGTGTCTAGTCATTAAGTATCACTTCTTTGTAGAGTTTTCCCACACACAGTAGATTCTTTTTTCAGTTTTTTTCCTAGAGCAACATCTATTTTGCCTTCAGATTTACCTTCAGTTTTTATGAATGCCTCCTAATCTAATTGGCATATTGTTCAGTTCCCAGCTCATTACTGTTAAAGCAGTGTGATATATCAAGACTTTGTAAAAAACAAAATTGTACATAATGGTGTCTTTGGCTTGGAAGTCTCGAGAAAATTAGCCACATCTGAGAGAATGATTCTAACGCAGGGCATGGACACAGGGTCCATTGGATTTTACTCTGCAGTAAAGACCAGGCACACAGTCGGCTCTCCCAAACTTCCTATCTGCAGTAGGCACTACTGAGGGAACCGCTTTGTATTGAGCAAATGGCTACCCCTAATTAAAACTGGCCAAGGGAGCATACATACAACAGTTGGTCCATAGCAGGTCACCTTGGGGTAAAATTACTAGTATTTCATGGGGTTACTTTAGCCATAGAGTTGGTCTATGCGTGTAAAGTCATTTTAACCATAGATTAGAATAGTCTCAAGGCTAGCAGTTGCTGCTAAATTGATTTTTTTTTCTTAAAGCCTTTCTGTAATAATTTGGAACGTCTGGTATAGTGGGATTCTATTTTTCAAATTTTAAAACAAGAGAAAGACCCAGGTTAAAAAAATGAAAAATGCCTGGGTGTTCATTCTTGTGATGTATAAGAATGCTTTTTTTTTCCCAAAAAGCTATTTTAAGTGTTGGTATTCTATTTTTGAATTCTAAGCTTGTAAGTGGGAGTCACCTAGGTTTCCTGAATTTTGGGGAAGCATATGTTATTTTGGCGCACAGAACATTTCTATCATGTGTTACATTGAAACATGCATAAATGCGCGTTCCCATTTGATACTGAAAAGAACCTACCAAGTAAGTTATAATTCTGAATAGTATGATTTTAGTACAAAACCTTTTCTGTGAGTTGGTCAAAACAGACAAATTACTGTTAGGATCAGAGTGTGCTAAAAATATGCATGCTGCATATGTCACTGTACTCTGAAAAACGATTATGTAAAAATAGCACTTTCTCACTAAACAGATCTGTTCCTTATGTGTTTAAATCTCATAACTTTGTGGTAGAAAATTCTTTTTTTTCCCCTAGTAACATCGCTTTTAATTTCTAACAACCTAGCTGATGGGAAGGGGTAGGTTTTTCTTGCTGAACATCACAGAATTTTGAACTGCAATTCTGGTTGTTCATTACCTGTGAGTTGATAGATTCTCACAGATGGCAGCAACCCCTGAGCAGATCCTGAGTATGTGAGAAGATCTAATCTCCTTCAGGCATTATTGAACATGAGATCAAAGCTTGAAGTCCCTAAACACAATAAGGAAACTGTGTCATATTTGCTGTTTCTGATGCAGCAAGTCTTGCAGTGAAAAGCATCTTATAAATCTAGCTGAGGTCTGCATTAGCCACACAAACCTCACTTCGAATTTATCTCAAGAATAGTTTCCTGTGCTGTTTCTCTGTCATCTTCAGGTAATCTGTGTAAGACGTTTAAGACTGTAGAACAGTGCTTCTCAACCAGAGTTTAGCGAGAACCTTTCAGGGAGATGCTGGAGTGCTGCTGCCTGATACAGGCAGGGGAACCTGTCTTAAGTGCCTCTGTTTCCAGGAAACACGTATGGGGCTGGACTGGGAAGCAGTTGTGGCACAAGGGGTGCTCCTGCTTGTATTAAGTTTATGTGCATCCCTTACCTCCTGCCACAAATGCTTCCTAGTCCAGTCCCACACACTTGTCCTGAAAACAAGGGTGTGCAAGGCAGTTTTGCCTGCCTGTAGCACTGATGCTGGTACCATAGCACCCTTGGAAGGAGGTACTGCTCTTACCTGCATTAGGTTTCTCAGCTATAAAACCCAGTGTATCCCAGCAGTGGTCCCTCCTGCTAGAGCTGCTTCCAGGTACAGCCTCACTTGTGGCTCCTGGAAAATGGGGTGCCATTAAATTCAGAGAAGTCATGGAGGTGTGTAAGTCTGAAAAGGTAACACTCTAAAATAGTGTGCACGAAAGGAATTCAGATGTTGGAGTATCATTTGTGCAATAAATAATTTGCTTGGTACAAATTTTCCAATTTACTGTACTTTTTAATGAAATGTTAGACTTCTTGGTTATCAGGGTTTTTAAACATTATCAGCACTGGTCATACAATGCCAGATATTTTTTGTATGTTAATTGTTGTCAGTATGTGGGACACTTGTCCTATCCCTTTAAAATTAGAGACTTTTTAGTAATTCAGCTGCACGTGAGAAGAAGCGATGCCAGGGAAAGCATGAGGTTGTCATAATTAAGACACTAGATTTCTAAAGGCTAGTTTTCAAGGAGATAGTAGGCATGTTGCTGTGGGAGGACAGACTGAAGGATAAGGGGGGTGGGGGCTGGAAATTCCTGAAAGACTCAACAATTTCTTGCTGGGCTTCCAATGCTCTGACACAGTGGGAGCACAAGAAGAATGGCAAGAAATCAATATGGCTGCACAAGGAGTTTTGAAAAACTAATTGGGCCAAACAAAATTGATCTCTTTCTTTGGCAAGATAACTAGTTAAGCAGATAAAGGGAATGCCAGGGATATAGTGTAGGTGGACTTCAGTAAGGCTTTTGACAAAGTCCAACATGATTTTTTCATGTGAAAATTACAGAAATATGAAGCTAGACAAAACTATTATATGGTGGGGAGGGAATTGGCTTAATAACTGCAAGTAAAGGGTAATTATAAATGGGTTCATGTTGGAATGACGCATGGTTTCGAAAGGAGTCCTAGACCGGTCTGTCCTGGGCCTAGTGCCATTCAGTGTATTTATTAACAATTTGGAAGCTAGAACAGAATACTTCTTGGGAAGATTTGGGAAGGATTGCAAATATACTAGAGAACAGGAATGCCATTCAGAGGGAACTTGACAGATTGAGAAGCTGGTCTGAATCTAATATGATGAAGTTTAGGGCTGACAAATGCAGTGTGCAACATCTCAAGAAGAATAATCAAAAACACAAATACAGGATGGGTGATGCGTGGCTGGATGGTTGGTTGCACTACGAAGAAGGATCTGGGAGTCCTCGTGGATCCCAGACCCACTATGAGTCTGCAATATGACACAGCTGTACAAAAAGCAAATGCAATTTTGGGCTGCATCACTAAAAGCATTGGACACAAGTGCCTCTTTATACTGTACTGGTCAGGCCTCATTTAGAGCACTGTGTACAGTTTTGGGCTCCACGTTGTAAGAAGGAAATGAGAGAAGTTGGAGAGGGTCCAAAGGTAAACAAAAAATGAGATAAGGGGTTGGAAGGCAGTGAGGTTGAAGGAGATAGTCATATTCAGGTTGCAGAAAAGGCACTTAAGAGAGGACGTGATAGCAGTCTTTAAATACCTGAAATGCTGCCATAAAAATGTTGGAAAACACCTTTTCTTTCTTGCTGCAGAGAGCAGGACATGGACCAATGGCTTGAAGTTACAGAAAAGTAGGTTTAGCTTGGATATTAGGAAAAACTTTTGCACTATTAGGAGCCAACCCAAGATATTTTATTTTTTACTTTCATTTTTTAGTGGCAACTTGTAAACTGCTTATGGACAATTTTGACTGACTTTTTTTACATTATGAAAGCCGCGGGCAATTGCAGCCAGCGACCCAGTTGCCTGCTGCAATGGGAGTCACTACCCAAGTTCAGCTATGGTTAGAGCTAAGGCAGATGCGTAGGCTTGGAGTGCCCCACGGGGAGCCTGCACAATAGGGACAGGAGTGGGGGAATTTGGGCTCATTGCTAGAGGGCTGGGATAACCAGGGCAGAGCCCTGCAACACCGTGACCTGCCCTTAGCAGCTTCTAGGCCATGCTGACAGGCTCTTTGAATCTGGCCTCTAGGATACCCCAGTCCTTCCCTCAGCCAGCTCTGTGCTACCTGTGCCACCCCAGGGGGCATGGACTTCAAAAGGTGGATGGGAGGGAGCGGATAAATTGACAGCAGGACAGGGACACTCTTTGCCCTGCCCCCTATACTCAGATATGCTCCCTGGCAGCTTGGCCTCCCCTTGCCTTCCCCCTCCCCCCGCACCAAGCAAGTGAGGAATAACACTGCCTTTGGGCAGCAGCCAAGGGGTGGGGGGAAGAATTATAGTTGTCAAGCATCTATGAATGTTATGGTCATCAAAATACTTTTATTTACAGAACTTTACGGATAAGGGTTTTCCACTTTGTGGATTGTTCATATACTTATGGATGATTGGCAACCCTGCCATTGGAACAGTGAGGAAAAGGAATAGCTTATGTAAAGAAGTTGTGGAATCGCTATCATTGGAAGTCTTCAAGAAGAAGCTGGACAAGCATTGATCAGGATGGTCTAGGAGTAGCTATGTCTGTGCTTCACTGTTGGTATTTCCCGTGCTTTTGGACTTCACTGATTGCTAAGTGGGGCTGGGAAGGATTTTTTTTTCTCCCTTCTGCTGATACATGTGTTAAGTTTTCTTTTGTTGTTATTATTTTTGCCTTCCTCAGAAGGATTGGGTCTTGGCTGCAGCCAAGGTTGGGGGTTTTGACTAGAGTGTGCCAGTGTTCCTGCAGGAATTAACCCAGAGCTTCCTATCTAGAGAGCCTTGCCCCTCCACTTGGATCAGATTGATCACCATATTTAGGGTCAGGAAAGAATTTTACCCTGTGGTCAGTTAGGTACAGACTGAGGGTATTTTTGTTTTCCGCTATAGTGGGGGGTATGGCCTTCCTGGGATCTTTTAGGGTTAGTAAAAATACACTCAATAGCAACAAGACACTGGCCACCATTGTTCCCCTCTGGCATGTTAGGGTGTTATGCTTTGTTCTTGTGTCACAGTTGGCTCCTGTAATTGTGCTAATAGGTTAGAAAAGGATTTGTATAGGTTGGCTTGGATAGGGATGATCCTACCCCAGGAAGGGGGTTGGACCAGATGACCTCCGAAGGTCCCTTCAAGCCTTACTTTTCTATGATATTAAGGGTATAAGGAGTACTGCTAGTTAGCTCTTATAACTAACAGAAACATTCAAACAGACTTCCTATTTTACATAAAACACTGTACACTGTTGTGAATCAAACACAGGCCACAACTTCATCCTGTTAAATGTGTTAGGATCTTTTTAGGTAAACAAAAGAGATTCAAGTGTAAATAAATGTGGTAAATTAGGGTTGGAAATATCTGTAAGAATGTCCTTTCTTCCAAGTACAGTTGTATGCTACTATCTGAAATTTCCACCTGAAGCTTCTTTTCTACCTGGGAGAACCCTTACCATCTTTAATTTCTCCTTTGCCTGATGACGGGTGTGTGAGCCTGAAAGCTTGTAAAGAAAAAAAAATTAGTACAAATATTTAGTTGGTCTAATAAACAATATCACCTCTACCCAAGGTGTTTTATCTGCCTGGTGTAAACTTGTCCATTCTGATTGAATTTATATGATGGAATAGTCCACTTTAGTGCATGAGTCATGCAATCTTGGTAAAAATCATTGCCAGCAGGACATGCAACTAAGCAACAAATGCTTTTCTTTGGAATTCTGCTCCAAACAGGCAGGCAGCTTTTCTGTTCATGTTATAATTCCTATCCGAGACTGAAGACTATGTCTTCAATTTGTGGATAGGAGGTTCTCCCAGCCTTCTGAGTCATGAAGGATATGAGAAAAATATGGGTCAAACTGGTTGCTGGTGATTACTTGTCGGTGACTTCTTGCTGGAACTTTCAATGATCAAAGGTGGTGACTTGATTTATCATAAGAGACCAGGTGGTCAAGACCTTGAATTTGGGTCTCAACCAGGAGTCAACTTTACTAAGGCCTTTCTTAATGCACAGTAATTCCCCAGAGATTATTAATCCTACTACTTGTTCGCTAGTTAGAATATAGAAAGTTAGGATTGGGAGGGAACTCACAAGGTCATCTAGTCTAACCCCGTGCTTAAAGCAGGACCATCCCCAATTAAATCATCTCAGCCAAGGCTTTGGCTAGCCAGATCTTAACCTCCAAGAACAGAGATTCTGCAACCTCTCTGGGTAACCTGTTCCAGTGTTTTACCACCCTCCTAGTGAGAAAATTTATCCCAACATCTAACCTAAACTTCACTTGCTGCAACTTGAGACCATTACTCCTTGTTCTGTCATCTGCCACCCAGCTTATCCTCTTCGGAATCACCCTTCAGGTAGTTGAAGGCTGCTATTAAATCCCCTCTCGTTCTTCTCTTCTCTAAACTAAATAAGTCAAATCCCTCAGCCTCTCCTAACAAATCATTTGACCCAGCCCTAACCATTTTTGTTGCCCTATGCCGTATTCTCTCCAATTTGTCTACATCCTTCTTGTAGTAGCTTGCCTGCAAGAATGTTATGGGAGATGGTATCAAAAGCCTTGCTAAAATTAAAGTGTACCACATCCACTGGTTTTCTCACATCCACAGAACCAGTCATCTTACCATAGAAGGCAACAGGGTTCATCAGGCATGACTTGCCCCTGGTGAATCAATGCTAATTTTCCTAATCACCGTCTTCTCCAAGTGCTTAGAAATGGATTCCTTGAGGATCTGCTCCATGATTTTTCCAGTGACTGAGGTGAGTCTGACCTCTGTGTACTTCCCTGGATCCTCCTTTTTCCCTTTCTTTAATATGGGCACTGTTTGCCCTTTTCCAATCATCTGGGACCACTCCCAATCACCATAAGTTTTCAAAGATGATGGCCAGCAGCTCTGCAATCACATCAGCCAACTCCTTCAGCACCCTTGGGTGTGTCCCATGTGGTCCCATGGACTTGTACGCATCCAGCCTTCTTAAATAGTCCCTAACCCTTTTTTTTGCCACTATTTAGAAAAGCTGGACATGTATAAGTCCAAGGGTGCTGAGGGAGTACGTCAGCCTTTTCTTCATTCTCTGTCACTAAGTTGCCTTCCCTGCTTAGTAAGAGACCCACACTTTCCCTGATCTTCCTCTTGCTGCTGACATACTTGTAGAAAGCCTTCTTGTTACCTTTTACATCCCTTGCTAGCTGTAACTGTAGTTTCATTTTGGCCTTCTTTTCTTTGAGAACTAAACTAGTGACCTGTGAGACAAAAGATGAGGACTTAGATTTCTGATTAGGTATTATTATGACTACTTCAAAGCAAAAACACTAACAAACTAACAGATCTTATACAAACACTTCCAACTTCCCCAACTCAAGAAATGAGATGCTGCTCTGTGCGTTTACTGAACTGAAAGTGAAACAAAAATTAATCACAGTTTTAGTTTTGGTTTTGCTTTTACTTGCAGTCTGAGATTAAATAAGAATTTTATCTTTGGTTTTGATTTGACCTGCACGGCCAATTTGGTGAATTCATAACTTGATTTTTGGTTTGGATTATGTATTTGTCCTCCTCTTTACAAATCAATAAAATATATGTGTAGTCACATGTTTCCTAGGGATAATCACCTGAAAAACATTAATTACAACTTTGAAACTGCCAGTCTTGCCTAATATTGTATTGGCATCTATTCATTGTTACTAATGAATTTTATGAAACAATGAATTTTTAGAAATGGAAAATTTCCCACGGAAAAATAAAGCACTGGAAAATTTTCCGCCCCACATCTCTGGTAGTTATTCCCTTCTATTCTGCACTGGTGGAATACATGTCTGGAGTACTGGGTCCAATTTTGCCCCCCCCCCCCCC
>NW_017729025.1:26268264-26272325 GCF_001723915.1 Gavialis gangeticus | reverse complement strand
CCCCCCCCCCCCCCAATACAGAAAGGATGTGGACAGATTAGAGGAAGTCCAGTGGAGGGCAATGAAAATGGTGAGGGGGATGGGTTACATGACTTATGAGGAGGGGCTGAGGGACCTGGGCTTATTTAGTCTAAAGAGAAGACTGAGAGGGGATTTAATAGCAGCCTTCAACTACGTGAAACAGGGTTCGAAACAGGATGGAGCTGGACTGTTCTCAGTGGCGGCAGATGACAGAACAAGGAGCAACTGTCTCAAGTTGCAACAAGGGAAGTTTAGGTTAGATATGAGGAAGAATTTTTTCACTAGGAGATTAATAAAACACTGGAACAGGTTACCCAGAGAGGTTGTGAACTCTTCATCCTTGGAGGCTTTTAAAAGCTGGCTAGTGAAAGCCTTAGCTGGGATGATCTAGTCGGGGCTGGTCCTGCTTTGAGCAGGGGATTGGACTAGACTACCTCTTGAGGTCCCTTCCAGCCCTAATTTTTTATGGTAATAACAGAAATGTGAAAAGGTAGGTCATGTACTCTTTCTTGAAGAATGTTATGCATATGCAGAGTTATTCTTGGAGAATTTATTCTGGAGAGGCAGCATGAAGGGAAATTAACTTTAGAATAATCTTAGTGTGTGAAGTTGTAGTTTGGTGTACAGGGGCAGGTGGAGGGGAGTTCAGGAACAGAAGAAAATGTCTAATGTCTTGAAATATCTTGCAGTTCCAAAAGGCAAGGTGTAATTTTAGCTGCTTTGGTTCTTTTAGTAAACGTGTACTTTGAATAAGTGTTTTGCACAGGAGTGGTTGTTGTGTATCCAGTGCATACCCATTGTTTTGTGACTAAAAGTAAAATTTACTATTTTGTGTATATCTCCAAAAAAAATTGCAAAGAAAAAATGGTGAGCTAGTTGTAATAAGCTACACTTTTTTCAACATCAGTCATTACATTTTCTGGTATCATAAGTAATAATATCACAACGTCTATGAAGACAAGTGGGAGTTGCCTTTAATTGTGTATGTTTGTGTGTGTGTATATACACTATTCACCATGATCCTCTGGGAGATGCTTTAAATATGCAACTTTCCCAGTGTACTTGAAATGAATCTTGGTTTAAATGGAGTTCCTAGGAGCCACTTCCACCTACTACTTCTGTATAATTGCATATTAAAATCAATATTCATTTTGTACGCGGTTTCAAAAATCATGAACATTTGTCATTCACTGTTTTAAAATCTAATTATTAAATTGCATCTTTTCTCAGCTGTTAAGCCAGAAAGGTAACTAGTTCTTAAGTTCTGTGAAGGTGCGCCCTCAGGGTGGTAATGTGAATAGCCCTTGACAACAGTACTACCTCTTCCTGAGGGAGGCTTATAGATATTTTAAACAAAGTTTAAACTTCTAATGTATCTGAAAATGGATGATGAAAGTTGCTGTAGAAAAATGGATGCAGGCTTTTTGCTGCTTTTTCCAGTATACAGTGATAATTAGGAACAGGGATTGTTCATTTTCTTATTTGCTAGTTTTTTCCTATTTTTCAGGCATTGTTTAAATGTGATTGTTCTTGCTGTAATGATTTAAGAGTGTGCGTGTGTGCGCGCGCGCGTGCATGCGTGCACATGCGCCTGAGGGCTCAGTCCCATGACCTTTATTTTCTCTCTCTCTTTCATTAAACTAACTTTTTTCCTCCACTGTCATTTTTGATTATCCTTGCTGTCAGTTTTCCTAATTTTAAAGTGGAATTTGTCCTTCATTAATTTTAAGCCCATTACTGCTTGTTTTACTTGTCTTTTCCAGTATAGACATTTCTCTTCTTTACAGTACATTACCCTTCAAGTATTATGTAGTTACCCATTTCTTCCTTTTTCCTTTTGTTAGATTTCTTTTTGAGGTTGAGTGAATTTTACTCCCTTTTACATTTTTCTTACAAGTCCTATTCTCAGTCTCTCTCACTTCAGCTGGCCTTTTTATGAGAACAGTTCAGCTTTTCAATGCCTCCTGTAAGGTGAGAGTATCAGAACCAAGCACAATGTGAAATTATTTCAGTTCACATTCCAGAGCGGTTGGCTGGCTTTGCAAAGACCTCAAAGTTATTGTTATACCTATTCATTTTTATCCATTGTTGTCTTTCATCGTTATAGCTCTTTATGTTCAGCTTTTGTTCTTAAGGTGTATTGTCCTTACATTAATCCACATCTTGCTGTCTTCAGTCTTGTGTCTCAAACTGTGGTCCAACATTTGAGAGTGGTGCCAGTCCAAGAACTCGGTGTAAATTATGTCAAATTTTGTCCTTCATTACTGGTTAAGTCCTAAAAATTCTCCTGTTTATATTTAAAAACTGCTGTTAAAAAATTGTTAACACATAATAGAAACGTATTTCCTCTTTTGGGGTCTCCTAGTACCAAAATCACAATCATACAATGCATTTAGAAGATGACTGCCACCAACAGTAGGCATGTTCACCTATGGAAGAAATTGCAGATTCTGTAGTGCATGCATACTGAGAATCTCTTTCAAATTTTCAGGGTATTGGGCTTAGAAAAATTGCAAGTTGTCCTTAAATTTCATATAGATCTAAAAAACAATGTTGGCAGCATCTCTCACAAATTTATTGTTCTGATGCTTTAGACTGTTTGTAACAATGCTAAATTCACTTTTTAGGGGTATTACTATACTGAAAAAGCCCTCTTCCTTTTTTAAACAAATTAATTCCATCACACAATCCAAAAGAGAGCTCTTATCACAGCTGGTTTTATAGTCGTGGAACAATCTATTAAATAGAAACAAGTAGTTATGCTTTGTCTATACAGACTTTCATTTGTTGAAATAGTTCCACCAGGTCTAAAAGTAGACTAGTTCTTGCTTCACAATAGAAGACTGCTATTGCCACAATTATTTAGCCAGTGCAATTGGAGTTTTTCCACTAGCAAGAAATCATTTGATTGGATTAGAACTCCATTTAACAGAGCATAGAATATTTGAGTAGAATTTTTAATTTCTGGAAAAATGAGTGCAGTTATTTGATAGAGTAACATAACTGAATTATGTGTTTGAGTTATTTAAAATAGAAAGCTTAGTATATGTGTACTTGCAATTTATTTATGACTTTAAGGAATGCTTAAAACTTTGTAAAAGGCATTGTCTAGTGCAAGGGTGCTCAACCTCTGGAAATGTGGTGGTGGAGGAGCAGTAGAAGCATTAATTGCTGCTCCCAAATGTTGGGACCATCAGGAGCCCAGCAGGCTAGGTAACATGGCCCTGCCCCAGTGCATGGGTGTACTTCGCAGTATGTGGTGTTGGACATGACTTATCTAGTGCCCTGAAGTTGAGGTTGTGAGCTAGAAACTTATATTCTGAGTTCACCCACTAACTGGCTGTGTGGCCTGGAGCAAAGTGACAAAAAAATGAAGATTATGTACCTTGCAGAGGTGTTCAGGGTATTAGATGCTTGTGTAATTCTCAGAATTTTCACTTTTGGGAAATTAAAAAAAATGTTCTGAGGAATATAGAAACTCCTACACTAGATAAGACCTAGTGTCCACCTAGCTTGCAGTATCATGTCTGACAGTGACCAACAGTAGGCATTTCAGAAGAATGTGCAAAATCCCACAGCGGTCAGATATGAAATAAGTGTCTGTCCACATTGGATCTTATCCAGATCTCCAGCCTAGAAGTGGGCTTAAGCTCTGATTATCCCTTTTGAAATTTGTAATATAATATTTGTATATAAATGTGCAATTCCTTTTTGGAATACTGCAAAGATCCAGGCCTCAATGATTTCCTATGGCAAAGATTTCATCCCATCCTAGTTAAAAAACTAGGTGACTGTGGCATCGATGCCTACACAGTCAGATGGATTGCAGATTGGCTGAGGGGTCGCACTCAGAGGGTAGTGGTGGATGGGTCATATTCAACCTGGGGGGAGGTGGGTAGCGGAGTCCCCCAGGGCTCGGTCCTGGGGCCTGCGCTGTTCAATTTCTTCATCAGCGATCTGGATGATGGGGTGGAAAGTAACCTGTTTAAATTCGCTGATGACACCAAAATCTGGGGGGAGGTGAGCACGCTAGCAGGGAG
>NW_017729025.1:26255151-26267880 GCF_001723915.1 Gavialis gangeticus | reverse complement strand
GTTAGGGCGGCTAGGAGCTGGAACCAACTTCCAAGGGAAGTGGTGCTGGCCCCTACCCTGGGGGTCTTTAAGAAGAGGCTGGATGCCTACCTGGCTGGACTCATTTGAGTCCCGTTTCTCTTTTTGGGGTTTTTTGTTGTTCTCCCGCCCTGGCGGGGGGTCGGGCTAGAAGATCTACTAGGTCCCTTCCGACCCTTAATCTATGAATCTATGATTTCAGTAGGCTCTCCGTGTTATGCAGGAAAGTATTTCCCTTTGTCAGCTTCTTTACTTTTCACCTTTCAGTTTCACTGAAAATTGTCTTATTCTTGTAATTTGAGACGGTATGAACAAAAGTACCCATTCTTCCTTTTCTGTCTCACTTTTATACTTTTTTTAAGCACTTATATTATGTCCTTTTGTGTGCATCTGTGTAAACGGACTCAATTTTTTAAACGCTTTTTGTAAGGTGTTTCCATCCCCTTAAACATTTGTGTCACCTTTCTCTGAACTCATTCCAAGTCTGGAATGTCTTTTAAGATGACATGAGTAGTATCATAAACGGATGAGACTACACCATTATCTTATAACCTAGTATTAATATTTCTTTCATTATTCTCTAATCCAACCTTTACATATATCACAGGATCTTGTTTGCTTTAGAGCACTCTTGGCAGTAAAACCCAAGTTTCTTTCATTTGTTTGAATGTATTCCACATACATATGTCAGCTTGTTTTATCATTCAAAATATGCCTATTGAGTAGCAGTTATAAGTAAAGCATCAATACAAATTGATGGTAAAATATGCATGAATTTCAAGAGTTTTGACAAACATGCATTTTAGTTGCTTAAAAAGGGGAGAAGCAGCTGCTGCTTGGGGAGCATGCGTAACCTGTTAGTCTAGTCAACAGTGAGACAGATAACTAAATTGCCCTAACGTTGATTCTGAGTGGAGCAAAGTTAAAGTTGGAGTTTGACTATACCTGTATCACTACACAATCATACCAAGGCAACAGTTGAATCATAATAGCTTATCAATATCTCTTGATATTGATACAGTTGTTACACCTGTCTATCCCTTCAAGCTGTGTTCTCAATTTCTACAAAATGTATCAATATAAAATGGTCATTTATTAGTTTTGTTTTTAATAAAATTGTTAATTGACTTGGGAACAACTTCAGCTTTTATGCTTAAGTAAAATCAAAGCATGGCAGCTTGTAATGGAGTTTCAGTACTTTCGACCGTAACAAACTACCATAATACAGTTCTGTGAACAGAACAAATACCCGCAACATGGAACTGAAATATTACTAACTGTTCATTAGTTGCCTTGATTCTATTCATAGTATTGTTTATCACTTTTTTGGTAATATGTGCTTGCTATCTTGACCCCACCATTACAGTAAACTGAGAATGAGAATTAAAGCCTCTGTGCCCCTTTTAAGTGTCTAAGTAATATCCTGAAACAGAAGTTGTTCTTATTGTGGTAATTTCTGAATTATGAAATAAGAAAAACTCTGCTGTCTGTTATGCTGATGCTCTCTGAAGAGCCCTTACAAATCATGTACATCAATTTGCACTGTTCTGATAATTCATCTTGGGCACAGTGTTTTAAAATGGTCTGTAGAACACTTCATATTTTTATTTTCAGAGAGAGAATTTGTAATTGCGATATTGGTAGTCTCAAAAATCCCAAGTACCAAACCATGCACTAGACACTGAATAATCTTAAGATTTGTTTTGAAAATTACTTCCTTAATTCTTTTGTGTGCTCATTTTTGAGCCATTAGCACTTCTTTTCATGTTTTGTGAAATAATAGTAAGTGACTGCTTGTATTTTTTTATATGTGAAACCTCAGATTCTTTCATATTCATGTAACTCTTTAATTGGGACTTTAAGGAAAATACAAATATTTTTGCAACACTTGTGATAAGATCATGAACAGTGCTGCAAGCTCTCATCCGATTAATGTAAGTTAAAAAATGCTGCTACAGTGGCAGATCATGTGCTGTTATATGTAGTCTTACAAGGTTTTTTTTTCTTACATAAGCACTGTTTATTGTTTGAAGTAGTTTTGTTTTGTGTTGTGGTTTTGGTTGGGGGGCGTTGTTGAGGAAGCTGTAACAAGCAGCAACAGCTTCTATTTTCTGCTGCAATATCTCTGACTGGAGTACATGGGTCAAACTGACCAAGCTGTATTAAGAATAGATTCTACCCCCATGTTTGTGATCTCTTCAGTACAAAGCTGATCTGAAAAGTTTTAGCACCTAGTGCTGATCAGCAGAAAGGCCACACCGTTACATAAATGTTCTGAATGGTATCTTAAGGTCCAGTTACATAGAATGGTCCCTTTAGTTAAATCCTAATAATTTTGAAAGTGATTTACAAATAAATTTGTCCAGGATCCCTTTTTCTACTTACCAATAAGGACATTTGTACTGTTAATAGAATACTGATTTCTCTTAAACCTACTTAGAAGCAGTTATTTCACTAAGTACTTTAACTAGTCATAGGTCATCTAGTCCAGTTGTGTGCATGTCTCTTCCAGTTCGATCATCTATATGTTCATTTAGCTTGTTCAGTTTTAAAGTGGGAGGACTCTCTCTGTCTCTCGCACACTTTCTGCCACTGAGGCAAGGTGTTCTCACTATTTACATGTACATTCTGAGATGCGGAGAACTTGCTATCAAAGGAACCACTTTCTTGTGGTGAAATGGAGAGGATGAGATAAGTAGACCTAGCCTTTTAGCCTTCTGTGTGAGGCAAGAAAGTGTGTGCACAGTGAAAAGGGGTTCTTGTATGTCGTCTTTACAACTGTTAACCAGTCTCTTCCTGGTCAGGTTCTGTTCCTGATGCAAGGTAGTCAGTTTAACTTACCTCTTACTATGTGGAAGAGCATTGTGGCCACAACTGTTACGACATGACCTAAAAAGTGTTAACATCTATCTCTACTTGAAAAAAAAAAATGCTATGTATTTCCTGTGGTACTCGTACACAAGCTACATTCTCTCCTCACCCTCCCTTCCCTTTACAAGTAATATAACCACAACATTATCTTAGAAAATGCCCTAAAGGTTAGAGCACTAGTCTTTAAACAATATCAGCTCCTATTATTGTATCAAAGGGCCAAAAAGACGTCATAGTATGTCATGCAAGTAATCCATCTATATTTGTAGCTGCTCTTTTGTATCAGGATGATCTGTAAAATAAAGTACATGGATTTGGAAAATGTTTCTACTACCATTACTCTGAACTAATTTGCAATCAGTTAATTCAAGTTAAACATTCTAGACATACCTAAGGGGGGGGGGGGATTGGGTTGTTTGTTTTTTGTTTGTTTTTTAATTTAGACTACTGTACTGATACTGTACCTGGCAATTGGTTTGGAAAGCTTCAGTGTTACCTGTCACATTATATTCACTAAATAACAGCTTTAGTTAGTGAATACTCATGCTGTTGCATTTTTTTCAGACTAGAGCAGCAAGTGATGGTTTAGGCCTCCTGAGCTCCCTACATAGAGGAAATTGTAATAAAGAAACCTTGCTATCTCGGGCATATATTTTCATGAGATAAAAGCATAGCTGATAAAAATTGTAGTGGGAGGGAGGAGAAGCCTTTCATAAGTAATCAGCACCTGAGTTTCTCTGAAAAGAGCCTGCTAAAAAACTGTTAGGATTTTCAGACCAAATCAATACTTCTGAATTAATAAATCCCATTGAAATAAAGAAAAACGAAGGAAGAGGAGTGAGCTTCTATGCATAAGCTAATTCTGTAGAACTTACTTAATAAACTTTCCCATGGGGCTGAGGACCGAGGAAGTTCCAGGGCAGTAAAAGAAAAAAATCATTCCTATTAGAGCAGCGTTTCCCAACTTTTGATTCTGGCGGCACACTTACTGGGCCTCTCCCAACCCCTGGTGCACTGGCTGAATGGAGGAGGGGGGATGGGGGCATGACTGGACACGGCGCACGGATGCAAATCACTGGCTGGAGCCACGCCTCCGTCTGTCTGTGCGTCCGCGGCAGCAGCAGGTGGGGGCGTGGCTCCAGCCCAAAATCCCGCGGCACACCAGTTGGAAAACGTAGAGGCTGACCCAGCAGGCACCACAGGGCAAGAGATTCAGCAGCGGGCTATGTCTGATACTGTACCTGGCAATTAGAAATTATCTCACCAAGAAGCATAATACACTAAAGAGCATGGAATGCAATGGAAATGGGAAAACACAGGACACTGTTTTGGATTGTTCAGAGATGATTCACAATTGCCTATAAGCAGCGGTTTGTTCCTTTTGCATGTGACAAGGACAGCTATGCAGCTGATCTAAGTACATCAGCAATCTATCTGAGACTGTGACTAAGAGACTTTATACTGTTAAGCAGAAGGACCATGGAAAGCAAATCACCTTTCCAAAGGAAGGCACAGAACTATGCATGCACACAGCATGTATTGGTGACATTATAGACCACATCAACCAAAAAAAAGCCAATTGCCGATAATGTCAATTTCCTTTTATCAGTGCTGATATGCTATGGACCGATGTATCGGTACACCTCTACACAAAGCTATGCTACTGCTCAAAAGTGGACAGTGGCATCCAGGATAGGAATGTGGAGTCACATAACCATTGCTTTCTCAGTTACTCTTATCAAATCAAATGCACCAAAGGTCTCCTAATGAAAGAAGTTAATTCTAGGCTGCTCCATTCAAACTATATTAATGAAGAGGAATATCAAATATTTGTGATTATTAGGGTTTTCCATTCGCTGTGGAAAAACACAGATTTTCCCCTTTTAAAGGAGAAAACTGTGGGAAGCCTTAGGTTTCTCCTTGCAGGCTGGCAGCCTTTCTGCCAGTGCTGGGGGAAGGTGTCTGGGTACTGGGGCTGCAGGGGGCCTTGGTGCTGCCTGTGAACCCAGCTTGATGTTGTTGCCAGTGGGGCCCACCCAGAGGTGTCTGCCCCTCCAGCTGGGAAGGTGTCAGGGAAGGTCCTTCGGAAACAGGGGGGAGATAACTATGTGGCTGGCCTGGCAGTGCCAGGAGCTGATGGTGGGGGTGGTACCTGGGGGAGGGTGGCCAGACTGCCTGTTGCAGTGCAAGAGCCCCAGCCTGGGGCAGGGGTTGCCACAGGCCTCCCTTCTTCCTCCCTTCAGCCCACACCAGGGCCAGACTTGCTCTGCCATCACCCATGCAAGCTGGAGCCACCGCAACTGCGCTACAACCAGGGCAGGATGGGACCTGGAGCCCCTTGCCTTTCTCCTACTGCCTGCAGCAGGGCATGAGCCAGAGCCCCACTCCACTTCATGCTGCTGCTGTGGAGCACGGCACTGGTCCTTCCTGCCATACCACAGCTTCACCTGGTGACATAGGCCAGTATGTGGTGTCTCAGCCTGTGCTTCTGCATGAGGTGCGCTGTATGCACCTCATGTTGGAGGCCATCCCTGCAGACCACCATCCTGTAGTCTGCAGGGGACAGCTGGGGGCCCCCTCCAGCAGAGATGATGGGGGCCAAGGGGTTGTGGGTTGGGAGTGAGGGGAGCCAGCAGGGATGGGGACCTGCAGATGGGGAGTGAGGGGCACCAGCATGGCCCAGGGGAAGCAGGGGACTGTGGCTTAGGAGAGAGGGACACAAGCCAGGCAAGGGGGCTGTGGCTTGGGAGTGAGGAGCACCAGCAGGAATGGGGGGCAGGCTTGGGAGTGAGAGGCAACGGCATATCAGGGCTGCTCATAGCCACAACGGAGTGGAGAGGACAGCCACAACTGGACCTGCATCCTAGTGAGCAAAGGGGGCAGGGAATACTCTGATTTGCCATGGTAAAAAAAGAAAAAACTAAATCAAATGCCAAAATATATAGGTACTTAGAATTGATTTTATTAGAATGATTGGGGCACCAGTAGGCTTCCTGATTACTTAAAGATTGTAAATATATCAATAAAACAATGTGTTTCACTGATATCTGTCTATTTATCCTGTGTGCATTTTTTTTAATCGTGGGAAAATGCAGACTTTGGGGTTTATAATTGTAGAATTTGGGGGTTTTAAACAGAAAACTAGGATCTCTGGTGATTAACAGTAAGCTGATGAAGGTCAGTCAGTCAGTCTGGGAATCACCAAGCACTTACAGAAAGATACAGCTTGACAGTTCTTTGTATGACTGAGGATATATTCCCTTCTGTGACCTCAGCTCTTACTCATGCCTGCAGATCTTTCTTGCACAAAAGCAATTATAGCCTGGATAAGACAGCTCTCCTTTCTATAACCCAGCTATTTCAAAACCTACAGATTGCCATTAAACTATTGTGAGACAAAAAGCTGGGAGAACTAGATGTTGTTTTACTGTCCGTGGATGCACAGCAGCCTTGCATGCACTTTATTGTGACTGTCACTATTGGCAGTTCTCTAACCATTGTCCACCACCTACAGTTTGGAGCTGAATCACTCTCCCTGCACTCTGGCTTTTGATTCAGATGTAACTGAATCAGGTACAGACAATAAATGCAAAGAGAATAAGGTACAAGCAATAAAATGTGGCTGGTTTAAAGTATCCAAATTATTACTCATTAAAACTAATGCTAAGGAAAATGTTTCCAAAGGAACTAGTAGACTAACTCTTTAGATTAAAAATTATATTGGACTTTGGTTTAGTTTCTTCATGTGTGGCTTCTAGTTCTAAAATGTTCTCGATGCTAAGCTGGAATCCTGCCTGTAATGGTTAGAAAGTCAGTGCTGTGTTCATGAGCAGCTGTCATTTAGCCCCTTCTTTCTAGTTAACAGAGCTCTTTGCTATCAGTGGTCTCCTAGCAACACTGACTAAAGCTGTAATTGAGTTTTGCTTCTTGTTTGTGTGCTGTTTACTTCGATATGCCCCCTTTGTTGCTTACAGTTATTTCAAAGCAAGTATTTGTGGTTATTCATTGTACAGAAGTGTGAAGCACTACAGTTGGTTGCTACTTAATACATGATATGTATTTAGCAGTTATTACCAGTTTTGTGTCCAAATGGCAGTCTGGTATCTAAGGTAGATTTGTAAATTATTTAGAGAGAGGATATTTTACCATGAAAAATTCCCAACTAAACTCCACAAAAGCTGTCAAATAGGGTGGTGTTTGTTGTGTGTGCATGCACATTTGGTGAAATCTGAAATTGTGATCAAGGTGGCACAAGTGCACTGTGATAAAAAGACTAGCATTTTAAAGTACTCCTAAAGAAAAAAAAAAACAAGCATTTTTTAGTTAAAGTGAAAGCACGCCCTAGAAGTCTTTTCAAGGGTAGCCTGGTCTTACTGTGCCCTTAAGTTTCTTTATCTCTCTGAGATGCTAATAGTTAGTGAAGGAAAATATTATTAAACAAAATTCAAGCATAACATTTGTTATTATGCTGTTACCTTGGGCAGCCTTGGCCTGTATATTCATTTGCTGTCTCTTGTGTTATACATACTAGGTTGTAAGCTATTCAGGGCAGGGGCTATCTTGTATCTTTTGTATGATAGTCTAGCACAGTAAGACTTTGAGCTATGACCAGGCATAAAAAAATTTTTTGGATCAAAAAATCAAGAGATGCTGAGGATAACTTTCACAGGGTACAACCTAATGGGTATTGATTTGATCAAACTAATGTTTTGTTTTTAGTTATGTCAACATGTAGCTGTACTTGAAATGTGCCAAAACTAACTGTACAAGCAAAAAAAACCCAGAATGACAACAACAAAACTTTTAAAAATTAAAGAAAAAAAAGTGTTTAGTTTGGGAAGAGACAAAGCAGTACCTTACTCTGGTAGATCCTTTTGGTGAGAGTTCTATTTGTCAGTCACATTGGTGTGTAATTTGTAATGTGTCTTGAGAAGGATGGAACAACATATTGTTTTTAGTTAAGTACTCATTTAAATCAAATAGAAGGTTTATAAAAACTAATCTGAGAATTGCATTTAATCAATTCTAGCTAAATTATTAATGTTTGCTCTTAATGTCACTGCTCATAAAGTAGCTATTTTTATAACACTGCCTTTCAGAAGGGGAAAGACCCAAACTATTGAAAACTAAGGTCCTGATTCTGCAAGCTCATAAACTGGTTTGTTACTTTTTACATAGTCCCATTTACTTCAGTTTCACTTAAAACTAAGCATGTGCAGAACTGGTTGTGGTTTCAGGGCTGGAATTTGTATTGAAACTGAATGGCCCTTTTTATGATTAACTCTAGGAGCCTTAGTTAAGTGCAAAAACGCCATTGTGCAATATAGTTTATAAAAATGGAACCAGAAATAACCTTGTTCATCCCCCCCAAACAGATGAAATAACAAATGGATACAAACAGGGAAAAGTACAGGGAAACAGTAACCCAGTATTGGTCCCCGATGGCAGGCAAAGCTCTCAGCACGTCAGTGGTTTTATCATCGAATGCTGCGTAGGCATCACAATAAAGAAAAGATTTAAGAAAGGACTGAGAGGATGATATTAGTTTTGTGGTTGTTTATAGGGCAGAATGAGAAAAGCCATACAAGTACTTGTTTGAAAATCTAAATGTATAGGTGAAGGAGACTGGCATCCTGGGCCAATCAGGTGTTGCATGTAAGGGAAATAAAGTAGAAAAGAGGAGATATACAGACAAGCGTGAGAGGAAGACAACGAAGGGCAGAAGTGTTAGTGGTTGGTGGTGAACATGGTTGTTATTACTCAGCACTCGGGGAAATCAAGTAGTTAAAAATGCTTCTATTTTGTAAAAAGCATTCTACTACCCATTTTTGTGCAAAACACCCTTTGACATTTTCAGAGTTTTGTTGCGAGTTGAGAGTACTTTGTATAATTCAGCTCATGGTTCATGCATAAAAATGGAATTTGGCGCTCTGTTGAATTGGTGTCTTGTCCCTGGCTTGGACTGCAGAACCAAGACACAATTGTAAGTGTTCATAGGAGTTTGAATTGTAAGGGTTTGTAGTGTGGATCTAGTTTGTATGCATATAAAGCAGATTCTGAATATATGTTCCTGTCTAATTATTTTCTATCCATAAAATAAACATTCTAAATCAATAAGGGCTTTTTTCTTAAGATTTTTCCTCGGTGACATCCTTTTAGAAAACTGATGCTGTTTTCTAAATACTTTTTTTGCTTAAAGAAGATCTTTATATTATAACTGAGGGAATAGTGCCTGCCACACAAGGAAAATGGAGGTGGTAATCCAGTGTGAAACAAATTTGTCTCAAACAAAAATATCAGTTTGTGAGTTGAAAACTTGAATGTATTTTAAAAGTGCACATATTTTAAAATGCAGAATCTATATTTAATGTACAGAATTTATTATTTTCAAAGTTTTGTTAGGGGGTTTTTTTCTGGAATTGAGTTGAGCAAAAAACCTATATTTGAAAAAGTAATGTCTTTTTTCTGCATAATCATTATTTTTGGCAAATGCAAGCAAACCACCAATGATGCACTAGTGTGTTCTATGATGTCATAAGATGTCACTAGAATACAGGCTTCTAGTGATATTAAGCATCTTCAGAACCTCTCCAAAGTGTATGTTGCTTGAAAATTCAAAATGCCTGCTGTTAGTATGCAGTGTTGCTACAAAATAACCTTAGGAAGGACAGGGAGAAGAGAACTGCAAAGTCTTTTTCAAGTAGTATGGCATATCTACCTTATAACCAAATATTTTTACTTTTTCAGATGTTCCTCCTGCTGACCAAGAAAAGCTTTTTATTCAGAAGTTGCGACAATGTTGCGTCCTTTTTGACTTTGTTTCTGATCCACTAAGTGACCTGAAGTGGAAGGAAGTAAAACGAGCAGCTTTAAGTGAAATGGTAGAGTACATCACACACAATCGCAATGTGATCACAGAACCCATTTACCCAGAAGTAGTTCATATGGTAAGTGTTTTAACATCTAGAAGTATTCTGAATTTTTTTTCAAAATCCAGATGGATGCTTTACTTTATTTTACTAACACATAACTGATCTTTGTAGCTTTCAGTATTTTAACAGTTTTTCATGTATCAGCTGGTTGTCTTTCAAAATTCTGTTGCCAGTGCTGGCAATGTTAGGTTCTTCCTTTGTTTATTCATTAGCAGGGGAACTGTAATGTATGTATGACAGAAATGAAATTAAGTTACTAGCTCGGAGGTCAGCAAACTATGGCTTACAGGTCAGATCTGGCCCAGGAAGGTTTGACCCAGCCTTGCATAGCACACAGAATCGGGCAGTGCGCACACAGCCATGCCAAGGTACCTGTCAGCTCCACGGCCTTCCCTGCTTGTCTTTCATGCCTGCACTTACCGGATTCATCTGCAGTGAAAGTGTCTGCAATAGAAATGAGTACAGCTGGCTTGAGCTGTGCTTTAGAAAAGTTGATTTATTGGTTTTTTTCATGTTATGTTAAAATAACATTAAGGTTTGGAAAGCTGGAGTTCTTAAAAGTTACCAAATTCCAGAATTAAGTTTATGTATGCAACCTTGTTTTGTCCCCCTTTAATTCATAATCACACGTTAAACCAATAAGAGTGAATTAATTCTATATTCAGATCAGGATTTAAATAATTGTCACACTATCCATCCTTTGTACTGAGGCAAGTGTCCCATACAGGGGGGTAAATGGTGTGTAATCACTTTGAAGACCTGTATTACTCCTCCCTAGCCTCAACTTATGGTCCCACTTCCTCTTATCACACCCTTGCCATGTCTACACAAGAGGCTGACTGAGCAGTAGCCAGATAGTACTTGCAGAGTAGCATTGCGTGGCAAAAACCATGATGTGACACTACTGCATCGTAGTATGAGGCTACTGTGCAGTAGTATCATAAAGGTATTTGCCAGCACTATTGCACAGTAACATGGGTTCATAGGTTCATAGATGTAGGGTCAGAAGGGACCTGAGCAGATCATCAAGTCTGACCCCCTGCCCCTCGGCAGGAATGACTACTGGGCTCATATGACCCCTGGTTACTGTTTATACAAGTACTAAATGAGTGCACAGTAACGATTGCGCAGTAATAGCTCATGTAGACGTGGCCTCTTTGTCTTCATTTCCTCCTTCCTTCACTTTCTTCTTTGCCCTGAGAGCATCAGAGGAAGCTTTGAGAACTCGGAATAGTCCTTCTGCTCTCTGTTTTGGTGTATGCCATAGTGTAGCAACAATTGGGCCTTGATCCCTGCAGTCCTCAGCTGGAGCATGTTCAGTACAGATGTAATCTTCGAAGAATTTAGCTGCCAAACTTTACCAAGACTGTACTGAACAGATGTGAACCTGGACCTTTTGTTTCAAAGCTTTATAATGGGACTAGTTTTTGTGAAACTTCACCTCAGAACAAGTAAAGGCATGTTCTTTAAGCAAAGGTGGTTGGATTCTGTCATCTTTTTTTTTCAGTTCTTCCGCCAAATTGTGGGGGCTCTGGAGCCTGTCAAAAATGGTTGTAAGAAATCAACGTTTTACTACTGATATGTGGCCAGCTACTTTCAGTAAAGTAGGTCATGAAAAGTAGAAGTAAATATTGGTGCTCTTGATTGTGTATTTTTCCTGCAAAAGAGGACCCTAGCTGTATTCTGTATCATTCTGGAAATTGCTTGTTGACCCAGAGGGTGGTCTCATGGAGATTTTGTAGAGGTCACTCAAGAACTTGGATTCTTCCCAGGGTGTGAGGCTCCTTAGGCACCTGGCAAAGACAAGGATTTGCAAACTGGGTGGGGTATGTATATAACCATAGTTGACATCTGTGCAGAATGCCTCAGGTGGTCTGGAAGATTGCTGCAGCAGAGTGCCAGTTTTCTAATTGGGTGCACTGGATTGCCACTGTGCTCTAGTTAAAAGGCGAAACAGTACCTTTTGCAAATAAAAGCTGTAGTCAGTGGCTACACAGCTGATCCTTCACTTAGCATCCAGTTGTGAATTAATTAGGTTGCAAACAACCCAGATACGAAAAATCTGGGTTGTCTTGTACCACACATGCGCATCTGTAATAAGACATTGAGGCTGCTTAGTGAAGAGACTTGCATTAGTGTTCCAAGTATATGGATAACTTCATTTCAATTTCATTTCTCTGCTGAATCAGATTTGATTATGTTTAATGAAGAGTGAAGCAGATGAGAACAAACTGGCTATGACTCAGTACAGCCAAAACCAAGTAGTGATGGTGCTTTGGTATACATAATGAAGCTGGGAGAGATTTGCACGTGTCCCCTGATTGAGCATGTGTGGCTACCATTTGTGATTAGAGTGCTTAACTTGTAGGTTTGACAGGAATTAGTTGAGTATGGGAGATATGGCCAGGATGTTTGATCAGAAGTGTACTTCCTCATTTTTCTTTCAGCTGAAGATATTACTAACATATTTCAGGCTTTCATCACCTTGTGATTAGAATGTCTTACAAATGCTGATGC
The DNA here is from genome assembly GCF_001723915.1 of Gavialis gangeticus. Classification (NCBI taxonomy): domain Eukaryota; kingdom Metazoa; phylum Chordata; order Crocodylia; family Gavialidae; genus Gavialis; species Gavialis gangeticus. The sequence goes on along the minus strand of NW_017729025.1, from coordinate 26,255,542 downwards.
AGAATACAACCAGCTGCCTAATTAAACACCTTATTGGGAACAAACTGGCTACATCTGTAATCTGCACTTTTTGATGGTTAGCTTCCAGGTGAATTTAAATTGGTTTCACCTGTAGAATTGTTTCATAATTTCATAGTTTCTAGGGTCAGAAGGGACCTGAGCAGATCATCTAGTCCGACCCCCTGCCATGGCAGGAATTGTAAACGATGAGGAATCTGTGCGTGTAAGAGACCTCCTCAACAATGTTGCGACATCTGTCCTTGGTGAGGACACTTGCAGAGATCTTGCTTTACAAGAGCAGCATAGAGGGAGTTGCTGTTAGAACATGCTGAGGGCCCTTCAATGCAAGTTTCTCTTGCATCCACTAGTCCAAAACAAGGCCTTTACCTTT
>NW_017729025.1:26245767-26250151 GCF_001723915.1 Gavialis gangeticus | reverse complement strand
TTGTAAACGATGAGGAATCTGTGCGTGTAAGAGACCTCCTCAACAATGTTGCGACATCTGTCCTTGGTGAGGACACTTGCAGAGATCTTGCTTTACAAGAGCAGCATAGAGGGAGTTGCTGTTAGAACATGCTGAGGGCCCTTCAATGCAAGTTTCTCTTGCATCCACTAGTCCAAAACAAGGCCTTTACCTTTTGGAAATATTGCATAGCCTCTGTATTTCTCTCTTTAGCCACTCTGAAGATTGGAGTGTGAGTTGGGTATGCTCTGAAATCCATGAAGTACTAGTCTACTGTGTATGATTTAATTATGGCTGGATTTTGTTAAGGAATTAAACTAGGATTTCCATGTACTTTGTGGAGGTGAATCATTGGAGCTTTTGGGCTGCTCTCTCATATGCATGTTGTCGCAGGGTACTAAGGGGTGCCTGCTCCTTTAAGGGCAGAAACTGCCTAGAGAGAGGGCCCTAGGAGCCAGGCAGAAACCCCATAGGTGCAAGTTGCCATGGCAGCAGGCTAATGAGGAAATCAGCTAGCACCTGTCCCGGGTCAGCTGACCAGAAGAAGGCGGGGCCCTGGGCACATATAAGCCCCAGGGCTGGGACTGAAGGCACTTAGTGCTTCCTGGCAGCGGCCAGGGGGAGTGGAGTTTGTGCAGAAAAGCTCCATGGAGTTGTCTGGGTGCCTGTTTTGCTTCTGGTAAAACTAATGAGCTTTAGGGGCTCCTAAAGTATCCAGGGCTAGGAGGCGCACATTGTTGAGGGAGAAGCTCACCTCCTTAAAGCGGCAGAGTGTGACCTCCAGTGTTATGGTTGCTGTTAGGTTATATCCCAGAGGCTTGTATTTACATTGTTAGTTGAATCCAGTGGACTGGATGAGGCTGTTGGGGAGGAGGAGGCCTCATTGGGGTACACTACCATGTACAGCCCCAGCACCAGAGGGTGCAGCAACAGGGCCAGAGGGAACCCAACACCAGTGGGGGTACACGTGCAGACGGGGGCTAAGGGCCCAATGATGGCAGGAGGTCGAGCTAAACTAAGGCCCCAGAGGGACAACGTTTGAATACCACCTGCAAGGCATGGGGTGTAGTAAAGGGGCGGTTTTGGAGCCATGCATCTAGCCCATAAGGCTCAGAGTGTCTCGAGGCACAGACTTTGAGTCCCAGCAAGGAATCCAAGGTCAGCAGGATCTAGTGGGGTTCAGCAGGACTGTGGCTACACAAACTCATGGGCAGCCTGCCAACTTACTATTTCAACCAACAAAACAAGGCAGATGAGATTAGAAGGCTCCTGCAGGGTACAGCAGACACGTTCACGGACCCCTAGGGGTATCATGGCCAACCCTGGGTACCCCACGCTGTGACACATATAGCTAATTTTTGAAAAAGCAATTATATGGCTCACTTTTCAATTGCAGCTGTAGTAGATTCCAAGCAACTATTCTTAAACATATTAATTTGGTATAGCATAAATGTTTGAATCTGCACAGCTCTGCTTTTAAAATCCAATATGAAGTTATTCGTGTTGTACAAACATCCATCGAGTCTCGTTTCTCAAACATCAAGTCCAAATTTTCAGAAGCAGACTGGCACAATGGAATTTCCATGGCTTTGCTGGGTACCATAGGACTTCGCAGTCTGTCACACACTTTCCAAGTGATACCATTGTTCATATCCTCCCATGAATTGCTAATGCTGTTATATGGAAGAACATATCTAACTGTTCTAGCTTTTAAATGGCTCAAAAACCCCATATGGCACAATTCACAAAACACCATGGATTTATCCATGATACTGTTTTGAGAGAAAGGAATAATTTACCCTGTTCCAACGAAGTATCTATAAAATATGGTACAAATACCATATTTTGTCATATAAAATACACATTTTTCTCCCAAAACCACCTTGGGGAAATGGGGTACGCATTATGTACAAGAAGTATAGCTCCCCAGAGGTCCAGAAGGCTCACAGCAGGGGATCAGTGGCAACATTAATTGCTGTGCTTCCAGGACCCATGGCAAGCAACACTGCCACCAGTCCCCTACTACCAAGTTTGCAAAACCATGGAGAGCCCCCAGGCCAGATGATATACAACCCTGCACACTGGTTCAATCCTGTGCATGGTCCTGGACCTGGCACATGGCCTTAAATCTGTCATTCCAGACTGGGCCAGTAATTTTGTTGGGCTGTGGCTAGACCACACGCATGGCCCTAATACAGTGCATGGGGTTAGATCTGGCACATGGCCCAAGACCCAGCATGCCAGATTACCTAGTTACCTGTCCTGGAAGGTAAGAATGTTTTTCCTTCAAGCTCTGTATAAAAAAAAAAAACCCCAAAACAAAACAGGGTGCATATTGTATTCAGGAGAAGGGTATACATGATAAAATGTGGTAATGTTCCCCAGATGCATGTTGTATCCGATTCAGAATATTTAGCTATGCTTATTTGAAAGATGAGTTGCTTAAGGAGTCTCTTGTCAAGTTCATTTTTAATATACAGCACTCTGGGAATTATAAATAAGCAACTTTTCACACAGATAGGTGAAAAGACAAATGCTGATTCAACATAAAATGTTAATTTTGCCTATGTAACATTTGTAATGTGCAAAATACTATTCATGTACTACACATTACTTTATTAGTGTGTGATGATGCTGCATTTGACATTTTCATTCTGAAACACTAACACTTAAATTTCTCCGATAAGAAAGCTGGTTGTGTTGTGTCATTTTCGATATTTCTAATGTTTTGTTAGCCTTTTACAGCTCATTTTGTAGTCCAGTAAATTTCCCAGCTCTTTTTTTGCACCTGTCATCTTTTTTATCAAAATACTTTTTTTTTCCCCTTCTCAGTTCTGTTGACAGGAGTAAACAGACTTATTGATTGATACTATCATAGGCCAGTGAGCTACCAGAAAGCAAACCATCAGCTCTTTCCTAAACTTCAGCTCTGTACATGGTAGTAAAAAATGTGGACCATTTTTTTCCAAAACCTGGTTTATTTGGGGAAAATCTTACTATTTGATTTTGAGCATCCACAAGTTAAACCAGACTCTTTCCTGAAGAGCTGAGTCTTAAATACAGATGTGTGACAATAAGGGATGGCTATAGAACTACAGAAATACAGGCCAGAAAGGGACGGTAGAAGTTGCTGAGTTCAGCCCCTGCTCAAGACAAGATCATCCCTGTTTAAACCATCCCAGATAAATGTTTGTCTGACTTGCACTTAAACAAATAAAACCTCCATTGATAGAGATTCTAAACTCTTCTAGATAACCTATTCCAGTAGTTAACCACCTTCATGTTCAGAAAGTTCTTCCTGGTATCTAAATTAAATTTTCCTGAATGCAGTTTAAGGGCATCAGTTTTTGTCCATCCTTTTTGTAGATATTATTTTTATTTTACTTTTTAATTTTATTTTTATATATAAGATTGTCCCTTATTCTTTTCTTATCTGAACTAAAAATATTCCAGTTCTGCCAGCCTTTCTAAATTTGATGACAGTACTCCTGTATCCTGTAAATCTAATGCTGTTGTTATGTCTTTTTATATTATTACACTGACTCAAATTCGGCTTGTGATCCAGTTCACAGGTCCTTTTCTGCAGTATTGCACATTAGCTAGTCATTCCTCATTTTGTATTTTGTGCATATGGTTGTTCCTTCTCAAGAGCTGTACTTTGCACGTTTCTGCATTTAATGCTGTTTGTTTCAGACCATTTTTGTGATTCATCAGGTTCACTATTGAATCTTCTTATCTTGTTCTCTGAAGTGTCTGCTGCCCCACTCAGTTCCCTGTCATCTGCAGATTTGCTAATTGTGCACTTGGTTACATTCTGCAAGTTATTTAAGAAAGTTATTGAACAATACTAGATCCCAGACAGACCCCTTGAAGTCCACTTGATGCCTCTTTCCAGTTTGATATTGAGGTACTGCTGACTACTCATTGGGTGTGATTATCCAGACAGTTATGGATCCACTTTTGATGGTTTCTGCTAGATAGTATTTTTTTTAGTTTCCCTCCTCCTCATTTTAGAGATGAGCACAATATTTCTCATTTCCTACTCTCTTGGGACCCCACCTGCCCTGATGATTTTGCAAAGATTATAGCCAATTGCTCTCTAATTCCATCAGTCAGTTACTTTCTAGGATAAATCTCATCAGGTCCTGCTGATTTGAAAACATCTAATTTATACACATGGGGGTCTCTAATATTTTATTCTTTCCCCTAATCTAGGCTGAGTATTTACCCCTGATCCTTGATGCAAATTATCCTAATTATCTGATAGTTGGGGGTTTGGGGCAGGGTGATGGGGGGGAGCAGTTACCATACTGAAATCAGGGCTAAATACAGACAGTCAAAAAGCCCAAGGCTGAACTGATTCAGT
>NW_017729025.1:26233439-26245259 GCF_001723915.1 Gavialis gangeticus | reverse complement strand
CCCCCCCCCCCCCCCCCCCCCACTGGGAAGAGCCTGCCGTGGTCCCAACCCACAGCACCAGCCAGCCCTGTCCTACACAGATTCAGGAGCACGTGGTCCCATGCCCTCCTGGGATGTGTGCAGTGGTGGGGGCTGCCCCCCATTCCCCAACAGCCCCCAGATGAGCTGCAGCTCCTTCCCATGCCCTGCCCCACCCCGGCTTGGCAGTGCCTGCCCCAGCCTCTCCCTCACCACAGGGGGCCTTGATCTGCCCTCCTCTCACCCCTCTTCCCTCTCCTCTCCCATTCCACCCCAACAGACTTACCAGCTGAACGCAGCTCACCAAGCTGTGCTTCTCCCTGCCTATGTGCTGCGGACACCCCTGAGAAGGTGTCAGGGGACACCTTTGCATGTGTTCTCCCTTTGTGTTCTCCCATTCCAAGTGCTGCGGCTGCATGCATGCACAAGGCATTTATCAGCCAAATTATCAGCTACATCAAGCAAAAAAAGCTGATTTCCGATAGTCGATTTTCTTTGTATTGGTGCTGATCCGATATCAGACCAAGGTATCAGTGCACCTCTAAGCAGGTTTATCTTAAACGAGTTTCAGCCATTTTGAAACTGGTTTATGTGCACTAAGCTTCTGTTCTGTTACAGGTTTTATGTGCACTAAGCTTCTGTTCTGTTACAGGTTTAAACTAGCTTCTGATCACTTAAACTGGTTTATGTGTAACCTCGGTCCATGGCCCTGAGGAGCAGTCCATCTATTTCAGCATTCTGTTGTCAGTAATCTGTATCAGATGTTTCAAAAGGTGATACAACTAATATTGTGGGAAATTATGCACTAACAGGCTCAAAGGGGGAGTGGGGGTGTTCCTGAACTGGAAAGCATGTCAGCTTGTGCATCTTTATATATGTTTATCATATATATTTTTAGATATTTTATCAGTATACAGATCTACTTTTTTCCAGTCTTGCTGAGGCTTTAGCCTCAATCTGTTGTGGCAGTGAGGTCCATAAACAAATATATTAAAAACAAACAAAAACCATTTCTTACAAATGTTTTATATCATTTTTTTTTTCTTTTCAGTCTCTTCAAATGTCCCTGTTCTGTTAGATAGGACATTGGATGCTTCTTTCTCCTTGCATTTTGTTGCACATCTCTAGTTTCTCCCTTTCCCCCTCCCCTTCATTCAGATTTTTCCATTTTTCTGAGAATTTTCCTATATTCTGATTTGTATTATAAGGTAACTTGCCTACACTGTGACACATGCACTGTGATAATTTATCCACTTTAAGGATTTTACCCTTCCCTTATAGGAAGCAGTTTATATGTTCTTTAAATGAAAAGACAGAGGCAGGAGGGACATTATTTTTATATATTCCACTAAACCTCCCCACCTTTTCTTACAGTTCAGATGGAACATCTTCAAAACAGGAACCTTTAATCTTGGGCATCTAAATCAACAGTCATACCTCTGACAGAATATAAAAAACGCATCATAAAATATTCTACATGATCAAAAATCACCTACACAGAATTTATACAACATGCTTTAGAATGAAGAAAGCATGAAATGTCAAGGTTATAAAGGGTTAATTTTGTCATGTATAAAACATTCCTAACATTAACTATTCTGTGAATGCTTCCACTGAAAAGGGTTGGTTGGTTGGTTGGTTGGTTGGTTGGTTGGTTGGTTGGTTGGTTGTTTTTAAAAATAAAAGGAGTAGGAACTACATGAGTAATTTAACTGACTTCAATTTTTCTGATTTTAGCAATCAAAATGATTTAAACTGCTGTTTTGATGCATAAAACATAGCTTTAATTTTGGATGTGAAGTAAGGGGACATACGTTGTATGGATGAGTGAGCCCTTTGTTGGTTAAACTAGCAGAAAGGCTTCATACACATGAATAAGTTGAAAGGCAGGTGACTTGTCTCTGAGATCCTAGAATCATTGCTTGAGTTTTTATATCAGCCTTCATTCAGAGTTGTTCTGGAGCAAATGACACAAAAAGAGTCTTGAATCTACCAGTATCTGCAACATTTTTCAGTGTTCTAGAAAATGAGCCATCAGAAGTCATAGACTTGTATGCTGCTAGTGCAGCAGAATGCACACCTAGGAAGTGGTGAAAATCCAACATATGTTAATTTTTTTTTTTTTTTTGCCTTTTTAAAAATTCTGTCTCCTGAGATTGGGGATGTTCTGTTGGTATCAGAGGTGTAGAAGATTATGTACCCAGGGAATGCTAAATCAAATCTGGATGGCAGAAAGGAATTTGTTCATGTCAGTACCATTTTGACTAGGACTGTTTTGCTTTTTGCTACTTACAGAGTAATGGGGGGGGGAACGGAAGTCAGTCTCCAATTTAAACCTTTTGCACCTAAAAAAAGGACATCACATTTTGATACAGCCCTGCCATTTAGATGATTGCACAAGAATTTTAGAAAATTGTACTTGTGCCATTTTTTCTCTTCAGTTTGTATAAGGAAAACTTAAGCAGCAAGTGATTTATTTTGTTTTTTGTGTCTTCCTCCTTCTTTCACTAGTTCTATAACTTCTGAGATGCTGGTTTTTCTCTGAGTCTGATCTTGTCTCTCTTTTTTGAAGGGTAATTGTCTGTTTATTAAAAGCCACTTAATTTTAATTGAAGGAGCAAGGATGTTGAATCTTTAACAAAGGCTCCAGAATATCAGAATGTTTGTTAATTGTTCAAGGTAAATAGATATTGATGGAAACAAATAGTTTTGAACAGTTTAATTTAAAATTCTTCCTATCTTAACTTTAATCATGTGATGTGATGTCACAGTTGCATTAACTTGTAGTCTTCTAGGTTAGGACCCGAGTTTCAGATGAACAAAACCAAGCAGATTTATATTTTATTATAATCATAAAAAAATTGTATCATAAAGAAGCAAAATGGGGTAGAAGCCAGATTTTTTTTTTTCTTTTCCATCCATCTGACTGTTAGGAATGGGTGACTTCAATGTAGAACTGGATAAAATTAAAGATAAATGAAATGGTGTGCTTTGCCACAAAAATCAATGCTGTCATCTTGACAGTGAAAGGTGCAGAGAAATGCAGTAGCTGCATTATAAATAGCAAACTTGAATGTAAGGGGGGGGAGGATTGTATTTTGCTTACTTGCATAAAATCCCTGTTAGAAGTGGACTGAAGTTGTCTTGCATTGCATCTAGTGCTCTGGACATAAGGCATCAGTCGGATGCTGAGGACTGACCCACTGAATTGAAGGCAGTTTTTCTTTGTGTGTTGTTGAAAGCGCCCTCTGCTGGCATATTTTGTTGAACCGAGTATCTTTCTCAGCCTTTTTCCAAGAGAACAGTTTTGTTTTCCCCCTGTTCTTTTTAAGGCAGCCTCTGCAAGGAATTTTTTCCTCTGGAAAATCAGTTTCCCTTGTTTCTTTTCTCCCCTTCCTTGCATCTTCTCCCTTTCAAACCATTATTTTCTGTTCAGCTCAACCTTAATAAGGAAAGGAAAAGCTGTGAACTTCTAGTTTAGTGATGCATCCCAAACGTTTTGCAGTTCTTGAATGAATCCCAACAGTAACATAAGACTCTTGCTTCTGCTTCTGCAGTCGAGAAAGAAATATAGCTGGAGTGGAGCATACGTTCCTCCTATGCCAAAGTTCCCTCTGCCTTGTGTTTTGATTTAGCCTCAGATGCAGGCTGACCCTCTTTCTTCAACATGACCACCAACTTTCCATTGTGACCCAGTCCTCCGTTTTGCTGACACAGTTTTGTATCAACTTGTGATTTATAAAGTAAATGCTGTCGGTGTTCTCCTCAACAGAACCTCCATTGTCACAAAGCCCACAAGCAAGTTTGGTTTGAGGAAAACTCCTCATTTGGTCCCATACTGGCAGTCAGAACCTAGTGACTTGGAGTAACACTCTGCTTTCCTGTGAAATTGGTCTCTGATTTTACCTGTCAAAGGGTTTTTATTTTTCTTATGAATCTACAGTAGCTACTTCATGCAGCTTGTCTGCATAGGGCTCTGACTTTAGTCAGGCCTGGAAATACAAAAATAAATGTTAGGTTGTTATAGATTTTGAACATCAAGACAGAGGAGAATGATGACCAAGAGCAGTTGTGGCCTTAAAAGTCCCTTCTACCTATGCAGGTAAAGGCACGATGAGATCTAATGCTCAGTCCACAAAATTGCACCCCCTGAAGGAGGCATGATCGTGGGTTCACACATTAGATCCCATTGCGTCTTATTGCCAGTACAACAATATTGTTATTTATGTATACAAATAATGCCTCATTCAAGAAGCACTTCTGGAGTTCTTCATATTCCACGATCAGGAGCTCTACACAGAGCCAGCTAGGATGGGTATTGCAAGAGTAGATGTTTTTCTCAGATACAACCTCTAGAACAACCACAGCTATTAAACTTGAAGCAGTAGTTAACTGATGGAGATCTTATGGCTTGTGTTATGCAAGAAGCAAGACTAGATGATCACAGTGATCCCTTGTAGCTTAAAAAATGTACAAACCTAGACCAGCAGGAACAGAAGGCTTGACACGAGCATCAGTCTTCCCTTCTACAGTATTTTAGCACAGATGTAATTCTTGGAACAGGATCGGCTGTGCTGTGATATGTCACAGTACAGCTGATCTACTTTAGTGATGCTTTTGCTGAGGCTGTTGTCCTGCAGGAAGCCTCAGGAGCAAAAGAGGTGTGATCTTGCAGGAATATAGCTCTGGGTGCTGCACCTGTACAGGGGAGCGCATCTGCAGGTGGGGGAAACCGGTACTTAAAGATGCACATCCCATATTGGGCTGTGGCAGCATGATTTGTGCTGTGGGAATCCTCCTCTGGGAGGGATTCCCACAGTATGCATCCTCAAGCAGGGAGGGGGGAACTCCCACAGGGGTTTGGGGCATGGCAGTAGAATTTACATTGGGGGACTCTCCCTGCAAGGGATTTCCATACCGTTCCTGTCACACTGCCACTCCCCAACTTAGGATGCACATCTGCAAGCAGGGGAACCCATGTTTGCGGACGTGGGCCATGTGTTCAGGGAAAGGCAAACAAAGCTCTTGCCTCATAGGATAGAGCTCCTGAAGTGACAGGTTCCTGCCAGAGCATCTAGAGAGGCGCTCTTCTGCCATAAGTGAACAGGCATCGGCCACAAAAAGAGAGCACAAACTGTGACTAGGGTCATTGCCATTGCAAAATGTGGGCATTTGTGTCTGTTTGCTTGGGTTTTGTACCACCATAAAAATTGTTATGGCAGGACAGTGGGGGCATCTGTGTAAAGTATCAGTGTAGTAAAAATGAACTGATTATGTACTTTCCATTTGTATTTTTGCTGGGTATGTGATGTCTCCAGTGTAAACTTGCACTTGCAAGATACAGCTGCTTTACCCTGCTGATTTGAGCATCCTTGACTCTGAAATGAGTTCAGTTATGAGTCTTAAGAGGTTATATTGTTAGCTGTAACATGCAAGCTTAGTTCAACATCTTCTGTTTTGTTATTCTCTTGGGAATAATGGAGAAAGCTTGAAAATTTTGGAGTGAATATAACATTCTTTATTCTATGAGAGAATATTTTTGGAATGCTTAGCACTGCTTTGGTTAGCAGAAAAACAATGGAATACCACAAATTGTGGAAAAGGAATATTCACGTTCACAAAAATTGTAAGCAACCGTATTAATAATAGTTTTCAGCGTAATATTTGGGGATTTTCGTGGAACAGAGGTCCTGTGAGAGAATAGTATTCTTAACCTATTTTGCTCTGAATTTTGGAGGCCACTAAACACTTTATAAAACATCCTCTAGCATTGGTTCCCAGATTTATTCTTACAAACAGGGTGTTCATGTGATGTTTGAGGTTGAGCAGCATTGCATGAAAAAAGGTTTTGCAAGTTAAGATATACAAAGGAAAAAAATAACCGATAGCTATTTAGATTACAGTAAAAGCTCTGTTATCCAGCATCCATGGGAAATGGGGGGTGCTGGTTATTCAAATATGCCGGTTATCTGAGAGTTATACTTACCTCCAGCCTACTGGGTTGGAGACGTCTTTGCCTGTTAGGGCTTCCGCCCCTCCTGCCACATCCAGTGCGCCAGGGCTTTCACTCGCTGGCGTCAGTGTGCCGGGGGACAGGGTGGGGGGCTCCGCACAGGCTGCTTTGCCCCAGGCCATGGTCCATGAGAAAAAAGTGGGACTTGGCTCGTGGTGGCGAAACCGGAAGTGCCATGGTGGGACAGATTCCGGTTAATAGATCATTCCAGATGATAAAGTGCCCGATAACACAGCTTTTACTTTATATAGTATTAGTTGGGCTAAATACAAGTTTTTAAAATTTGATGCATTTTTTAGGCATTAGTTAAAATAGTTTGTCTTACAAAGAATCCTTATCCAAGCGAGAATTTTTAAAGATTTTAATTAATTAAATTAATTTCAAAGTTCATAAAGATGCATATGACTTCAGTTTGCAGTTAACATGTTTCGAACATTACCACCATCTTCCAATCCAACGGGAGCAGAATTTGATCCAGAAGAAGATGAACCAACTCTAGAAGCTGCCTGGCCTCACCTACAGGTATATAGCAATCTCCTCAATAATCAAATTATTTCAGAATATTATTAGATATATCTTCCTAATATTTGTTAAAAACACTAGCCTAATTGTGTTGGGCTATTAAAGCTGGTTCTAAGATTACAACAAGAAAGATTGACAATATTAGGAACAACTTTCAAACACTGAAGGTTAACAGTTACTGGAACAGAGTCCCTGAGAGTTCATGTAATCTCCATCACTGGAAGTTAAGTGCAGTTTGGAGAAGTATTTAGTTGGGGTGGTTTTAACAGAGTGAAATAACCTCTAAGTCCCTCCCAGCTCTGTTTTTTTTCTTTTATGATTCTAATTGAATTATAAAATCATTAAAAACTATATAGATAACTTGGGAAGGGGTAACTTTAAAATAGATGTTTGTTTATTTATCAGTACTATTCATGTTTATATTTTGTCATAACTGTGGTCAAGTTTGATCTTTCGGTTGCTCAAAAAAATGTGGGTGCAAAATAGATTTTTCAAGCTATGCATAGTGGGGCACGGTGCGTGTCAGATTAGATTTTGTTGGCCAAGAACAGTGATTCTCATCTGCGATGTCATGAGATCCTATTAAGGATGTGATGCCACCTAGCCCCTATGTGAGGCAATAAAGTCTCCATTCTGGCACCCTGTGCCTGCCCCAGCTACCTCCAGTAGCCCCGACAGCTGTTCCTGGAAGGGCTGCCACCAGTGCTGACCTCCACGCTGTCCCCTGCCTCCCAGCAGCCCATGTGCTGGCTCACAGCAGCACACTCAGTTGCCGGTGGGCAGGGAGACATGGGCTGGAGTTGTACTTTGCAGCCCAGCTCATCTGCCCTGTTCCTTTTGTGCTTCTAGGACTGACAAGAGGAGGTGTTGGGGTGGTTGCCAGCATGTGAGAAATGGGAACAGCAGCTTTGGTGATGCGGAGGGGGGATACCCTTAACCTTACCTCTCAGACAGGGACAGTGGGCAAGAAGGGGGTAGGTAATGGAAAAAGCAGAGCATGGCAGGGTTTGGTTTTAGCCTTGCTATCCTCACCTGGTACCAACCAAATCAGTGATATTTAACCTTTATAACCTCAAGGCTGCTGTAATAGGGAACCAGAGGGTTCCTGGTACTTTGAGGGAGCTGCAGCAAGCTAAGCTGGCCCTGGGCAGGCTGGTGGCTAATGCACAGATTTGTAAACCAGCTGCTGACTAACAGGCAGACCTGTAGCCCTGGGGCAAAGGTGTTACCCTCGCAAGGAGACCGTCATAGAGCAGTACACTACAAACAGGGCCAGCCTGTTCGCAGCCTAGAGCTCCATTCAGCTGAGCCAAGCCCCAACAGGGAAGCCCTTCACTTATGTAGATATATTTGAGAAATGGTAGAAACAGCAGTCTTAAGCTATTGTTTGTTATTGAGGGTTGTCAGTTCTCATTTTACTGCTAACTATTCTATATCCTGTTTTTTAAAAAAACAACTAATGTTATTTCTTTGTGGATTTTTTTTCAGCTTGTTTATGAATTTTTCTTAAGGTTTTTAGAATCTCCAGATTTCCAACCTAACATAGCTAAGAAATATATTGATCAGAAGTTTGTATTGCAGGTGAGGTAAAAATAAACATTTTTTAAAAACTTTTAAAGCCAAATTCATTTAAAACACACTAAATGCGAGTAAAGTGACGTTTTTTTTTCTTCACAGCTTTTAGAGCTCTTTGACAGCGAAGATCCCCGTGAAAGAGATTTTCTTAAGACTACTCTTCACAGAATATATGGGAAATTTTTAGGCCTAAGAGCTTACATCAGGAAACAAATTAATAATATATTTTATAGGTATGTCAACATTTTAATTTTTTTTGTGCATTATCAGTTATAGCTGGGGTTCTTGACCTTTTTAAACTCCAGGCCCCCCTTCCATAACTTTTGTGAATTGAGCAACCCCATTTCAAAAATAAATATATTTTTATATAGTGTTTACTTTCTTGCACAGGGACGAGGCAGTGCAGGTGGGAGAAGGTACAGTGAGGCAGGGACAGCCTGTGCCTGCCTCTTTGCAGTAGGGATGAAGAAGCGGTCACGGAAGGGATGAGCCTGAGCTTGTGCTTATTGCATATTAGGGGTGTGCGAAAAGGGCCGTATTTGATTTGGATTTAGATTCGGCCCAAATCAGGGGATAGTGATTCAATTCGTTGATTCAGATCACTGTCCTGATTCAGTTTGGCCAAATCTGAATCTGAAGATGTGATGTTGATTCTGAGAATCAGCTATTCGGCCATAGACACAGCTTTAAATGTTTTTTCTGCATACCTCCAAGGTACCAGGTGCGGCTTGTGAACGCTGCAGTGGTGGGGCGGATGGATCGTGGTGGCGGACCCAGAAGTGAACCTGAAGTACTTTGTGCAGAGGACGCTCTTGCGTGCCTCCTCTTCTCCCCCCACCCCCCCAGCTTAGCAATCAGCCACAGGGGGACCCCGGGTGCCCCCCCAGACCCAGGAGGCACCAGTTGCCGAGCCGGGTGGAGAATCCCTTGTGCGCTCCACAGCAGACCCAGAAGTGGACCAGAATTGCTTCTGGTCCACTTCTGGGTCTGCTGCCAAACGCGCTGAGGCCGCCCCCCCCACCCCCCAATGCTCCTGTGGGACACTCCATCTGCCCCATTATCACAGCATTCACAAGCCGCCTGGCACCTTGAGGTATGTAGAAAAAACATTTAAAGCTATGTCTATGTCCAAATCATTGAATCTTTCCGAAATGATTTTGGAGGGTTCTGATTCAATTCAGAGAGTTTTAAAGGGTCTCCTGATTCTATCTGGATTCAGAGATTTGACTGCCATATCAGGCCAGAACTCCACCAATTCGAATTGGCAACCGAAGCTTTGTACAGCCCTATTGCATATCTCCTCACACTTTGTAGCAGCTTTCAAAGGATCTTGTGGCCTGCTAGAGTGCTGCCACCCTAGTTGAGAGTTACTAAGGTACAGTATCTTAGAGTCTTTGGTCACATATTTGCAAAATGTCATACTAACTTGCAAGAGAGTTTTACATGTGATACGATTGGCACCAGTTTCGCTAAGCAGTGGTCCAGGAAATCCAAATTAGGGGAAGTTAGCACATTGTAAACTATGGTGCTGGAGTTCCGGTTCATTTTAGGTTCTGGCTTTAGATCAGTATCTTGACTTTTTATATAGGTCTTTTTTAACAGATAGTTTGTGTTGATGTTAGAGCACTGTTACACAGCATCACTGGAAATTATTTGTGCTACTATAGTGCCTAGGTAAATTTTGGTTTTCAGGTCTGCATAATATACAAATCCTGGTTTTCAGCTTGACATCACAAATGAAAAAAAATATCTGAGCTGTAGTTTTCTTGGAATGGGCAATTCTAGTTCGTAGGAAAGAAAGGGAAGAAATTTTCCTGGGGAAAAAATCTCAGCAAAAGCTGGGCACAGGATACACTGAAATTATCTGTATTACCATTAACTCTATGATCCAAATACGTTACTATTAGAATTAGTATGGAAGGTAACTGCAGTTTTACTATTGCCAAAGGTATAATTGCTATTGTAAGAAACTATGGTAGGGGTAGTAGTAGTGTGTTTTTTCTGCCATCACTTCACTTCTGCATCAGGGTTTATTAATTTGAACACTTTATTCATATTTGGGGATTTTTTAAGTTCTCAGACCTAGTTGGAGTACTTCCCCAAGAAATGTTCTTACCAAGTATGGGAGCTGCAGGTACACAGTAACTCTTTACCTTTTGCAAAACTTTTTTTTTTTTAATTGCACTGTTACCCAAGTTTCCTTTCTGTCTTAAATTTAGAGGTACCTAATCAATGCTGTTACAATGCACAAGACTTGAGGATCGTCAAGGAGTCATCAAGAAAATTATTACTAAAAAGCAAGACCAAGTAGCGAGATATGCATGCCTGATTTCAGTTATGAAAATGTTAAGCATCATCAGCATAGCTGAATATTATATCAGTATTTTGAATCCTTTTTCACTGAAATGTAGAGTGTGTATGTTACATATTTGAATTTCTGCCTTTAACTAGTTAGAGTAAAAATCCTTAAACACAGACACACACATAATCCCTGTATGTATATGGCTTGTGGCAGTAACTAAATAGTGACCTCTGCCTACTGATCAGTGTTACAAAACCTTGCCATGCTTTCAGAATTTAGAAGGCCAGAAATTGGGAGCCAGATATCTCGGTTCAGTAAGCACAAGCTATAACATGGGTAGGCAATGTTTTTTGGCTGGACTGCTGAAAAAAACACAATGCCTACCTTGGCAGGTGCTAGACTGCCGACATGCTGGAGCCCAGAGCAGCTGTTAGCAGCCTCCCAGCTGCAGCTTGCCCAAGGAGCCCGGTCTGCTTGCAGCAGGGCTTGCAGCCTCCCAGCCGCCGGCTGGCAGCAGCTGCTTCGAGCCGGGGCTGGCGGTGGCATGCTGAGCAAAATGGCCTTGCATGCCATGCTTGGCACGCGTGCCGGGGGTTGCTGACCCCGGAGCTATAAGCTCAGCTGATCTCAGAGCAAGGCAGTCGGAGCCAAGAGGGGTTGGAATTCTTTGTGCAGTATTCCATAGGGATTCATATAACACCATTGAGCCAGTTTCTGCCGACCTTTCTGTTGCTGAGAAGAAACTTACTGCTACTTTGTCCTGTCGGAATTGATATATGGAGTATAATTTAGTAGTGATTAGGAGTGCACCGGTAGAGATTTTTGTGGCTGATATCAATGACCAATATTTAAGAGAGGCATATCGCCGATACTGATCCGATTTTTCGATACAGCTGTGTGCAGCTATTAAGTCCACTGTGGTGGGAGGGGAGGGGCGTGGGGAGGGGCAGATCAATGTCTTCCGCAGTAAGGGAGGGGGCAGGTGCTGCCTGGGAGCAGGGGCTGGAGCTGCTGCTTGGTGGGGAGGGGGGGGTAAGGCAACTTCTGCTGCTGCTTGCACCTCGGGAGGGTGGGGGGGAAGCGTGTGCCCCTGGATCTGCACGGGGTGGGGTGGGCTACAGCTGGGGCTGTGGGGGCCTGTTCTCAGCGTGGGTTGGGCTCGGAGCAGGCGCCAGCGGTGCTGGGAGGATGCTACGTCCACCTCAGATTTTGCTGCCACTCCACTGCCAGCACCGCCGTCACCCAGCACCACCCCAGCTTAACGCCCTGCCTCTACCCATGCGCCAGGAAAAGCCAGGGCTGCGCCTGGTAGTGGCAGTGCTGGGAGCAGAGCAGCAGCAAAATTTTGGGGTGAATGCAACATCCTCCTGGCACCCACCCCGCGCAGATC
>NW_017729025.1:26221995-26233360 GCF_001723915.1 Gavialis gangeticus | reverse complement strand
CTGCCCCACCCTCACACCCCTTCCCACCCCTCCACACTGGACTTACCAGGGGGAGGCAGCTCTCCATGCTGCCAGCTCTGCTCCTTGCTGCCTGAGTGCTGCACTGCAGCTGCACACAGCAGGGGCATTTATCAGCCAAATTATTGGCCCCATCGGGCCGATATCCGATACAGCCAGCTTTCTTTATATCAGTACTGATCCGATATCGGACTGATGGATTGGTGTACCTCTCTAGTCGTGATGTGTGGAAAGAGGGCAAAATCAAGAAGGTGTAAAAGGGGTCCTTCATGTGTTCCTCCACATTGCTCTACTGTCTTAATACGTTGCAAAGTTCAAGAAGTCTTAAGACATTTGGGAGGATTTGTAAGGAGGAAGGGGGACAGTTAAATTGAATGCACTGTTTTTTGTGATATAAACGTTTGGTTCCAGGCGTACAACTAACAGATGTCAGCACCTTTGTCATAAGAATACAAAAGTAATAAGTGGATTTCCAGGCATGTAGGCAGCATTAATAAATAGCTGGCATGAGTGGGTTTCCTAGAGCTTGGAATGTTTTCAAGTGTGGTCTGGGTCCCTTCTCCATTTTTTAAAATGTGCAGTACACACTCTAAATGAGGGCTTGTAGATTCATAGATTCATAGATTTAGGGTCGGAAGGGACCTAGTAGATCTTCTAGCCTGACCCCCCGCCAGGGCGGGAGAACAACAAAACCCCAAAACAAGAAACGGGACTCAAATGAGTCCAGCCAGGTAGGCATCCAGCCTCTTCTTAAAGACCCCCAGGGTAGGGGCCAGCACCACTTCCCTTGGAAGTTGGTTCCAGCTCCTAGCCGCCCTAACTGTGAAGTAGTTTTTGCGGATGTCCAATCTATACCTCCTCTCCATCAACTTGTGCCCATTACTCCTTGTTATGCCAGCGGGCGCTAGGGGAAACAGCGTCTCCCCCAAACCCTTCTGGTCCCCCCTAGTGAGTTTATAGACGGTCACCAGGTCCCCCCTCAGCCTTCTCTTGTGGAGGCTGAATAGGTTCAGGTCCCGCAGTCTCTCACTGTAGGGTCTGCCCTGTTGTCCCCGGATCATGCGGGTGGCCCTCCTCTGGACCCTCTCCATGTTGTCCACATCCCTCTTGAAATGGGGCGCACAGAACTGGACACAATACTCCAGCTGTGGCCTGACCAGCATCGCATAGAGGGGGAGGATCACCTCCTTGGCTCTTGTCAGGCATTGGCTTTAGAAACCAAATATTCAAGTTGGCACCTTGCTTTCCTCTTTATACCAGTATGCTATGTAGAAGTTTTTGAACTTTTTTTCTAGCATACTTTCCTGAATCACTTTCCCATTGCACACTTTCTTCTTTTAAAAGGGAATGTATGGCATTATCTCTTTAAGAGAATGTTGCTAACTGCGCTGTAGCCTTTTGCCCCTTCATGCATGAAAGACAATGGCACCAGCTATAGAGGGAGCTTACCTTCTCTACAAATGGTAACAAATAATGCTTTTAAAAGAGGAACATAGAAGCCGCCTAAAAATAGTGAGCAAGCTTCATCCATGCTGTCTGCACACAGTGGCTTTTGGCTGAACACAGTGAACACCAGTATTTCTTAGAAGTAACACTGGTACATTTTCTTTCAAGGAAAAGGTTTCTAAGAAAAGACAGGAAAAAAGAGTGCAAATAAATTGCTTACCCTTTTTAAACCTGGAGAGGCTTTTAAGTTAATTCAGGGTACACAGTTTCATGAAACTATATATTTCAGTCTGGATGGCACAGCAGCATCCCAGTCTATTATAATTGCCCTTCCCAACAGAAATTATTCTGCAGCTTCTTGGCGTCCATTACCTTAGGACGTTGCCAAAGCAAGTTTTCAGATCTAGACATTTCTGGTTTAAGGCTTTTGAATAGCTGATGAATATTCTGCTCACTCAGCTTTCATAGTTTTAGGAGCAGGGGAGGGTTTTGTTTTTTTTAAGCAATTCTTCTATTTTTGTTCAGAAACCTACGTGAGTAATGATTCAAATCCTAGATTTTACTGTACACCTTTCTCAACCAAATGTAAACAAGAAAGCATTTCTTTCTCAGACTGAAATCTCTTGGCATTAGAACTTAAAATCTCTATGTATATGAATAAAACAAATCTGGATATACATTTCTGTTTAGTACTTAAGAATTTATACTTTAATTTATAAAGAAAAAACCTAAGTTTATAAATGAGTAGCTTCAAGTTTCTGAGTCTTGAATTTGATTGAGACCATTAATAAGTCTTATGTATTACTTATGAAATACAGATTTCTATAAAATATTTACTTGGCTCATAGTTTGTCTCATCCTGTAAGCCCTGTGTTTATGCCCAGTTTTAGATGTAGGAGAGAGTTTTTTCTTCCTGCAATCACAAGCCAAAACCATACTTCTGTCCTGATATAGTGAATAGATTTTTCTTTTTCTTTACATATTTTTATTTCCTTTTTTATTAAATAATTACATTAATATGTTGCTAAATAAAAATAAAGGGTTTTTTCTAACCACATCATTTTTGCTGAAACCATCCTCTTCCAGAATCTTGGGTTTTTCCAGGAGTAAATAATTCTCAATTCAGACGCTTTAACGTGTAATGCATTTTTAAATAGGAGACTATTTCCTACTGTAAATGTTATTGTTAGTCAAGGACAGCTAGTTTCAAATCTGTGTAAATAATGGACTTTAGAACTTTCCGGCTTCAGCTGCATTGAGACAGTTGGAAAATTTGCAAGTCAGTAAATTATGCCTTTCTTCAGAAAGAAGCATCATGTAAAGGCTTGAGTTGCCTTGTGTAAATCTCACACAAAGAAGTCTATAATGCAGAAAAGTCTCTTGGAGTTGCTCCTTGCCCATTTGTCTTTAGAGACGGGGAAATTAATTACAGCCTCTGATTGTTCCATACCCTCATTATTGCCTTACTTTTCAGACATCATTTGGCTGCATTCAGTTTCACATTATTGCAACAGCATAAAATATGACAACTGGAAAAACAAAAGGATGTAGTCTGTATTATTTTGCTTCATAGCATAGGAAATTAGAGAACAGCAACCTACTGTGACACCTGAATACAGATTGATATGGCATTGGTAGCATTACTGTGTAGGGCATGCAATTCTGCTGTGGAACAGATGCTACAAGGAAACAAAAACAGCATGAGTATCTTTAGTCCTAGGACCTTTCAGAATTGGTAGTCTAAATTTATAACAATAAAAGCATTCTAAGTGGCTCATCTCATCAATAAACTAATCATAAGCACAGCAAGAAAACAGTGCTGAAGTTTTGTTATCCAAAACAATCAAATATGCTTCTAATATTGGTATGTACACTTAAAAACAAAAATCATTCAGCCTTCTCAATATGGATTTCTATGGGCTATCTGAAGTATTTTTTTCCCTGTTGTACATGTTTTTTTCTTTAATAGATTTAAGCTAAAAATGAATTTTAAATTAAACTTAGGAGCATTGTTGCATATAATATTAGATGGTTAGAAGGTGATCAGGGTGGATTTGATTTAAATCAAATTGATTTAAATTACTATTTAAATCACTGGCCAGGAAACCTTAATTTAATCATTGTTTTCTATAAAGAGTGCATTCTTTTGTTTGATATCCTTTATTCATTTAACTTCTTGAAACTTTGCACTTCTAGAGAGAGGTAAGGGCTTGACTGTGTATACACAAACTTGCAGAGAGCCAGTAGAACTGATGGGTGGGTAATCAGGTCTATATTCTGTCCTCTCCAGTATACTGTTGTTAATGAGGATGTTATCTCTATAGACAGCAAACTGTCCCTGTGCCTAAAG
This sequence comes from Gavialis gangeticus, assembly GCF_001723915.1. Taxonomy (NCBI): domain Eukaryota; kingdom Metazoa; phylum Chordata; order Crocodylia; family Gavialidae; genus Gavialis; species Gavialis gangeticus. The sequence goes on along the minus strand of NW_017729025.1, from coordinate 26,229,546 downwards.
AAGGGAGTTTGTGCCTGAAAGCTTACAAAAAACAATTTTCCAATTATTCAGTTTGTCTAATAAAAGATATTGTATCTACCCAGAGAACCTTGTCTGCCTATGATCTCTGGAGACACAAATCCACAGTTTGAGAACTGAAACTAAGCATCACAGACAGAGCTGTCCCTGGTTGGGGTGGGGGGTGAACTGGGGCAACTGCCCCAAGCCCTGCACTTTGAGGGGCCCCGCGGAGCCAGGCAGAACAGCCATGGCAGCTCCGCACTACTGCTAGCTTCGCATCCAGCCACTTGGCACCCCCACCGCCAAATCTGCCGCTGGCTTCCTTGCATCCACACAGGCTGATTTGGCCTGGGCCCCACACCCTGCTCAGTCTCTGATCACAAAGGTGGTTAATGGGACCTTCTAGACCAGGGGTAGGCAACATTTCTTGGCCGGAATGCCAAAAATCCTCACAATGCCTACCTTGGAGAGTGCCAGCATACCGGAGCCTGGAGCAGCTGTTTGCAACCTCCTGGCTGTAGCTAGCCCACAGAGCCCGGTCTGCTTGCAGTATTGCTTGCAGCCTCCCAGCCACCTGCTGGGACCGGCCTGGACTCCGTGGCTGGCAGCAGCTGCTTAGAGCCCGGGCTGGCAGTGGTGTGCCGAGCAAAATGGCCTCGCGTGCCATGCTCGGCAGGCATGCGGGGGTTGCTGACTCCTGTTCTAGACTGAGCATTGGGTCCCATTGGGTAGAGTGGTTTCCTTGAATCTTCATTAATCTATAGAGGAGCCTCTGGGCCCCAAAATAAGTTATGGCCCCTAATAGAGTCCACGGCCTGTTGTGACGTATTTATAAAACTTCTAAAAAGGTTACATGAATATATTGTCTCAAATCATATAGAATTAGAAGCTATAATCACCTATTCCATGATAATATCTTTGAGCTTTAACATATCTTAAATAAAGCTATCTTTATATAATATTTTCTTTTAAAAAGCATCCTAAAAAAATTAAAAATATGATTAAATCAAAAAATATATGATTTAAATTTTAAAAATCTGATTTTTAATTTTTTTTTTAATGTTGATTTTTATCTACCCTGAAGGTGATATCTTGGAGCTAGAAGTGTGTCTTCATTGGTGACTGACTGAAACATTTGTTTAATTTTGTTTAGGTTTATTTATGAAACAGAACATCACAATGGAATAGCAGAATTATTGGAAATATTGGGAAGGTAAGCTACCAGTTATCCCACAAATCATCAAACCATTTAAAATGTGGAGAATTTTTAAAAATTGATTTGCAGATTGGACTTTTTTTTTTGACAACACCATTAAAATAACTTTTTACCACTAGGCAAAGTTGTTCCAAAGGATAGCTGCAAGCATTTAAATTATGAAAATACCAGTGAAAGAGACTGTTTACTGATAAACATTTGGCCTCACAGGTCACATCTGGACCATGGACTTCTTGGGGGCTGCATCTGTACCTCCTGGTGGCAGGTTTTTTGGCACAACTGCTAGAGCCACTGCTTTGGCATGACTCTGGAACCTAGGGATTGAATGTTGCTGCCACTCATCTCTTCTTTTCCCCTGCTGCAAAAATTTAGTTATCAACAGCAGCCAAAGACCCCACATTCAGCAGGAGGCAAACAGGTGGGGGGGCGAGCAGCAGGGGCTCCAGAGCTGTGCCTGGCCAGCAATTCCAGCAGCTGCATCAACAGGCCCTGCAAGCTGCAGATTTACCCCTTGCAGACCACTAGTTGGACAGTTGTGGATTAGATTAAATAAAAGTTATATGGAGAATATAAAGAAGAGTGTGATTGGTTTGAAGAAGAAGATTGGTTTGTCTGCAAAAGATAAGTTTCAATGTCTTGTGTAATTTCCAGATGGACTGTAGAAGATGCATGGTAATGAACAAGCTTGAAAGGGCAGTTGTGACTTAGTACTGCCTCCACTATCTAGTATCTGATCCTGTGTGTAAAATTGTTGATTGCCATCATGTTATATTTTAAAAAATGACACTGCAAAATTTTTCAAAATGCTAGTTTGCCAACTGTTATATGAATTAATTTTCATTGAATCTGATTATACCAGAAGTGGTTGTTAATACTTGCATGAGCTTTCATACATCATTTATTACTGCAGTATCTGTAACACATTTACATATTACATTTGCCTTTTGGTAGTATGTTTACTTGAATAACAGCAACACTTGTACCAACAGTCAAATGGCTTCTTGAGGGTTCCCACGTTAAGGACTGATTTGATAACTGACATTCAGTCTGAATGGAGACTAACAAAATAAGCCACATCTAAAAAAAGGTCATCCCACTTTACTGGAAAATGATAATATTTGAAACAATGCGAGTCTATGCACATGCGTAGAGTGACCATACATCCTGCTTTGACTGAGACATTCCAGGATTCTGTAGCTTGGTCCTGGCTGATTGGTCAAGGTCCAGGCTGGAAGGTTGCAGGAGCAGGGGAGAGGGATAATTGTAGACAATGTATGTACAGCTCTGCTGGATTCATTTCTGGCAATGGAAATTTTCCACTACTAGAAATAAACATTTGTATGCAGCCTATGTCTTCATCTGTCTGCTCTTCTGGATAGCATTCCCCTTGTGTGGAGTCTTTGTCTGCTTCCCTCACTAGAAGTGAGGTATTTGGAAGGTAGATTTATTTAGATTGTTGTTCTTGAGGCTCTTGGGAAAGAGCTGGGATCTGAAGGAGGGAACCACTGAATCCTATATGCCACTTGAAGGGAGGATTTTAAAACATGGAAAAAACGTGAGATGGAACCCATGCTACAGGAGACCAGGAGTAATGTTGATTTGACTGTTGAGTGAATTTGTATTGTGTTGTGTAAAACAATTAAAGTTAAATTTCCTTTAATATTTTGATCAGTCTTTATTTTATGACTTACATCCTTATAAAATATTAATGCAGTAAGGATATTTCAAATTAAAATCACCCTAAAACAACAAAGACTGAGGAGAGATTTTCTTTGCATATTATTAAAGTGGATAAGCATGGTGAACACTTTGAGCAGTTACTGATTTTAAAAATTCCTAATTTTCTTTTTCCAGTATAATAAATGGATTTGCCTTACCATTAAAAGAAGAGCACAAAATTTTCTTATTGAAGGTGTTGTTACCTTTGCACAAAGTGAAATCACTCAGTGTCTACCATCCACAGGTAAATAAATGTTTTTGAGGTATACGATTGTTTTTTTCACTAGGAGACAGTGCTAGAAGTAGACTGGGGTACTGGACACCTAGATTCTGTTCCCAGTTTTGCCACAGTGCTGACTGGCTTTTGGCAAATCAGTTAATCACTTTGTATCTCTATTTCTCTATCTGCTAAATGGGGATAAATATACGTCTTTCAAAAGCACTCTGTTTATGGAAGCAATGCAGTAAATAAAGGTTAGATTGTATGGAAATTCTTGAATTATGTAGACTTAAAGCAAAAGCTAAAATTTCTGGTATAAACATAGTTCATGTTCATAGTACATTTACCTTTTAAAGTATAATCGCATTGCAGGAAAATCTGTTTTAAAGACACAGTCTTAAATGGATTGTAAAGAAAAGCTGTAATGCAATGTATTTAGCTTAGATAATTTTAAATATATTAACTCAGTTGAGTTTGTTGCAATTTGTGGGTAATGGATGTCTTAAACTGCTTATTTATTTAGTTGCTTGTCACAGGAATGTGGCAAAACCCAAATATCTTGAAAAAGTAGTAAGTTAAGTTTTTTGAGCGAGCCGTCCTGGATTGAAAGCATTATTAGAACTGGGCAAAACGACTTTGTGTAGTGGATGGAGGGAGGGTATTGGGAGCATCACCCAAAGAGAAGCCTAAGGATATGGATGTATGTACATTTTCATCCATTTCAAAAGAGGAATGTTTAAAAAGGGCAATAGCTGTTACGTTCTAATTGTATTGCTTCCAGCTTGTCTGAGTTTTACACATGTAGCAAAACTGGTTCAACTAGGATTAAATTTGGAGCAGTTTTGCTACATGTGTATCACTTCCAGCTCTTCTGCATGGAACAGTGTATCAGCTCTGCCCTTTTGTAATAGCCCCAAATGTACATGGGTCCATACCCTGATCTTAACTGTGCAGTCAAAGTACACCCTACATGATGGAATAGTTGGAAGCAATGTAGGTAACCGGACTGAGAAGGAGCAAGGGGGTAAAGGAGTTGTTTCTTCCTTCCCATGCTTAAGCTTATGCTCAATCCTAACAATCTTCACATTTTCCTGATTTTTTTTTTGTTTGTTTGTTTGTTTGTTTCGTTTGTTTGTTTTTTGTTTTGTTTTGTTTTCCTTTTCATTTAATAAGTTGTGGCCACCTCAACATTGCTGCCCTGGTTGAGAGGAGCTGCTCTTGTAAAATTGTCAATGGGAAAAGAGAAGGAAAAGACTCTCTTTTTATGGCATTAATCCTAGAGCACCAAACAGTGTATTTACTCGAATTGAAGATTTTTTTCTTTATCCCCCCATTTTTAACATGAGGTGGGAATGAAAGCCTCATCTTGCATTTGAGTGCCTGAGCTGCTGCTGCAGCTGCCACCACTGTCTGGCTGGGGCTAGGGTGGCTCATGCAGTAGGGGAGCACAGGGGAGACGATAGCATCCAGGGGCGGGGGGACTGGGGAGTATGTGTGGGAGACCACAGTTGGTGGGGGTAGGGCAGAGGAGACGGTGCAGGCGAAGGGGAACTGCTACTGTTACCTGGCTGAAGATGCAGCTTGCGCTTCTAGCAAGTAAGCAGTAGCAGTGGCGTGGCAGACAGGTACTGGTAGTAAGTAGCAGGAGGGGAAACAGGCACTGGTGAGCGTTGCAGACATGCAGAGGGGTGGGGGAAGTAGCAGTGAGTAGAGGACAGGTTTCAGGCTACCTGCCCTTCCCCCTGCTTTCCTTGCCACTCACCCCCTTGCTGCTGCTTTCCCTGCTGCAGTGGTTTTTTGGGGGATGTGAATTTTAAGACAGCCCTCCAATAATTAGGTTCTGTATGTAGGAAATTATAAAAAAGTTATAATGTTCCAGGTATATAATGTAATTATTGGAGTGTTCATCTTGAATTTGGGTAAGTATAGTAAATTACATTCCATTTGGCCAGTTAATACATCCCGATTCTCTGATTCTCAAAATGGTCTGAAACAAGTTCTAAGGTGGGAACTTCCTCCTGTAACTGCCATTTGGAAGTGATATTAAAACCTAACGGCTTTAATAGCCACATTGACTGCTTATCATTTTAACAAAAGGTATTCAGTTAAAGTATTGTCAGTTGTTGCATGAAGTGAAAGGTTTTTTTGGACTGAGAACAGTGGAAAATTGGATACCTGTCAAAAGACTGGGATAGGGAGCGCCTTAATGTTTAATCCCAGCAATGTAGCCGTCAGTAAAGGTTAAGTTAACCTTCAAAGGAAAGAAAGAGAAGATGGATATGGTGAAGGATATAGAAGTAAAGAATCTAAGTGAGTGGCAAGTCCTTCCCTTCTCTGTTATCCATAGGCTCAGCACTTAGCTTTCTAGCATTATACCTGCCTTGGGTAGCATATACAATGCAGTTATTTGTTGCTAATACAGAAATCTGCAAAAACTGAAAATTTGTACATTGTGGAAATTAGAATTTAATATGAAAATAGGAAAAAATACATGGCTGATTATTTAAAGTTCAGTTCCTTTTAAACCTCAGATTACCTGGGGCTGATGGAAATTTTCTGGCTCCTTTGGAAAGCCATACAGAAGATATGTCCAGATTGCTGCAGAGTACATTGTGCCATTTTTGTTTGTGAATCCAAGACTTGCAGTACAGCCAGTCTCTCGTGGGTTTACCAACATTCAGTATTTTCATTAATGAATTAGATGATAAACTAAGGTGTGCACTTAAAAAAATTTGTGGAAGACACTAATCTGAGTGAGATGACAAACCCTTTGAAGAACAGGTTTAGAATTCAAAACTATCTTGATAAATTGGAGAAATTATCTGAATTCAATACAATGAATTCATTGAAACGTCAAGTACTGTGCTTAGGAGGGGAAAATCAAATGCAAAAGCAGCAGTACAGAAGGAAAGCATCTGGAGAAGTTTAGGGAACTGTAAACTGAATTCCGAGCAGTATTAACAGTCTTGTCATATGTAAGATATGGGAAGCAATTATTGGGGTCTCCTTAATGTTGGTAAGGGCACAGCTGGAGTACTGTGTCCAGTAGACAAGCTTTAGAGAATTCAGAGGAGAGCGTCACAAATAATATTTAGGATAAATGACCCTTCAGAAGAATGGGTGTTTTAGTCTAGAAAAGAAAAGGCTGAGGGTTGTAACACTCAAACGTGTTTAAAAAAAAAAAACAACACAAAAACCCACACACAAAAAAATAAAGCTATAAAAAAGGAAAAAGACTTTTTTTTTCCATGTCCACTGAGGGTAGGATACACAAGTCTAATAATGCACTAAAAGAAATGTAGGCTAAATCGTAGGAAAAGCTTCTAATGAAGTAAGTCAAGCACCGATACAGGTTACCAGGCAGGTTTTTGGAATCCTTGCCACTGGAAGCATTTAAGAACAGGTTAAACAAACATCTGTCAGGGATAATTTAGGTATAGTTTTTCTGTATCAGAGTAGAGGGATGAACTAACTCGCAAGGTGTATGCCTCCAGCAGCAGGGACCAGGCCAGCAGCAGCTGCCAATTTTGCATTTCCCCAAGTAAGTGTTGCCCTCCTCATGTTGCCAGGACTAGAGAGGGCCTTTAAATCCCTTTCAGCCCTATATTTTTCTGATTTATATAATAGCACGCATTTTTTAAACTTTTGTATTATGTACATGCATGCAAAGTTTCAGAATTTGGTATAATCTTCACATTCGATAGTGAATTTGGTACAATAGGAATCAAGGAGGTAAAGAAAAAATCTAGTCTCCCCCACTCCAGCAGTTCCAGAGAAGAATTCAAAGAACTTTGGATCTACAGTTTTTGAGAAACCCCATAAAACTGAAAATCTCCTATAGCAAGGAAAACTTCCCTGCTATTGCCTGCAATTTAGAACAGTTCTGCTGACTTAGATTGGTACATAGCCAGTCTCCTCCATTCTTTTTACCTCTTGAGAGCAGAGAACCCTACCTCAGCCCTTTTACTTTGTCATATTCACCTCTCTGGGAAATAGGAAATAAGGACACAAGCAAAAATCTTAGGAAGCCAGTTTCAGAGCCAATGGAGAGAATTACTTAAGGTCTTGCTCATATGTCTAAATTGTTTAGCTTTCAGAAATCTTTCACCATCTAGCCTTTAGACCTGTTTTTCAAAAGTGGATTTTAAATTTGTTATTTCATGCTGTTTCTAACTGCTGTTGATTGCTGGTAAGATTAAGTGTGGTTGTTGCAGGGAGTCAACTGTCAGGGGAAAAAAAACACCACATGCTTCCCACAGACTGAACCAGATCAGAAGGGGAATGGAACAGCTGGACAGTGCCCCCACCTGGTTTACCAGACGCTGGGCACCTCTGGTGTGGGGAAGAGCCAAGGAGGAGCAGCAACTTCTCTCCTCCCCTCCCCCCCCCCCCCGGA